>NW_024870736.1:5142500-5465788 GCF_019054845.1 Dipodomys spectabilis | reverse complement strand
TAATTGGCAACGGTGCCTCCCTAGGTTACCGGAAGCTTGCTAACTCTAAGCACTTTTGCAAAATAATAATGCTTTCTGTCATATAGGGCTGGTGAAGTTCATCAGGTTTTGAAACCTTTGACTTCTCTTCATTGGACCTTGGGTGGCTAGGTTTTGGGGTTGGACACAGGGCCAGGGTGATGACCATGAGCTCAGAGCAGAAGATCTTTGCTTTACTGTTTGGTGTCCCAGTTTCACTTCTTGTATCTGTGTGTGTGTGTGTGTGTGTGTGTGTGTGTGTGTGTGTGTGTGTGCGTACATCAGTCCTGGAGCTTGAACTCAGGACCTGAGCACTTTACCTGAATTTCTCCTGTACAAGGATAACACATTACCACTTGAGCCACACAGCCACTTCAGGCTTTTTTTTCTAGGGATATGGTACTGAGGATTGAAATCCAGGATTTCATACATGCAAAGCACTCTACCCCTAAGACACTTTCCCAGCATTTCACTTCAGGTTTATTTCTTTCTTGTCTTCTACGTTGGAGGAGTTGAAGTGTGGGCCTGGGTGATGTCTCTGAGCTCTTCAGTTCAAGTCGAGAGCTCTACCACTTGAGCTACAGTGCCCCTTCAGGCTTTCTGAAGGGGTTCATTGGAGATAACCATCTCAAGGAATCTCCTGCCCAGGCTGATTCTGGACCATGATCCTTAGCTCTCAGCCTCCTGAGTAGCTAGTGTGACAGATATGAGTCACCAGCGCCCAGCTTCCCCTTCAAGTTTCTAAGTGGTGAATAGGAGATAATAGTCTCATGGGACCTTTTGTGTCTAGGCTAGTTTAGAATCCAGATCCTCAGCTTCCTGAGTAGGCAGGATGACAGACCTCAGCTAGAGACGCCTGAACCATGACACTTTGCTGCAAGGGGGTCCTTGGATCTGCTTGGTAGAGCGCTAGCCATCAGCTCAAGAGGAAAATCAGTGCATAGGGTCTGAATTCAAGGTTCATGATGGAGAAAACTAAACCAAAACCAAAACAATTGTCTGCAGGAGACCACTCATTAGACTTCAGTACATACATAAATTTGGCCCTGCCTTGGGGACATATCTGAGCCTCAATTTTCTCATCTGTACAATCATCTTACTTGTGGAGCTCTTACAAGGAACAGATGAAAGAATGCACTCTGTGAAGGACTCAGTACACCTGACCTCGTGAAGGACTCATCACATAGCTGTATCCCAGATGCTGTCCTTAGAATGAGGGTGCTTTCATCAGTATCACAGTCATTCAGAAACATGTCACAAACCACATAGTTCACATCTAATGATTTAGAGGGCTGGGTATTTGCTGGGGGTGGGGGTTGGGGATTCTGCCATGGGGATTGCACTCAAAGGTTGGGGGGTACTGTCCCAAGATCTTTAGCTCAAGGCTAGAGCTCTACCATTTTGAGCCACAGCTCAGAGGTTCGCAGACTTCCTGCCAGGGTTGGGCTTTAAACCCACCAGTATCAGATCTCAGCCCCTGAGCATCTTGGATGACAGGGCTAGCGAGCCAGCAGCATCTGGTTCCATGGAGCTGAGTTGCTACGGTTTCCCTCTGGCTAAGTCAGGTTAGATGGCAGTTGTCAGTACCAGATTCCCGGCTCACTCTGTGATGAGGTATTTGCAGTCCTATCCTTATATTGTGGGCATTGGAACACTCTATCTTTTGGTTTGGTGCCAGTCCTGGGTCTTGAGTAAGGGTCTAGACACAGTCCATAAGCTTTTATGCTCAAAGCTAGTGCTCAACTGCTTGAGTGACAGCACGACCTCCCGATTTTCTGTGCACATGGCAGGGAGGAAAGGAACCCAGGCCTTTGTACATACGAGGCGAGCACTCTACCACTGAGCCCCAGGAATGACAAGTGTATGAATAGATAAATGTGCAGATAGATAGATAGACAGATAGACAGATGTAGCTGTATAAAAGAGAGAGATATCTGTATACTATGAAATTGCATACACTATATTACTACCAATTATGGGCAACTAAATTACTCTTTCCTTTTTTAAGTATCATGATTGAATACATAATATTGTATTAATTGAAAATTAGTCAACGTAGTATAATTGTTATGTATAATTTTATAATATAATCATACACCAACGTCTAATTTAACTATTACTTTTATAATATTCCATTTGTACGGATGTATATCAGAATGCGTTTCTTAGAACTCCTGTCATTCACTAGTTGCAGTCCCAGGATTCGATCTCCAGGCCAAAGTTGTCAATTTCGGCTATGGCTTCCCTGATAGGCCGTCTGAACCTCAGCAATGCAAGGTCATGTATATTTTCTGTGCCTTGTCATTTAGACCCAGGATGGCCACAATGAAAAGGGGAAAACAAAAGGAAAACCACCTTCTTGAACTTCTCGGGTATTTTTGTTTTTGTTTTTGTTTTTTTTTGGTTCTGGTGTGGGGCCTGAACTCTGGGCCTGGGTGCTGTCCCTCAGCTGTTCAGCTCAAGGGTAGCGCTCTACCACTTGAGCCACACTGTCACTTCTGGCTTTTTTCTTTTTGCTTATATGGTGCTGAGGAATCGAACCCAGGGCCTCAGGCTTGCAAGGCAAGTGCTCTACCACTGAGCCACCTTCCCAGCCACGGACTTCTCAGTTTTATCCTTCTCCTTTTTATTTTTTTTTTTGCCAGTCTGGAGATTTGAACTCAGGTTCTAGGATCCCAGGGACAGCTGTCACATAGTTGCCAAGACCTAAGTTCAAGTCCATGCTTGGGCCAACTAATAATAATAATGTCTTGGCTTGGAATTTGCACCATTTTTCTGGCTGGCCTGGGATTTCAACTCATGGTCTGGGTAAATCTGTGGCACTGTGGGTGAAGGAGAAAGCTCACCATCCTTGAAGATAAGAAAATCAGACCAGTTCCCAGGGCCTGAATTGAAGCCCCAGCACTAGAAAAAGTAATATTCATATATGAGATCTATTTACATACATGGTTTTATTGTGTATGACCTTTATTACCCTTATTTCACTTATAAGATTCTTTCATTACATCATATCACATAGGATATATTTACATATGGATTATACATTGTCTTGAGACCTAGGACTTTTACAGAAAAGGAAAAAAAATGTGGCAAATTTGGCTTCTTATGCCACGAATAAATTTTTGGCCATGCTGGGATTTCAGCTCATGGCCTACAATGTGCCCAATCCATAAATGGTTCACAGTCTTAGCACACCAGCTTCCAGAAACCTGAGCTGCCAGGAAGTCCTGAGGACCTGTAATCAAGCCACAGTAATGCCCAACAGATAGATAGATAGATGTGTAGATTGATATATATACATACAGAAAGGGAATGTGGGGACATCATTAAATTATATATTATTATCAATTACTACTTATTAAATTATGCCTCCATTAAATGAAGTATCATGGTTGAATACTTATTAAAGCACTAATTAAAAATTAGTCAAGATCCTACCATTAGGGGATATATACCATGGTGCTAGAACGGAAGATATAAATCCAATAATTTTTGTGTGGCATTCTAAACTAGTGTCATGAATTCACTGAATATTTAATTATTACTTTTATAACATTCAATTATCACTCAGATAAATAGGAGTGAGTTTGCCAGGATCTCTCTCCATTTGTGGGTGGCAGTCCTGGCATTCCAACTCCAGGCCTGGGTAATTTACTTCAAATGCAAACCATTGGAATGACACCGTGAAGATTTCAGATTGGTACAATGAAACAAAGAGCAACAAGAAGAAAAGAAAGCCAGGTGTCAATGGCTTCTGCCTGGAATCCTAGCTCCTCAGGAGGCTGAGATGTAGAGATAGCCAATTTGAATTCAGCCGGGGCAGAAGAGTCTGTGACACTCTAATTTCTAAGAAATCACAGGGGAAAACAATCAAACAAACAAAAAACCCTCAGTGGTTGAGCTGTGGCTCAAGTTGCAGAGTGCTACCCTTGAGCAAAAGGAGCTCAGCGACAGGGTCTAGGCTCATAGTTCAACCCCGGACCTGCCAAAAAAAAAAAAAAAAATGGAAGCAGTAACTCCATGTCTCTGTGTATGGATGGACGACTTATGCATGATGGGCACTCAGCACGTTGTCCATGCCCAGCCCCCCAACCAGGGCAAGCTGGGACAGGCCCTCAGATTGTACTAAATCTAAAATGTCAGCTTCAACAAAGCATCCGTCTCTGCCATTTAAGAAATGAAGCTCCGAGGGCTTTGCTGGTGGGCTGATGTGTGCAACGGTTGCCCTATGTTCTGCCTGAGGTATCCCATCGGAAGACCGAGCAGCCAGCCACTGCCTCCAGGGAGACCACAGTTCCTAGGCTGTAGGAGTTGTCAAAGGTTCTGGCTCCATATTCTCTATCCCTCTGTATCATGTCCTGGTGGCCATCACTTATTCATCATTCCTCATTGTGGAGTCTCAGGCTGGTCCTAAATCTTGGCAAAGCTATGCAATTTCTACACTGAAAGCAGTAAGGCAATAAATACCACCCTCATAGCTCCTGTCACAAGTGAGCCTTGGGCTGTCAAAGTGTCTTACTGGTAGAGTGCTTACCTAGCCTGTAGCAAGCCCTTGATTTGGGTACTTCTTCTGTTTCAGTTCCACAGAAACAGAAAAGCCCAGAAGGCACACTGGGACTTAAGTGATAGAGTGCTAGCCTTGAGCAAAGCAGCTGAGGAACATGTGCAGACCCTTAGTTCAAGCCCCAAGACTGGCAAAAAAGAAAAAAAGAACTGAGCGTGGTGAGACATATTCCTCTGGGACTCACAGGAGGCCAGAGGTTAGAGGTAAGAAGGTAGAGACCAGGTGCTGGTGGCCCACCCCTATAATCTTAGCTACTCAGGAGACTGAGATCTGAGGATCACAATTACAAGCAGGAAAGTCTGTATGAGACACTTTTCTCCAATTAAACACCCAGAAAGCCAGAAGTTGAGCTGTGGTTCAAGTAGTAGAATGCTAGCCTTGAGCACAAAAGCTCAAGGATAGTGTCCAGGCCATAAATTCAAACCTCAGAACTGGGCTCGTACACACACCAATACACCCACTCACGCACAAACACACACACAAACACACACACAGACACCAAGATCAGAGCATTTGCCATTAAGCCTGATCAAGTTCCATCTCTAGAAACTCACTTCAAAAAAAAGACAGAGAAGAGAAGGAAAGATTTGCTCCAGGAGGTGCTAATAACCAGTGCCAAAATTCCACAGGAGTTCTAAGATGTGGAACAGAGAGCATCAGAGGCAGAAGGGACAGCATAGGCAAAGGTCCTGAAGTGTGCTGTAGAGCTGTAGGTGTGCTCTAGGTGGTGTGGGTGGTGTGGTCTGGGGCTTCAGACAAGCCTGGCAGGACACTCAAGGCTAGGTAAAAGTTTGTACTTCAGTCACAGATAGGACAGAGGGTGGGGGTCCCACAATGGGGCCCAGAGGAAAATTAGCTTGGCTTTTCACCAAGGACCCCAGCCATTTCCGGTGCCTGGAAGCTTATTTTTCACAACTCATGATCCACAGGCCGCCTTCACGTGGAGAAGTCAGGGCAAACACAGGCTCAATAAAAGCTTCTAGCCAAATGCCACCAGTCGCTCAACACCTCTAAATCCTAGCTACTCAGGAGACTGAGAGCAGAGGTCGTGGGACAAAGCCAGCACAAGGGAGGAAAGTTGGACTCTTCTTGCTGATGATCTAACAAAAGCCAGAAATAGAGCTGTGGCTCAAGAAGTAGAGTGCCAGCCTTGAGGGCAAAAGTCAAGAGACCAGAAGCCCAAACCCTGAGTTCAAGCTCCAGTACTGGCACAGAAAACTAAAAGAAAGCTTTCAGGAGCTCCCCAGTGCACTGTGGTGAAAGGCCAGATCAGCCATGTGCCGGTGGTTCACGCCTGTCCTAAATAGCTCCTAAGGAGGGTGAGATCTGAGGATCACTAGTCAAAGACAGCCCGAGCAGAAACGTCCGGGAGACTCTGGTCTCAAAGGAACCTCGAGGAAACCAGAAGTGGTGCTGTGGCTCAAGTGGTAAGCCAAAGAGCTGAGGGACAGTGCCCAGGCACAGAGTTCAAGCCCCATGACCAACACCTGGCCTGCATGGACCTCACTGTGTGGCTCTAGGCAGAGTACTTTCCAGTGGGCCCCTGAGGGTCTCCCAATGTCTAGGTGGCCTACAATTCTTGAGAACAGCCTCTTTGGAGGCCTTTGCATACTGAGCAGGCCTCTGTATCAGACAAGGGTCGCGCCTTGGGGTATAGAGGTCATCGGTCAGGTCATCAGAATAGCATCTCTCATGGGTGCAGTGAGCATATGAGCAGTAAACCGACATCTCAGACCATGGTTCTGGGCCAGGAGGGGCAGGAGCTGCAAGATGGGACCACAGGTAACGCCCACACAGGTTTCACAAGAGTGTAAATATGTTAGGTACACTGTGGGTAGGTGCTGAGTTGGGATCATGAAAGTCTTGTAGGCTCAGGAATCCACAGCCAGCTGGCTCTGCTGCTTGTACCAGTTTCTATGCCTGGACTCCCAGGCCTCAGAGGCCTGCATTCCTCACCAGTGCTTGGGGGCAGATGAAGGTCCAGAATCGTGGGCCAACTACAAAGGACCATTCATAGTGTCTTTCTCTTGGTCCTGTGTCCCTGTGCTCCGATGGAGGAGCAGGTTCCATGGAACTTAATGCAATGGCCCAGACCCCTTGGCCCAAGAAAGAGTTAGAGAAAAACCACTTGATCTGCCTGGAGAGTTTACTGTGACTATGCCTCAGGATTGTCCCCAGTTCTAGCTCAGCTCATCATTACCACCTTCTTCAGTGTGTGTGTGTGTGCATGTGTGTGAGTGTGTGCCTGTATCTGTGTATTTGTGTGTGTGCGCACTGGCGCGTGAGTGCGCATGAATCTTGGTAGTACATTTTGAAATCAGGACCCAGGCTCTGTCCCTGAGTTTTTTCATTCAGGGCTAGCACTCTACCACTTGAGCTTTTCTTCCAGTTTTCAGGTGGTTATTTGCAGAACAGGGTCTCACAGACTTTTCTAGCTAGGCTGCCTCTGAATGGCAATCCTCCGATCTCAGCCTCCTGAGGAGCTAAGAATAAGAGAGAATGAGCTATTAGCATCTATCTGGCCACACTTTCCTTCGTGGTTAAAACAGAGGAGCTCCCTTGCAGCCAAGCACCCATCTACTGCTACTCCTCCTACCCCAGGCTTTAGAAGAAACATACCCTCCCCTGAGGACAAAGAAATGGGATCAGGTTTGAGCTTTATGTACTCCACACAGTCAGGGGCTGCTGGGAGCTGATGTGGAGGCCAGAAACGTAGGCCAGAGCAAGTAGACAGCTGTTAGAACAAAAGGGCATGTGAAAAGACATGCTTACAACTCGGTGTCAGTGCCTCATGCCTATAATCCTAGCTACTCAAGGCTGACACCTGAGGATTAATCAAGATTCAAAGCTAGCCTGGGCAGAGTCTTCTTTCCAATGAGTCACTAAAATGCTGGGAAGCGGAGCTAGCCTAGTTCAGGTGGTACAACACCAACTTTGTGAAAAAAAGCTAAAGGATACCACCTAGGCTCTGAGTTCAAACCCCGGTAAACACACACACACACACACAACACACACACACACACACACACACACACACACACACACGCATGCATGCACCCACTAACATCCTTAGCAGGTACCAATGGCTCATACCAGCAATGCCAGCTACTCACGAGCTTGAGCTCTTAGGACAGCAGCTTGAAGCCAGCCCATGCAGGAAAGTCTGTGAGACTCTTCTCTCCACTAAACTACTAAAAAAGGTGAAAGGTGAGCTCTGATTCAAATGGTAGAGTGTTAGCTCAGGGACAGTGCCTAGGCCACGAGTTGCAGCTCTGAGATTTTTTTTTGTTGTTGTTGTTTCTAATAGACATCCTTTGCCATCCTTACCCACACAGGCCATAAATCCAGATTTTGGTCATCCTAGATCTCACTTCCACCTCTGCCACTTCCAAAGTACTGCCTCAAGTGGCCAGTGTGTAGCCAGCACTGGGTTAAGAAGTGAACTTACACAACAGGGACATAGCCAGGTCAAGGCTAATGCTCCAGAACATTGAGGTACTGACCATACCAGTCTCTCATCCCTCAGTTCCCTGGCCCTGGTATCTAAAGTCTGTGCTTCTGTATTCTAGGCATCTGCAATTGTCTAGAAGGACCTGAGAGGCACAGCTGGGGCCAGAAGTTAGACTTGCCTGTGATAAGCTATATTGACATTTCCTAGGTACCAACAGATACTTCCAAGCCACCTTGGCCTCACCTCCCATGTAGCCTCAGATCCTCCTTGCTCGGGCGGCCTTCAGTCAGTGATCAAGCTCAAGTTGGCCAAAGCAACTGGCAACCACCCTTCCCCCACTCCAATGCCAGCCTGATGGGAGGGATGTGCAGCCAGAGACCTAGCTGAGGAAAAGAACAGGACATTGCATGACTGAGCCCCACCCCTCCAGAATCAGGGGAGAACCTATGCCAGCTGGCCCTGCTGACCAGAATCCGCTGGAGGCAGGCAAAGATATGGACAACCCGACTGGGCCTCAAAGAAAAGCTAGAATATGGAGGTCTCTGGCAATTTAGGACTCATTGTAGACCCTGATAAGGGGCTAAAGGCAAGGTTGCCTTGGAGGAGGGGCACCATCCGAGGTAGGAAGAGGCAGACAGGCGCCCAGAAACAAAGAAAGATGAGAAAAAAATACACTCAAATACAAACACACACACACACACACACACACACACACACACACAAGTATCTTAAGGCCTCAGTTGGCCCTGAGCAATGGAACATCCCAATCCCCGAGAAGATAGCACTACCATTTCTCAGACCAACTGTATAAAAAACTCAGAGCCTCTCACACGTCTGGGATGGTTCATAACACAGCATGGCATCTCCTACTATACACACCACTATGCAGAAAACTCAGCTACCTTTTTTTTTCGTTGTCGGTCATGGGGTTTGAACTTTGGGCATGGGCACAGTCCCACAGCTCTTCAGCTGAACGTGCATGCTCTACAACTGGAACCAAAGCATCACTTCCGGTTTTCTGGTGGTTCACTGGAGACAAAGAATCACAGATTTTCGTTCCTAAGCTGGCTTTGCTATGCGAACTTCAGATCTCAGCCTCCTGAGTAGCTATGATGACAGTTGTGAGTCACTGGCAGCACCCGGCTTCAGCCACCCTCTTACATCCAGGGGAAACCCAACTTGTCAGGCTATGAACCACACGCAACCCTTCACTTCAGACTTTGACACCAGTATCCAAAACCATTCCTCTATGCATGGAGAGAATATAATTGACACTACCCTCCAAACCCCTGCTCCCCTTTGCCCACTCCCTGCCTAAGACAGGCTATACCCTCTGGACTTCTTGGTAAGGCAACAACCACCCTGCTGTGACTTCACAATGGGGCAAACATGGAGAGTTCTTAGAAATGTCTGTACACTGAGGCCAGCACCTGGTCTTCCTACCCCAGCATCCCCACTCCTTCACCATCTCTTCCAGGCAAGGGTGTCTTTATTTCTTGGGTTTATTTTTGGTTGAAATGCTTGAACTCAGGGCTTGGGTACTGTCCCTGATGATCATTTTTGCTCAATGCCAGTGTTCTACCATTTGAGCTACGGTGTGACTTCCTGTTGGAGATTGGAGATGGGACTCTCATGGGACTTTCCTGCCTCGGCTGGGAAAAAAGATACTCTGGATCTCAGCCTAACTGAGTAGCCAGGATGACAGGCATGAGCCACCAGTGCACAGATTATGGTATCTCATTCTTTAGAATTTCCACCAAGTGCTCCTGTGGACACTATCACCTAGACACTCCTGTACCTCCCTCAGGGACAACAAAGGGAGTCTCAGAATCTGGGTAGGGACATGGGCATTAAAGAGCCCCCTCCAAATCACTTCCCCTCTCTAAGCTCCCAGCTGACTCCTCTTGATGGCCTGGTCGTCCGGAGCAGATCAGACCAACTAGGATTTCTGGATCTTGCCCCGTATCCCCTCGCCCCACCAAACTGAGGATTTCTGGGTCCAGCTGCTCCATGTCCCAGTAGAAGATGTTGGAAGGGTTTCTGATAACTGGGTCCAGGGGTGTCCAGGACAGAAGGAATGTCCATCTCCCCTCTGTCAAAGAGACACAAAGCATAGATGGATCTACTAAGAGCTACAGGGCAGATCCATCCACCTGTCACCAAGGTCACTTGAAGTGCTGTTTATGTTGACAGTCCTGGGACTTGACCTCGTGACCAGGGTGCTGTCCCTGAGCTTCTTTTCTTCAAGGCCAGCACTTTTCTACCTGATCCCCGGAGCAACTTACAGCTTTTTCTGTGTATGTATGTGGGACCAGAAGAATCATGTGTGCTAAGTGAGCCCACTACTGCTAAGACACAATCCCTACGCTGCATAGCTGTTCTCTGTGACCCCTCAGGCCTGTTGTGGGACAGTCCTGCACATCTGTACCGAGTTTCTCACCAGCAGCCCTGGCTGGAAATGAACTCAACCTGCTATGTTGTCCTTTATTTACAGCATCTTTGCTCTCTGTGTTTCCTGTCATATCCTCCTTGGTAAGCAAGATCCCCTTTCAAGTGCTGCCACTAAGAAATCTGCTCCAATCACCCTGGCAGAGTGGGACCTTCTCCTCTGTGCAGGCTGCCAGCCTTGTCACGCTCTGCCTTCCGGTCGCTGTGGGTTGAGGGTGCATGAAGGGGAAGGCCTGGCTTCCACCACACAATTTCTGAAGGCTCTGACATACCACCCAGGGACTGGTGCTATATCACACTCCGTGAGATGGCACTCAAGGACCAGGCAGTCTCAGAGTAACAAGATGGGGCCATTTCTTTGTATGGGCTTGAACTGAGGATGTGGGAGCTGTCTCTCTGAGTGTTCGTGCTCAAGGCTGGTGCTCTACCACTTGAGCCACAGCTCCACTTCTGGCTTTTTGTTGGTTCCATGGAGAGAAGAGTCTCACCAGCTTTCCATCTTATGGCTGGCTTTGATCTTTGATCCTCAGATATCTGCTTCCCAAGTAGCCAGGCGGGAGCTGAGCCAGAGGTGATAGTTACCAGAGCCTTTCTTTTGAGCTTCTGTTTATCTCGTGTCAACTAACATACACTAGATAAAACAGTCAGTTACAGGGGATCAAGTTTCTCTCTTAGGTTAGTTAATCCACGGAGATAAAGTGTCTTTGGGAAAGGCTAGTTTGAGTTGACTTAGATGAGTGTGTGTGTTTGTGTGTGTGAGTGTGTGTGTGTGTGAGAGGCAGAGACAGAGACAGAGAGAGAGAATGACTTTCAGGGATACCTACCCCTATCTCTGTGGTGCCTCATCCTCCCAGTGGTGAGTACATCCAGGATCCCCACCCCAAGAAAGGTGGGTAGGGGAGGGTATGTAAGGACATATCGAGTGGGATGATCTGAATTCTATCCTGCAACTGAAGCCTGGAGAGATAATGGAGAGAAGGAGAGGTTTAGAGGAACAATCAGGGAAGCCCTTTACCTATGGCTACAAGTACCAGAAAGAACACCAAATCCATCCTTTTTGGTAGTAAGATAAAAGGTGCCAACCATTTATTTCATTATTTTTTTTGTGAGTCCTAGGGCTTGGATTGAGGGGCTCGGTGTCGTCCTTGAGCTTCTTTTACTCAAGGCTGAGGCTCTACCATATGAGCCACAGTACCCCATCTGGCTTTTTTCTAGAAGGGGGGCAGGTGGTTTGTGGGAGATAAGAATCTCACAGACTCTCCTGGTGGGCTGAGTCACGAATATCAGACATCAGCCTCCAGAATAGCCAGGATAATGGGTGGGAGAGCCACTGGCACCTGACCACTCACTACCATCTATTCATAATCCCCTATAGCCACTGCCGGGAAACCCGTATTGCACTCCCCTTGTCATGAATGGGAAGCAGACATGCATGGGTTTGATACTTCCAACAGCCTACCTACCTTTGAACATCGTTCTGGATCAGTCTGATGACAGCTTCCTCCTTATCCACAGCAATGACTTGGCTCTGTCACAAGAACAAATGTCCCCCAAGAGGTGTCAGGTCTGGGGTCTTTCCTCTGCATACCGCCCCTCCTCCCTGAAATGACATACCACAGCAAAGTGTAGTAGACATGGAATGAATTCATTTTCTTGTAACCAGGGTCTGGCCAGTTAAGTAGCTGTGAAGATCAGAGGCCTGGGATCTAGCTGGGTGTGGGGAAAATGAGATGCCTCCTTGTCCACTCTCCTTTAACCGTCTTAGCAGAGTGGGGAAGGACTCATGGGATAGAGAGACAACGAAAAACCATCAGGGTCTAGCCCAGACACAGAGGGGCTTACCTCAGGGAGCTAGTTCAACAGGCTTAGCTAGACAGCTTCTGACCCAGAGCCCACATCCAGGAATGAGAGGGCAACCTTGGGTCCCAGCCACATGGGGATGCTGGGCCACTTCCTCCAGCACCCATTTAAACAGTTCCTGTGAGAAAGAGAAAGGGAGAGAGAGAGAGAGAGAGAGAGAGACAGAGAGAGACAGACAGAGACAGAGAGACAGAGACAGAGAGAGGGAGGGTTAAGGAGAGGGAGACAGAGAGAGAGAGAGAGAGTCAGAATTACACTTTAGGTGGGTGTATGTGGCACAGGACTATAATTTGAACTACACAGGAGGCTGAGATACGAAGATATTGGTTCATAGTCAGCCTAGGCAGGAACATTTGTGACACTTATCTCCAAAGATCCACCAGAAATCCGGAAGTGGTACTGTGGCTCAAGTGGTAGAGCACTAGCCTTGAGCTAAGGAAATTGTGGACAGCACTCAGGCCCAGAGTTCAAGCCCCACCACTGACAAGAAGTGGACTTCCGACCACAAGTAGTGGACAGAATAGGACCCATCGTCCTAGGAACCATGGAAGGGAAGTTAGCCCGAACTTCCTATCTACTGGGGGTCATAAGTATTCACCCGGCTGATCCGTGCTATGTTTTCAACAGCTGCAAAACTGAACACAGTGAAGTGTCCCTTTCCTCATTGGGATAGGGTAAGGATCAAAGAGAGACATGTTTTGTTTCATAATCCGATACGTGTCCCATGATAAATAACCAGCCCCATCTGAGGCATTTTTGGGTATATTCCTGTCATATGCTCACAGAATTTCAAAGAACCTTATCTGAAGGCTGCTCCCCCTTTGCCACGCCCTGTTCCAGAGGTCCCCCTGTATTGATCCCTTGTTTCCTTACAACTGTCCCAGGAGGAGACTGAGAGCTGATGGTCGAGGCCCAACCCAGAGCTTCATCTGTGGTCAAGTATCGGCTGCCGTGGACTGAGATTGAGACAACCCATCTAAACTTCTGACTGAGCGTGGTGGTACATGTCTAGCATCCCAACTACAGATGACCGGGCATGGTGGTGCATAACTATCACAGGAGGACCGCCATCCAGCTCAGCTTGAGCACATATTGAGTCTCTATCTCAGAAATGCCCAAGACAGAAAGGCTTGGTTCACATGGTAGAAGACCTGACTGGCAAGCCTAAGGCCTTGAGTTCAAACCCTAATATACCAAAAAGAATCAAAGGCAGGATGCCAGAGGATTATGCCTACAATCCTAGCTACTCAAGAGGCTGAGATCTGAAGATCACAGTTCAAGATTTATAATAGGGTTGGCCTCCCCCATCAGACATCATTATGAAAAGAACCAGAGTCTCACCCAAGCCAATATGCTTCATACTAACAGAGCTTGCATCCTTCCTAAGTGCTGGCCACGCTCTCTGTCCCCAAGGGGAGCCACACCCTGTGGGCCCCACCCCTAGGCCCTCCAAAGATCCCCCTGCCAACAAGCAGGCCCAAGGTAGTAGACAGTTGCAGGGCATACAGATTCCTTGGTCTAATAATTTGACGGTGCTGAGTCCCTATCAAGCATCTCACCCTTCCAGGCCCCCAGACCTCAGCCACAATGCCCATGTACCATCCCCCCCCCAAAGATAGCAGGCAGAAAATACCAAAGGGTAAAGTGCTCCTTGTTACAACCCATTTCTACACACACACACATACACACACACTCACACACACACCACACAAAGCTGGCAAAAGTGGCTCATGTCTGTCATCCTAGCTACTCAGGAGGCTGATGTCTGAGGATCATGGTCCAAAGCCAGCCCAGGCTCTTATCTACAGGGAACCACCAAATATTCAGAGGTGGAGCTGTGGCTCAAGTGTCAGAATACTAGCTTTGAGAACAGAAGATCAGGTACAGCACTTACGCCCTGAGTTCATAACCCATGTTTTCTACCTCCAAACACACACAGACACAGACACAGACAGACAGAGAGACAAACACACACACACACACACACACACACACACACACACACACACACACACACACACACACACACAGCCAAAGGCTTCAGCAGGCCCTGAGAACAGAACCATGACCTCCATCCATTAGGATCACATCCCATCATGGAGAAAGTGGCACTACAGACCTCAGATCCAATGTGAACAAAACATTGAACTTCTCTCATATCTGGAATGTCTCATAGCCCAGCATGGCATTTCCTACTGTACACTCTGCTATGCGGAAAAGTTAGCCACATCTTTTATTGTTGTTGGTCATGGGGTTTGAACTCTGGGCCAGGGCGCTGTCCCTCAGCTCTTCAGCTGAAGGTGACCACTCTCGCACTTGAGCCAAAACACCATTTCCTGTACTCTGGTGGTCCACTGCACATCAAGTCTCACAGACTTTTCTGCCCAAGCTGGCTTGGAACTACGGTCTTCACATCTCAACCTTCCAAGTAGTCGTGAGCCACCTGTGGCTTCCAGCTTCAGAAACCTTCATATACCCAGAGGAAACCCATCTTATCAGGCAATAAACTTCTTGTAACCCTTCATTTCAGACGTTGTCACCCAGCATCCGCATCCATCCTTCAATGGAGAGAATACAGACACAACAATCGCAACCCTGCACCCATTGGCTCACTCCCTGCCTGCCATAGGCCACGTCCTCTTGAAGCTGTGGATTCAAACTGGGGCAAACTTGGAGAATTCTTAGAAATGTCTCTACAGTTGGGCCAGCACCTGGTCACCCAAACACTGAATCCCCACGCCCGGCCACCCCACCCACACCTCCACCATCCTTTGCAGGCAAAGATGTTTTACTTTTTTTTAGTTGTGGGACTTGAACTCTGGGCCTGTATGCTGTCCCTGAGCTCTTAAGCTCAAGGCCAGCACTCTAATACTTGAGCCACAGCAACACTTCTGATTTTCTGGAAGTTTGTTGGAGATAAGTCTCAGCATCTTTTCTGCCTAGGCTGGCTTTGAACCCTGATCCTCAGATCTCAGCTCCTGAGTACTTAGGATGACAGCCATGAGCTACTGGCACCTGGCCAAAGATACTTTTCCATGCCTTTCATCCTATCCCCTCAGGAGACTGAGATCTGAGGGCTACAGTTGGATGTCACAATTGGCAGCAAAATCCATGAGAACTCTTTATCTCAAATTAAACACACAAAAAAGTTGGAAGTGGAACTGTGGCTCAAATGGTAGAGTGCTAGCTTTGAGGGTCAAAGACAAGGGATAGGACACAGTCCCTAGTCTCAAGCTTTTTCTAGCAAAGACCCACCCGAGAAAGGGAAGCAGGTGGCATAGGAAGCTCGAAGCTCACACATAATACTCAAGCTTCCCACAACAGACCCATCCTGCTCTGATAGTGTGGATTATATGTTCCACATCATGGCAGACTTAGATAGGACTGACCATGCACCAAGGTAGGATGTTCAAGTACAATCTCACACTGAAGATCCCTTGACCTTATCAAAGACTCAGGATCTCTCACTGTCCTGCCTCCACACTAGGCAGTGAGGTGAGGTCTAGTTATCCAACCACAGGATGTGGGAACAAAAGGATTTCTTGGCCAAGGGATCCAGACTGTAGGGCTGTAGGTCCCTCTCTCTCAGGAAGGAGAAAAGAGCCAATCCATCCCAGCAATGTTCCTGGGATTTGAGTATCTCAAAGAAACAACCCTGCCCAGAGCCCAGTGCCTCTGGTTTTCCCACCAACCTCTACCCAAACCAGCCCCACCTTCAGCTGGCCCCCTCTGAATCCCAGATATGCCATCTAGACTAAAGGCTGAACCAGCAAAGAGACCTACCTCACCCTATGTGAATGGCAGTCATGGGATCCTAGCACCCCCTAGAGGAAGTCTCAGGGGCAACAGGGGTCCTGACTCCCGTCCTCATTCCCTGGCTGTACTGTGCCAGTGGCCAGCTTACCTCTGCCTCTGGTGAAGGAATGAACACTAAGGGTATCATCTTCACATTGAGTCCTCAAAAGTTCCAGTTCTCTAGGATGTACTGCTCAGGCATCATTCAGGTGACCACAGCCAAGTGATCACTGGTGAACCCACGGCATGAGGATGTTCAATATCCATGTGACTGGGTCAAAGGCTCTATCACTGATGGTCTAAGTTGTCAGGCAAGGTCATAGGTCCAATGTCCTGACACACCTGACCTGGGATGGTCCTCCCTCTTCATCTTCCTTCTTATCCCTTGCCCCAAACCCTCTTGAGACTCCCTCACCTCAACACCTCCCTAGCCCTTGGACACTTTCTTCTTATCTGACCAGAAAATAAACTGTGTGGGGCCTAGAGAGATTGAAACTTAGTGACACACCCAAATCCCTCCGGTCTACCCGAGGCTGCTTAATTCTGCAGTCAGCAACAACACAGCTCCTGGATGTCATGAAGTTGCTGAGGGGTCAGTGGCTTGGTCCTACATACTGGCTTTAGGCTGTGAAACTTTCGCCACAGAGATTGTGAATGGTTGTCTCCCTTGATCCAGGGAATCCAAACCAAGGCTTGCATGTTCTCCCTTCTTCCTTCCCTTCCTCTTTCTGTCCCTCCGTCCTTTCCTCCTCTCTCTCTTTTCTTTCTTTCTCTCACTGCTGGGACTTGAATTTGGAGCCTGGGGGCTGTCCCTGAGCCTTTTTAATCAAGGCCAACAGGCTTGAGCCACTCATCCACTTTTAGGGTTTCCGTTTGGTGGTTAGTTGGGAGATAAGGGTCTTACAGGCTCTCCTGCTTGTCCCTTAAGCCTTGATTCTTCCATCTCAGCCTCCTAAATAGCTAGGATGACAGGTGTGAAGCACCAGCATTCAGCTCAAACCAAGGTTTCTTCATGTACTCTGGAACCAGCACTAGAACCTCTCATTGTCTATGGCCCCCCCCCCAAGCCTGGCACAGACTGTAAGGGTTTGTTGGATAAATAAATGAGCATCTGTCTCTACAATACTACAGAAAAGTCCCATGTGACTCAGGTAAGCATCCTGGGGGAGGGGGAGGTGTCGAAGCCTGATGTAGCTCTCCCACAGTTCTCTGTTGGCCCTCTTCCCACCCTCCTGGTGCCACCGAACTTAACTGTTTTGGCTCTGAGGATGTGAGCCAGGATGTACTCTCTGGCTTCTTGGGGCTCTGGATGCATCTCTTCTCAAAGATCTCTGTCCAGCGGCTGACCAGCTCTTTGGCATTCAATTCCACACTCAGGTATGAATGAGGCTGCAGTAAGCTGACGGCCTGGCTCAAGGAGCCTCCTCTCCTCCCCCTGTGGCCAGACATGACGGTCCACCATATCCGGCCCCCAAGTTTGATGTTGCAGAGAAAGGTTTCTCGAGGCATCCCCGGTCTCTGAATCTTCTAGATTCCAGTGCAGGAGCTGGAAATCATCTCTGCTCACAGCTGGGGATGGTGAGGTCACAAGCTCTGCTCCCCACAACGTCCTTGACTGTGGTGGTCACCCTAGAGAGAGCCAGAAGAGAATCAGCAGCTGCCGGAGAATGGCAGTCAAGGCACAATGTTCATAGCAGCACGTAATTTGTCTTGGATATCTGCCTGTGCCACTTTGAATGTCATTGTTTGAAAGCTGAAATCCTCTGACTAATTTGACCCATAATTCCAGGCATTAGTGGAAATTGCCAGTTTAAAAAAAAAACCCTGGAATAGCTGGCATTTCGTTGGCCCATTTAAACTTAAAGGGTTCCAAAGTCAGTGGGCCCCTTTTCCTTCCATACAGCCCACAGCAGGTTACAGAAACTGGCATTCAGGGAGCCTTAGCTAACTGTCATGTCCCAATACCCAGCAGGCTCCAGCAGGGGGAACACACTGTCTACCACTGCCCAGCTGGGAAGGGCCCAGGCTGGACACAGATTGGAGTCTGCAGGACTCCAGGGAGGACTGCCCACTGGTCCACTGCCCTGGGAGGGAACCCACTCCAACAGTGGGGGCCCAGAGCCCCTTGTACAGATGCCCACGGACACCATCATTGGCCTGGATAAGGTTCCCCTCTCATCCTCAGTCATGGTGAACCATATGCCCTGTCACTCCGTTCCCCACTTCCCAATCCCTCCTAGCTTCACAGCCCCTGCTCTACTCCCCCTATCTCGTTCCCTAATTATGTTTGCCAGACACATTCACAACCCTTGAATTAGCTCCAACGCTATACACCAGAGGAGGCTTTAAGAGTGCGACTGTGGTCACACTCGCCTCACAAGCCTTCTGGCTGAAGACAGAAGGACAGGTGTCCACTCTGGTCTGCGATTCACACAGGCCTCCTAGGGGAGACCCAGCAGGCCCAGCAGCTACTGTGGGCTACAGGAAAGGGGGAAGAGAGAGGTGGAAAGAGATGGAAAGGAAAATCTACTGAAAACTGCCTCAAAGAAGCAATGAAACTGTGAAGGAGAAAACTAAAATTGTCCCTGGGCTCGTACTTGGCATTGATGACTAAAGAACTATCTATACACAGTCACACAAAATGCTTTTACTCTTTTTAGACACGGTGAATTAAATGTATTTAAATTGTTCTCATCTCCCTGCTCTCCCAACACACGCACACACACACACACACACACACACACACACACACACACACACACACACACCAATCCAGACTGGTGACAGAAGACTCTTCCATGCAGTACCTGCAATTTAGCAACTGATCATTCACATGAGCACAGTCAGGATGTACAAGGAGAAAGATGATCTGTCTCTGTCTCTGTCTCTATTTCTCTCTCTCTCTCCCTCTCTCTCTCACTCATACACACACAAACACACACACAGACTCAGAGCAGTGCCTCTCCTTCGTTTGTCAGTTCCTCCTGTGGGACAATGTAGAAGATGGAGCACAGGAGTTTCCAGGGGCTCCCACCCAAAGGTAACACAGCTCTAATAACAAAGAACCACCATGCCTCTCCCATTCTCCAGGGGCAGAACCTTCCTCTTGGGAACAACCAGCCTTGACTCCCCATTCACCAAAACCCTAGGCCAGGATGCTGGGTGAAGGAGTGCCCAGACAGGTGGCTTCTCATAGCCGGGACAGATAATAAGCAGGGGGTCATGGTGCCCTGAGAGGGGTGTCCAACCTGTAGTGGAGGTGGTGTTGGGGAAATGGATGGGGTCCTAAATGCTCCATATATGGATGGACTCCCTACTTCCAGCCTAGATGATTCTGGGCGACTTGGGGCATTCTTGGGGAGGACGAGGAGACCAGATGGACTGGCAGCACCAGCAGATGCTGGCAGAGCTGGGAAATGTGATCACCCTGTGAGAACTGATGATAACTGGGGTGGGTGGGACAGATCAGGTATGGGGAGAGAGGGGGAGTGTCCTCCCAGATATTCATCTTCTATCTGACCCCGTGCCCTCAGCTCCCTAGTGGGCTCGTCTGGCACCCTCCTCAGGTGAATGGCTGACTGAGCACAGAGGACAAGGGCTAATCCAGCAAGGGAGCCTATCTTCTGCATCCAACACCTCCATCCCCAGAAAAAAGGAAAAGACCCGAGAAGGCAGGATTGGAGGTGCTGCTCCCCACCTCTGCCTGAAGCCACCAGGTCCCCACCAGGGAGAGGAAGGGTGGAGATGTGAGGTTGTGTGCCTCCATTACTCCCTGCCAGGGGCTCTCTGGCAGCCCCTCCTCACCCAATCCTGCATCTCCCCATTTCCTACTGTGGCTCGAGGCAGAGTAGTTTTCCAGTGGGCCCCTGAGGGTCTCCCAATGTCGAGGTGGCCTACAATTCTTGAGAACAGCCTCTTTGGAGGCCTTTGCGTACAGAGCAGGCCTCTGTATCAGAGAAGGGTTGCGCCTTGGGGTATAGAAGTCATCAGGTCATCAGAATAGCATCTCTCATGGGTGCAGTGTGCATATGAGCAGTAAACTGACATCTCAGACCATGGTTCTGGGTCAGGAGGGGCAGTAGCTGCAAGATGGCACCACAGCTAACACCCACACAGGTATCACAAGAGTGTGAAAATGTCAGGTACACACTGGACAGGTGTTGAGTTGGGCTCATGAAAGACTTGTAGGCTCAGGAATCCACAGCCGGCTGGCTCAGCTGCTTGCACCAGTTTCTATGCCTGGAATCCCAGGCCTCAGAGCCCTGCTTTCCTCACCAGTGCTTGGGGACAGATGAAGGTCTGCAATAGTGGGCCAACTACAAAGGAGCATCCATAGTGTCCTCTTGGTCCTGTGACCCTGTGCCTGCATGGAGGAGCAGGTTCCATGGAACTTACGGCCATGGCCCAGACCCCTCAGCCCAAGAAAGACTTAGAGAAAAACCACTTGATCTGCCTGGAGAGTTTACTGTGACTATGCCTCAGGATTGTCTCCAGTTTTGCTCAGGTCATCATTACCACCTTCCTCAGTGTGTGTGTGCATGTGTGTGTGTGTGTGTGTGTGTGTGTGTGTGTGTGTCTGTGTGTCTGTGTGTCTGTGTATTTGAGTGTGCTCGCACGGGCGCTTGAGTGTGCGTGAATCTTGGTACTATGGTTTGAACTCAGGGCCTGGTCTCTGTCCCTGAGTTTTTTCATTCAGGGCTAGCACCCTACCACTTGAGCTTTTCTTCCACCTTTCAGGTGGTTATTTGCAGAACAGGGTCTCACAGACTTTTCTAGCTGGGCTGCCTCTGAATGGCAATCCTCAGATCTCAGCCTCCTGAGGAGCTAGGAATAAGAGAAAATGAGCTATTAGCATCTCTCTGCCCACACTTTCCTTCTTGGTTAAAACAGATGACCTCTCTCTCAGCCAAGCACCCATCTAGAGCTATCCCTCCTACCCCTGGCTTCAGAGGAAACATACCCTCCCCTGAGGACAAAGAAATCAGATCAGGTTTGAGCTTTATGTATTCCACATAGTCAGGGGCTGCTGGGAGCTGATGTGGAGGCCAGAAATCTAGACCAGAGCAAGTAGACAGCTGTTAGAACAAAAGAGCATGTGAAAAGACATCCTTACAACTCGGTGTCAGTGCCTCATGCCTATAATCCTAGCTACTCAAGGCTGACACCTGAGGATCAATCAAGATTCAAAGCTAGCCTGGGCAGACTCTTATTTCCAATGAGGCACCAAAACTCTGGGAAGCAGAGCTACCCTAGTCCAAGTGGTACAACACCAACCTTGTGAAAAAAAGCTAAAGGATACAACCTAGGTTCTGAGTTCAAGCCCTGGTAAACACACACACACACATACACACACATGCCTGCACCCACTAACATCCTCAGCAGGTGTCAATGGCTCATACCAGCAATGACAGCTACTCAAGATCCTGAGCTCTTAGGACAGCAGCTAGAAGCCAGCCCAGGCAGGAAAGTGTGTGAGACTCTTCTCTCCACTAAACTACTAAAAAAGGTGAAAGTTGAGCTCTAATTCAAGTGGTAGAGTGTTAGCTCAGGGACAGTGCCTAGGCCACGAGTTGCAGTTCTGAGATTTATGTTGTTGTTGTTGTTGTTTGTTTTTGTCTTTAATAGAAACCATTTGCTATCCCCACCCACACAGGCCATAAATCCATATTTTGGTCATCCTAGATCTGACATCCACTCCTGCCACTTCCAAAGCACTGCCACAAGTGGCCGGTGTGTAGCTAGCACTGGGTTAAGAAGTAAACTTGCCTTAAAAAATGGCAAAACCTCCCATGCTCCTGGATTGGAAAGATTAACATCGTGAAAATGGCAATACTTCCCAAGGCTATCTACAAATTCAACGCTATACCTATCAAAATTCCAACCTCATTCTTCAAGGAAATAGAAGAGGCAATCCAAAAATTCATATGGAACAACAAAAGACCCCGAATAGCAAAAACGCTCCTCAACGGAAAGAACACTGCTGGAGGAATATCAATACCAAATTTCAAACTCTACTATAAAGCCATAGTAATCAAAACAGCTTGGTATTGGCATAAGAACAGACCTCAGGACCAATGGAATAGAACTGAAAACCCAGAAATGAACCCACAGACCTATCGCCATCTAATCTTCAATAAGGGAGCTAAAACAATAGAATGGAAGAAAGACAGCCTCTTCAGTAAATGGTGTTGGCAAAATTGGTTAACTACATGTAGAAAACTAAAGCTAGATCCTTATATATCACCCTGCACCAGAATCAACTCCAAATGGATCAAAGACCTCAAAGTCAAAGCAGACACTCTGAAAACATTACAGGATGGAATAGGAGAAACCCTAGGTTTCCTTGGCTCAGGCCGAAATTTTCTGAATAGAGACCCGGAAACACAACAAATCAAAGAAAGGTTGGACAAATGGGATTGCATAAAGTTGCAGAGCTTCTGCATGGCAAAGGACATAGCTAGCAAGATCAGTAGAAAGCCCATAGATTGGGAGAAGATCTTTACTAGCCATATAAGGGACAAGGGTCTCATATCTAAAATATACTTGGAACTCAAAAAATTAAATCCCCCAACAACAAATCCTCAAAGAAACAACTGCCCAATAAATAAGTGGGCTAAAGACTTAAAGAGAAACTTCTCTGAAGAAGAAAGAAGGATGGCCAATAGACACATGAAGAAATGTTCAACATCCCTAGCCATAAAAGAAATGCAAATCAAAGCAACATTGAGATACCACCTCACTCCAGTTAGAATGGCAAAAATCAAGAACTCTAACAACAACAGATGCTGGAGGGGATGTGGACAGAAAGGAACCTTACTTCATTGTTGGTGGGAATGTAAACTTGTTCAACCACTTTGGAAAGCAGTATGGAGGTTCCTCAAAAGACTTCACATAGAACTCCCCTATGACCCAGCAATCCCACCTTTGGGCATTTACCCAAATGTTTACAAACAAGACCACACTAAAGCTACCAGCACAACAATGTTTATTGCAGCATTATTTACCATAGCTAAGATATGGAACCAATCCAGATGCCCCTCAGTAGATGAATGGATCAAGAAAATGTGGTATATATACACAGTGGAATTCTATGCCTCCATCAGAAAGAATGACATTTCCCCATTTGTTAGGAAATGGAAAAACTTGGAAAAAATTATATTAAGTGAAGTAAGCCAGGCCCAAAGAAACATAGGTCCCATGGTTTCCCTTACTTGCAATATCTAGTATATGTATGAGTCAAGCGGAAAAGGTCAGATAATGTGATGTCAGGAAAATGAACCCTTAGATATGTATTTTAATGTTTTTTCTTTCATGCATGTGTTTCTAACGCATTTATAAGATTATCTCTTTGTTGCTTTGTATGTCCCTCCCCCACAGTATAACCCCTGCTTTCACTATATTTGATGTCAGTATAACTTGTGGAGGAGATGGGGAAAAACCAGTTGTTTAAGGATACAGGTGGACCTGTTGCAACAATGAGAAGTACAAGTTGACATGTCCAAAATGAGCTTTACAACGTTGGTGCGGGGGGGGGGGGGGAGTGGAAGGGGGGGGAAGGAGAAGGATTGGGATTAGGGGGGAGGGGGGAGGCTGGGAAGGGATGTGAAGGGTAAACCAAAGGAGGAGGCTGCAATGCTTGGTAAGAAATGTACGCATTATCCTACCCATGTAATTGTAACCCCTCTGTACAGTATGTCCACAAATAAAATTAAATTAAATTAAAAAAAAAAAAGAATATCCCTCTTCCAATTGATCCACAGAACCACCTCTGGCTTTTTGTAGTGATGTGGTCCTGAGAAATCAAGCCCAGGGTTTCATAGATGCTAAGCACTCTACTCCTAAGGCTTATTCCCAGCCCTCTACTTCAGGTTTGTTAGTTTGTTTCTTTTCTGTTGTCTGTTGTAGGAGCTCAAGTCTGGGGCTGAGTGCTGTCCTTGAGCTAATCAGCTCAAGTCTTGTGCCCTCCCACTTGCGCCACAGAGTTACTTCAGGTTTTCTCGTGGTCCATTGGAGCTAAGTGTCACGACTTTCCTGCCCAGGAGAGCTTTGAACCATGATCCTCAGATCTCATCCTCCTGAGTAGCTAGGATGACAGGCACGAGTCACAAGCACCCAGCTTCCACTTCAGGTTTCTTAGTGGTGAATTGGATATAAGTCTCATGGGACCTTTTGTGTCTGGGATAGTTTGGCACCCAGATCCTCAGATCTCTGCTTCCCAAGAAGGCAGGATGACAGACCTGAGCTATAGACCCCTAGGCCGAGGCACTCTGTTGCAAGGGGGTCCTTGGCTCCACGTGGTGGAGTGCTAGTTGTGAGTCCAAGAGGTAAGGGTCAGTGTCTAGGCCACCAGTTCTAGGTTCATGACTGAGAATAAACAAAACAAAACAACTGTCTGCAAGAGACAACTCACTATTCTTCACTAATACATAATTTTGTCCCTGCCATGGGGACATATCTGAGCCTCAATATTCTTGTCTGCATAATCATCTCAGTTGTGGAGCTCATACAAGGACCAGATGAAAGAATGTACCCTGTGAAGGACACAGCACATGGCTCTTTGAAGGACTCAGCACACAGCATCCTTTGAAAGACTCAACACACAGCACCCAATGCAGGACTTAGCACACTGCACCCTGTGAAGGACTCAGCACATAGCACCCTGTGCAAGACTCAGCACAGAGCACCCTATGAAGGACTCAGCACATAGCTCTATTCCACAAGCTGTCATTAGAATTCGAGTGCTTTCATCTATATTACCATCTTTCAGAAACATGTCACAAACCACATAGTTCACATCTAATGATTTAGAGGGCTGGGTATTTGCGGGGGGCGGTTGGGGGTTGGGGATTCAGCCACGGGAATTGCACTCAAAAGTTGGGGGGTACTGTCCTAACATCTTTAACTCAAGGCTAGAGCTCTACCACTTTGAGCCACAGCTCAGATTTTCGCAGACTTCCTGCCAGGGCTGGGTTTTAAACCCACCAGTATCAGATCTCAGCACCAGAGTATCTTGGATGACAGGGCTGAGCAAGTCAGCAGCATCTGGTTCCATGTACCTGGGTTGCCACGGTTTCCCTCTGGCTAAGTCAGGTTAGATGGCAGCTGTCAGTACCAGATTCCTGGCTCACTCTGTGATGAGGTATTTGCAGTCCTATCCTTATATTGTGGGCATTGGAACACTCTATCTTTTGGTTTGGTGCCAGTCCTGGGTCTTGAGTAAGGGTCTAGACACAGTCCATAAGCTTTTATGCTGAAAGCTAGTGCTCAACTGCTTGAGTGACAGCACGACCTCCCAATTTTCTGTGCACATGGCAGGGAGGAAAGGAAACCAGGCCTTTGTACATACGAGGCGAGCACTCTACCACTGAGCCCCAGGAATGACAAGTGTATAAATAGATAAATGGATAGATAGATAGATAGATAGATAGATAGATGTAGAAGTTTAAAGCAAGAGAGAGATGTCTGTACATTATGAAATTGTATATTACTACCAATTATGGGCAACTAAATTACTCTTTCCTTTTTTAAGTATCATGATTGAATACATAATAAAGTATTAATTGAAAATTAGTCCACGTCGTATAATTGTTATGTATAATTTTATAATATAATCATACACTAACGTCTAATTTAACTGTTACTTTTATAATATTCCATTTGTACGGATGTATATCAGAATGTGTTTCTTAGAATCTCCTGTCATTCACTAGTTGCAGTCCCGGGATTCGACCTCCAGGCCAAAGTTGTCAATTTTGGCTATGGCTTCCCTGATAGCCTGTCTGAACATCAGCAATGCAAGGTCATGTATATTTTCTGTGCCTTGTCATTTAGACCCAGGATGGTCACAATGAAAAGTGGGAAAAAAAAGTAAAACCACCTTCTTGAACTTCTCGGTTTATTTTGTTTTTGTTTTGTGTGTGTGTGTGTCCGGTTGTGGGGCCTGAACTCTGGGCCTAGGTGCTGTCCCTCAGCTCTTCAATTCAAGGCTAGCACTCTACCACTTGAGCCACAGTGCTACTTCTGGCTTTTTGCTTTTTGCTTATATGGTACTGAGGAATCGAACCCAGGGACTCAGGCTTGCAAGACAAGCGCTCTACCACTGAGACACCTTCCCAGCCACAAACTTCTCGGTTTTATCCTTCTCCTTTTTATTTTTTTTTTTTGCCAGCCCGGAGATTTGAAATCAGGATCTAGGATCCTAGGGACAGCTGTCGCATGGTTGCCAAGACCTAAGTTCCAGCCTGTGCTTGGATGAAATAATAATAATAATGCCCTGACTTGGAATTTGTACCATTTTTCTGGCAGGCCTGGGATTTGAACTCAGGGTATGTGGCACTGTGGGTGAAGGAGAAAGCTCACCATCCTTGAAGATAAGAAATTCAGACCAGTTCCCAGGGCCTGAATAGAAGCCCCAGCACTAGAAAAAATAATATTCATATATGAGATCTATTTAAATACATAGTTTTAGTGTATGACGTTTATTACCCTTATTACTCTTATAAGATTCTTTTATTGCATCATATCATATAGGATATATTTGCATATGGATTATACATTGTCTAGAGACCTAGACTTGTACAGAGAAGGAAAAAAAATGTGGCAAATTTGGCTTCTTATTCCACGAATAAATTTTTGGCCATGCTGGGATTTCAGCTCATGGAGTACAATGTGCCCAATCCATAAATGGTTCACAGTCTTAGCACACAAGCTTCCAGAAACCTGAGCTGCTAGGAAGTCCTGAGGACCTGTAATCAAGCCACAGTAATGCCCAATGAATAGACAGATAGATGTGTAGATTGATACATATACATAGAGAAAGGGAATGTGAGGATATCATTAAATTATATATATTATCAATTACTACTTATTAAATTATGCCTCCATTTAATGAAGTATCATGGTTGAATACTTATTAAAGCATTAATTAAAAACTAGTCAAAATCCTACCATTAGGGGATACATACCATGGTGCTAGAACGGAAGATATAAATCCAATAATTTTTGTGTGACATTCTAAATTAGTGTCATGAATTCACTGAATATTCTAACATATTATAACATTCCATTATCACTCAGATAAATAGGAGTGAGTTTGCCAGGATGTCCCTCCATTTGTGGGTGGCAGTCCTGGCATTCCAACTCCAGGCCTGGGTAATTTACTTCAAATGCAAATCATTGGAATGAAACCGTGAAGATTTCAGATTGGTACGATGAAAAAAAGAGCAACAAGAAGAAAAGAAAGCCAGATGTCAATGGCTTCTGCCTGGAATCCTAGCTCCTCAGGAGGCTGAGATGTAGAGAATGCCAATTTGAATTCAGCCGGGGCAGAAGAGTCTGTGACACTCTAATTTCTAAGAGATCACAGGGGAAAACAAACAAACAAACAAAAAACCCTGAGTGGTTGAGCTGTGGCTCAAGTTGCAGAGTGCTACCCTTGAGCAAAAGGAGCTCAGGGACAGGGTCTAGGCTCATAGTTCAACCCCGGACCTGCCAAAAAAAAAAAAAAAAAGGAGGCAGTAACTCCATGTCTCTGTGTATGGATGGACAACATATGGATGATGGGCATTCAGCAGGTTGCCCATGCCCAGCCCCCCAACCTGGGCAAGCTGGGACAAGCCCTCAGAGAGTACTAAGTCTGAGCCGGCAGCTTGAACAAACATCCTTCTCTGCAATATAACTACTGAAGCACCGAAGGCTTTGCCAGGGCTGGTGTGTGCAAAGGTTGCCTTATGTTCTGGCTGAAGTGTCCCATTGGAACACCTAGCAGCCAGCCACTGCCTCCAGGGAGACCACAGTTCCTAGGCTGTAGGAGTTGTCAAAGGTTCTGGCTCCATATTCTCTATCCCTCTGTCGGATGTCCTGGTGGCCATCACTTATTCATCATTTCTCATTATGGAGTCTCAGGGTGGTCTGAAATCCTGGCAAAGACATGCAATTTCTACACTGAAAGGGGTGAGCCAATAAATACCACCTTCATAGCTCCTGTCACAAGTGAGCCTTGGGCTGTCAAAGTGTCTTACTGGTAGAGTGCTTACCTAGCCTGCACCAAGCCCTGGGTTTGGGTCCTTTTTCTGTTTCAGTTCCACAGAATCAGAAAAACCCAGAAGGCACACTGGGACTTAAGTGATAGAGTGCTAGCCTGGAGCAAAACTCGTTGAGGAACATGCGCAGACCCTGAGTTCAAGCCCCAAGACCGGCAAAAAAGAAAAAAAGAACTGAGCATGGTGAGACATATGGGACTCAGGAAGGCCAAGGTTAGAGGTAAGAAGGTAGAGGGCAGGTGCTGGTGGCCCACCCTTGTAATCTTAGCTACTCAGGAGGCTGAGATCTGAGGATCACAATTACAAGCAGGAAAGTCTGTATGAGACACTTATCTCCAATTAAACGCAGAAATCCAGAAGTTGAGCTGTGGTTCAAGTAGTAGAATGCTAGCCTTGAGCACGAAAGCTTAAGGATAGTGTCCAGGCCATAAATTCAAATCTCAGAACTGGGCTCGTGCACACACCCATACACGCACTCATGCACAAACACAAACACACACACACACACACACACACCAAGATAAGAGCATTTGCCATTAAGCCTGCACAAGTTCCATCTCTAGAAATTTACTTCAAATAAAACACAGAAATGGGAAGGGAAGATTTGCTCCAGAAGGTCATAATAAACAGTGCCAAAATTCCACAGGAGTTCTAAGATGTGGAACAGAACAGACAGTCTCAGAGGCAGAAGGCACAGCATAGGCAAAGGTCCTGAAGTGTGCTGTAGAGCAGGTGGTGTGGGTGGAATGAAGGTTCTGTGGCTTCAGACATGTCTGGCAGGACATTCAAGGCTGGGTCAAGGTTAGTACTTGAGTCACAGGTAGGGCAGAGGGTAGGGGTCTCAGAATAGGGCCCAGGGGAAGATTAGCTTGGCTTTTCACCAAGGACCTCAGCCATTTCCGGTGGCTGGAAACTTATTTTTCACAGCTCATGATCATCAGGCCTCCTTCGCATGGAGGAGTCAGGGCAAAGGCAGGCTTATTAAAAGCTTCTAGCCCACTGCCACCAGTGGCTGAACACCTCTAAATCCTAGCTACTCAGGAGACTGAGAGCAGAGGTCATGAGACAAAGCCAGCACAAGGGAGGAAAGTTGGACTCTTCTTGCTGATGAACTAACAAAAGCCAGAAATAGAGCTGTGACTCAAGAAGTAGAGTGCCAGCCTTGAGGGCAAAAGTCAAGAGACCAAAAGCCCAAACCCTGAGTTCAAGCTTCAGTACTGGCATACAAAACTAAAGAAAAGCTTTCAGGAGCTCCCCCAGTGCACTGTGGTGAAAGGCTATATCAACCATGTGCCGGTGGCAAATGCCTGTCCTTCCTAGCTCCTAAGGAAGGTGAGATCTGAGGATTGCGGTTCAAAGCCAGCCCGGGAAGAAACATCAGGGAGACTCTGATCTCAAAGGAACTTCCAGGAAACCAGAAGTGGTGCTGTGGCTTAAGTGGTAAGCCAAAGAGCTGAGCAACAGCTCCCAGGCACAGAGTTCAAGCCCCATGACCAACACCTGGCCTGCATGGACCTCACTGTGTGGCTCTAGGCAGAGTACTTTCCAGTGGGCCCCTGAGGGTCTCCCAATGACTAGGTGGCCTACAAGTCTTCAGAACATCCTCTTTGGAGGCCTTTGTGTACTGAGCAGGCCTCTGTTTCAGAGAAGGGTCACGCCTTGGGTATAGAGGTAATTGGTCAGGTCATCAGAATACCATCTCTCATGGGTGCAATGTGCATCTGAGCAGTATACTGACATCTCAGACCATGGTTCTGGGCCAGGAGGGGCAGGAGCTTCAAAATGGCACCACAGGAAAGGCCCACACAGGTATCACAAAAATGCGAATATGTCAGGTACACAGTGGGCAGGTGTTGAGTTGGGATCATGAAAGACTTGTAGGCTCAGGAATCCACAGTCGGCTGGCTCTGCTGCTTGCACCAGTTTCTATGCCTGGACTCCCAGGCCTCAGAGCCCTGCTTTCCTCACCAGTGCTTGGGGGCAGATGAAGGTCTGCAATAGTGGGCCAACTACAAAGGAGCATCCCTAGTGTCTTTCTCTTGGTCCTGTGACCCTGTGCGCGGATGGAGGAGCAGGTTACATGGAACTTACGGCCGTGGCTCAGACCCCTCAGCCCAAGAAAGATTTAGAGAAAAATCACTTGATCTGCCTGGAGAGTTTACTGTGACTATGCCTCAGGATTGCCCCCAGTTCTAGCTCAGCTCATCATTACCACCTTCCTCGGTGCGTGTATGCATGTGTGTGTGTGTGTGTCTGTGTGTCTGTGAATTTGTGTGCGCGCGCACATGCGCTTATATGCGTGTGTATCTTGGTACTACGGTTTGAACTCAGGGCCCGGGCTCTGTCCCTGAGATTTTTCATTCAGGGCTAGCACTCTACCACTTGAGCTTTTCTTCCAGCTTTCGGGTGGTTATTTGCAGAACAGAGTCTCACAGACTTTTCTAGCTGGGCTGCCTCTGAATGGCAATCCTCAGATCTCAGCCTCCTGAGGAGCTAGGAATAAGAGAAAATGAGCTATTAGCATCTATCCGGCCACACTTTCCTTCTTGGTTAAAACAGAGGACCTCTCTCCCAGCCAAGCACCCATCTAGAGCTACCCCTCTTACCCCAGGATTCAGAAGAAACATACCCTCCCCTGAGGACAAAGAAATCAGATCACGTTTGTGCTTTATGTACTCCACACAGTCAGGGGCTGCTGGGAGCTGATGTGGAGGCCAGAAATCAAGGCCAGAGCAAGTAGACAGCTTTAGAATAAAAGAGCATGTGAAAAGACATCCTTACACCTCAGTGCCAGTGGCTCATGCCTATAATCCTAGCTACTCAAGGCTGACACCTGAGGATTAATCAAGATTTAAGGTAGCCTGGGCAGACTCTTCGTCCCAATGAATCACCAAAATGCTGGGAAACGAAGCTAGCCTAGGTAACGTGGTACAACCCCAACCTTGTGAAAAAAAGCTAAAGGATAACACCTGAGTTCAAGCCCCAGGTGTTTACACACACACACACACACACACACACACACACACACACACACACACACACGCACCCACTAACATCCTTAGCAGGTGCCAGTAGCTCATACCAGCAATGCCAGCTACTCAAGAGCGTGACCTCTTAGGACAACAGCTTGAAGCCAGCCCAGGCAGGAAAGTCTGTGAGACCCTTCTCTCTACTAAACTACTAAAAAAGATAAAAGGTGAGCTCTGATTCAAATGGTAGAGTTTTAGCTCACGGACAGTGCCTAGGCCACGAGTTGCAGCTCTGAGATTTTTGTTCTTGTTGTTGTTGTTTTTGTTTTTAATAAACACCCTTTGCCATCCCACCCATACAGGCCATAAATACAGATTTTGGTCATCCTAGATCTCATTTCCACTCCTGCCACTTCCAAAGCACTGCCACAAGTGGCCGGTGTATAGCCAGCACTGGGTTAAGAAGTAAACTTGCACAAGGGGGACATAGCCAGGTCATGGCTAATGCTCCAAAACATTGAGGTACTGACCATACCAGACTCTCATCCCTCAGTTCCCTGGCCCTGGTATCTGAAGTCTGTGCCTCTGTATTCTAGGCATCTGCAATTGTCTAAAGGGCCTGAGAGGCACAGCTGGGCAGGTAGGTAGATTTGCCTTCGATAAGGTATATTGACATTTCGGAGACACCAACAGATACTTCCAAGCCACCTTGGCCTCACCTCCCATGTAGCCTCAGATCCTCCTTGCTTGGGTGGCATTCAGTCAGCGATCAGGCTCAAGTTGGCCAAAGCCACTGGCAATCACCCTTCCCCTACTCCACTGCCAGCCTGATGGGAGGGATGTGCAGCCAGAGACCCAGCTGAGGAAAAGAACAGGACATTACATCACCCATCCAGAAGCAGGGGAGAACCTATGCCAGCTGGACCTGCTGACCAGAATCCCTTGGAGGCAGCCAAAGATATGGACAGCCGGACTGGGCCCCAAAGAAAAGCTGGGATATGCAGGTCTCTGGCAATTTAGGACTGGAGCCAAAGCATCACTTCCGGTTTTCTGGTGGTTCACTGGAGACAAAGAATCACAGACTTTCCTTCCCAAGCTGGCTTTGATATGCAAACTTCAGATCTCAGCCTCCTGAGTAGCTAGGATGACAGTTGTGAGCCACTGGCAGCACCCTGCTTCAGCCACCCTCTTACATCCAGGGGAAAGCCAACTTGTCAGGCTATGAACCACACGCAACCCTTCACTTCAGACTTTGACACCAGAATCCAAAACCATTCTTCCATGCATGGAGAGAATATAATTGACAATACCCTCCAAACCCCTGCTCCCATTTGACTACTCCCTGCCTAAGACAGGCTATGCCCTCTGCACTTCATGGTAAGGAAACACCCACCCTGCTGTGACTTCACAATGGGGCAAACATGGAGAGTTCTTAGAAATGTCTGTACACTGAGGCCAGCACCTGGTCTTCCAACCCCAGCATCCCCACTCCTTCACCATCTCTTGCAGGCAAGGGGTGTCTTTATTTCTTGTTTGTTTGTTTGTTTTGGTTGAATGGCTTGAACTCAGGTCTTGGGTACTGTCCCTGATGATGATTTTTGCTCAATGCCAGTGTTCTACCATTTGAGCCACGGTGCCACTTACAGTTGGTGATTGAAGATGGGACTCTCATGGGATTTTCCTGCCTGGGCTGGGAAAAAAGATCCTCTGGATCTCAGCCTAACTCAGTAGCCAGGATGACAGGCATGAGCCACCAGTGCACAGATTATGGTATCTCATTCTTTAGAATTTCCACCCAGTGCTCCACTAGACACTACCACCTAGACACTCCTGTACCTCCCTCAGGGACAACAAAGGGAGTCTCAGAATCTGCGGAGGGACATGGGCATTAAAGAGCCCCCTCCAAATCACTTCCCCTCTCTAAGCTCCCAGTTGACTCCTCTTGATGGCCTGGTCATCCGGAGCAGATCAGAACAATTGGGATTTCTGGATCCTGCACCGTATCCCCCGCCCCACCACAATGGTACCTGAGGATTTCTGGGGCCAGCTGCTGCATGTCCCGGTAGAAGATGTTGGGAGGGTTCCTGATAACTGGGTCCAGGCGTACCCAGGAGAGAGCAAGTGTCCATCTCCCTTCTGTCAAAGGAGAGACAAAGTATGGATGGATCTATTAAGAGCTACAGGGCATAGCCATCCACCAGTTACCAAGGTCACTTGGAGTGCTGTTTTATATTGACAGTCGTGGGACTTGATCTCGAGGCCAGGGTGCTGTCCTCAAGCTTCTTTTGTTCAAGGCCAGCGCTTTTCTACCTGATCCTCTGGGCAACGTCCAGCTTTTTCTGTGGATGATTGCAGGACCAGAGGAATCTAACCGAGGTTTTCATATGTGCTAGGTGAGCCCACTACTGCTAACACACAATCCCAACCCAACATAGCTGTTGTCCTTTTACCCCTCAGGCCTGTTGTGGGACAGACCTGCACATCTGTACTGAGTTTCTCACCAGCAGCCCTGGCTGGAAATGAACTCAATCTGCTATGTTTTCCTTATTTACACCATCTTTGCTCTCTATCTTTCCTGTCATATCCTCCTTGGTAAGCAAGATCCCCTTTCAAGTGCTGCCACTAAGAAGCCTGCTCCAATCACCCTGGCAGAGTGGGACCTTCTCCTCTGTGCAGGCTGCCAGCCTTGTCACGCTCTGCCTTCTGGCTGGTGTGAGTTGAGAGTGCATGAAGGGGAAGGCCTGGCTTCCACCACACAATTTCTGAAGGCTCTGATATACCACCCAGGGACCAGTGCTATATCACACTCCGGGAGAGGGCACTCAAGGACCAGGCAGTCTTGGGGTAACAAGGTGGGTACATTTCTTTATATGGGCTTGAACTGAGGATCTGGAAGCTGTCTCTGAGTTTTCGTGCTCAAGGCTGGTGCTCTACCACTTGAGCCACAGCTCCACAAGAATTCTTGCTTTTTGTTGGTTCCATGGAGAGAAGTGTCTCACCAGCTTTGGGCTGGCTTCAATCTTTGATCCTCAGATCTCTGCCTCCCGAATAGCCAGTATGTCAAGTGTGACCCTGAGCCAGAGGTGAGGGGCACCAGAGCCTTACTTTTCAGCTTCTGTTTATCTTATGTCAACTTGCAATCCCTAGATAAAATAGTCAGTTAGAGGGGATCAAGTTCCTCTCCTAGGTTTGTTAATCCAAGGAGATAAAGTGTCTTTGGGAAAAGCTAGTTTGAGTTTGCCTAGATGAGTGTGTGTTTGTGTGTGTGTGTGAGTGTGTGTGCGTGATAGACAGAGAGAGAGAGAAAGTATGAGTTTCAGTGATACCTACCCCGTCTCTGTAATGCCTCATCTTCCCAATGGTGAGTACATCCAGAATCTTCACCCCAAGGAAGGTGGGTAGGGGAGGGTATGTAAGGTCACATCGAGTGCGATGATCTGAATTCTATCCATCAACTGAAGCCTGGAGTGATAAAGGAGAGAAGGAGAGGTTTAGAGGAACAATAAGGGAAGCCCCTTACCTTTGGCTACAAGTACCAGAAAGATCACCAAATCCATCCTTTTTGGTAGTAAGATAACAGGTGCCACTATTCATTTATTTCATTATATTTTTTTGAGTACTAGGGCTTGGATTGAGGGCCTCCGTGTCGTCCCTGAGCTTCTTTACTCAAGGCTGAGGCTCTACCACTTGAGCCACAGCACCACATCTGGCTTTTTCTCTGGGGGGGGGGAATAGGTTTATGTGAGGTAAGAATCTCACACACTCTCATGGTGGGCGGGCTCTGAGTCACAATCATCAGACCTCAAACTCCAGAACAGCCAGGATGGTGGGCGGAAGCCACTGGCACCTGACCAGTACCATCTATTCATAATCCCCTACGGCCAGTGCTGGGAAACCCTTATTGCAACCCCCTAGTCCTGAGTGGGAAGCAGACATGGATGGGTTTGATACATCCAACAGACTACCTACTTCTTTGAACATCATTCTGGATCAGTCTGATGACAGCTTCCTCCTTATCCACAGCAATGACTTGACTATGCCACAAGATCAAATGTCCCCCAAGAGGTGTCAGGTCTGGGGTCTTTCCTCTGCACACCGCCCTCCTCCCTGAAACCACACACCACAGCAAAGCAAAGTAGACATGGAGTGAATTCAATTTTTTATAACCAGGGTCTGGCCAGAAAAGTGGCAGTGAGGATGAGAGGCCTGGGATCTAGCTGGGGGGGGGGGGGGGGAAATGAGAAGCCTCCGTGTCCACTTTCCTTTAACTGTCTTAGCAGAGGATAGTGGGGAAGGACTCACAGGACAGTCGGACAATGAATAACCATCAGGGTCTAGCCCAGGCACAGAGGGGCTTGCCTCAGGGAGCTAGTTCAACAGGCTGAGTGAGACAGATTCTGACCCAAAGCCCACATCCAGAATGAGAGGGCAACCTTGAGTCCTATCTGCATGGGGATGCTGGGCCACTTCCTCCATCACCCATTTAACCAGCTCCTGGGTGTGAAAGAGAGAGAGAAAGAGAGACAGAGAGAGAAAGTCAGAATTACACTTTAGCTGGGTGCAGGTGGCACAGGACAATAATATGTACTACACAGGAGGCTGAGATATTAAGATATTGGTTCATAATCAGCCCAGGCATTAACATTTGTGAGACTCTTATCTCCAAAGAACCAACAGAAATCTGGAAGTAGCACTGTGGCTCAAGTGGTAGAGTGCTAGCCTTGAGCTGAGGAACCCTTGGACAGCCCCCAGGCCCAAAGTCCAAGCCCCACGACTGACAAGAAGTGGGCTTATGACCACAAGTAGTGGACTGAATAGGACCCATCCTCCTAGGGAGCATAGCAGGGACGTTAGGCCAAGCTTCCTGTCAGCGTGAGGTCATAAGTAGGACACCCAGGTTCTCCGTGCTCTGTTTTCCCCAGCTGCAAAATTGAAAACAGTGAAGGATTCCCTTCCTCCTTCGGATAGGGTAAGGATCATAATCCCATACCTATAATACGATAAATAACAGGCCCCATATGAGCCCTTTCTGGGTATATTCCTGTCATATGCTCACAGAATTTCCAACAACCATATCTGACAGCTACTCCCCTTTTGCCTAGCCCTGTCCTGGAGATCCCCCTGTATTGATCCCTTGTTTCCTTACAACTGTCCCGGGAGAGGACTGAGGTCTGATGGTCAAGGCCCAACCCAGAGCTTCACCTGTGGTCAAGAATGGGCTGCCGTGGACTAGTTTGGGACAATCCATGTAAACTACTGACTGAGGGTGGCGCTATATGTCTAGCATCCCAACTACAGATGACCAGGCATGGTGGTGCACACCTGTCACAGGAGGACCGCCATCCAGTTCAGCTTGAGGACATATTGAGTCTCTATCTCAGAAATGCCCAAGACAGAAAGGCTTGGCTCACATGGTGGAAGAGCTGACTGGTAAGACTTAGGCCTTGAGTTCAAACCCTAATATACCAAAAAGAATCAAAGGCCTGGTGCCAGAGGATTATGCCTACAATCCTAGCTACTCAAGAGGCTGAGATCTGAAGATCACAGTTCAAGATTTATAATAGTGTTGGCCTACCCCATCAGACATCATTATGAAAAGAACCAGAGTCTCACCCAAGCCAATATGCTCCATACTAACAGAGCTTGCATCCTTCCTAAGTGCTGGCCACGCTCTCTGTCGCCCAGGGGAGCCAAACCCTGTGGGCCCCACCCCTAGGTCCTCCAAAGATCCCCCTGCCAAAAACCAGGCCCAAAGTAGTAGACAGTTGCAGGGCATACAGATCCCTTTGTCTTATAATTTGATGGTGCTGAGTCCCCATCAAGCATCTCACCCTTCCAGGCCCCCAGACCTCACCAACAATGCCCATGTACCACCCCCGCAAATATAGCAGGCAGAAAATACCAAAGGGTCCAGTGCTCCTTGTTACAACCCATTTCTACACACACACACACACAACACACACAAAGCTGGCAAAAGTGGCTCATGTCTGTCATCCTAGCTACTCAGGAGGCTGAGGTCTGAGGATCATGGTTCAAAGCCAGCCCAGGCACTTATCTACAGGGAACCACCAAATATTCAGAGGTAGAGCTGTGCCTCAAGTGTCAGAGTACTAGCTTTGAGAACAAAAGATCAGGTAAAACACCTAAGCCCTGAGTTTATAACCCAGGTTTTCTACCTCCAAACACACACAGACACAGAGACAGACAGACTGACAGAAAGACAAACACACACACACACACACACACACACACACACACACACACACACACAGCCAAAGGCTCCAGCAGGCCCTGATAACAGAAACATGATCTCCTTCCATTGGGATCACATCCCACCCCGGAGAAGGTGGTGCTACAGACCTCAGATCCAATGTGGACAAAACATTGAACTTCTCACATATCTGGAATGTCTCATAGCCCAGCATGGCATTTCCTACTGTACACTCTGCTATGCGGAAAAGTTAGCCAAATCTTTTATTTTTGTCCGCCATGGGGTTTGAACTCTGGGCCAGGGCTCTGTCCCTCAGCTCTTCACCTGAAGTTGACCACTCTCCCACTTGAGCCAAAACACCATTTCCTGTACTCTGGTGGTCCATTGCACATCAAGTCTCACAGACTTTTCTGCCCAAGCTGGCTTGAAACCACGGTCTTCACATCTCAAACTTCTGAGTAGCTAGGTTCACAGTCCTGAGCCACCTGTGGCTTCCGGCTTCAGAAACCTTCATATACCCAGAGGAAACCCATCTTATCAGGCAAAAAACTTCTTGTAACCCTTCATTTCAGACTTTGTCACCCAGCATCCAAATCCATCCTTCAATGGAGAGAATACAGACACAACAATCGCAACCCTGCACACATTGGCTCACTCTCTGCCTGCCATAGGCCACGTCCTCTTGAAGCTGTGGATTCAAACTGGGGCAAACTTGGGAGAATTCTTAGAAATGTCTCTACAGTGGGGCCAGCACCTGGTCACCCAAACTCTGAACCCCCACACCCAGCCACCCCACCCACACCTCCACCATCCTTTGCAGGCAAAGATGTTTTACTTTTTTACAGTTGTGGGACTTGAACTCTGGGCCTGTATGCTGTCCCTGGGCTCTTTAGCTCAAGGCCAGCACTCTAATACTTGAGCCTCAGCACCACTTCTGCTTTTCTGGAAGTTCGTTGGAGATAAGTCTCAACATCTTTTCTGCCCAGGCTGGCTTTGAACCCTGTTCCTCAGATCTCAGCTCCTGAGTAACTAGGATGACACCATGAGCTACTGGCACCTGGCCAAAGATACTTTTACATGCCTTTCATCCTATCCCCTCAAGGAGACTGAGATCTGAGGACTGCAGTTGGATGTCACCATTGGCAGCAAAATCCATGAGAACTCTATCTCAAATTAAACACACACAAAAGTTGGAAGTGGAGCTGTGGCTCAAATGGTAGAGTACTAGCGTTGAGCATCAAAGATAAGGGATCGGACACAGTCCCTAGTCTCAAGCTTTTTCTACCAAAGACCCACCCGAGAAAGGGAAACAGGTGGACTTTCGGGAGCTCAAAACTCACACATAATACTCAAGCCTCCCAGAACAGACTCCATCCTGCTCTGCTTGTGTAGATTCTATATTCCACATCATGGCAGTCTCACATAGGACTGACCATGCACCAAGTGAGAACATTCAAGTACAATCTAATACTGAAGATCCCTTGACCTTATCAAAGATTCAGGATCTCTCACTGTCCTGCCTCCACACTGGGCAGTGTGGTGAGGTCTAGTTAACCAACCACAGGATGTGGGAACAAAAGGATTTTTTGGCCAAGGGATCCAGACTGGAAAGCCCTAGGTCCCTCTCTCTCGGGAAGGAGAAAAGAGCCAATCCATCCCAGCAATGTTCCTGGGTTGTGAGTATCCTCAAATAAACAACCCTGCCCAGAGGCCTGTTCCTCTGGTTTTCCCGCCAACCTCTACCCAACCCAACCCCATCTTCAGTTGGCCCTCTCTGATTCCCAGATCTGCCATCTAGACTTAAGGCTGAACCAGCAAAGAGACCTACCTCACCCTATGTGAATGGCAGTCATGGGGTCCTAGTACCACCTAGAGCAAGTCTCAGGGGCAACAGGGGGCCTGACACCTGCCCTCATTCCCTGGCTGGCCTGTGCCAGTGGCTAGCATACCTCTTTCTCTGGTAAAGGAATGAACACTCAGGGTATCATCTTCACATTGGTCCCTCAAAAGTTCAAGCTCTCCAGGATGGACTGCTCAAGCATCATTCAGGTGATGACAGCCAGGTTATCACTGGTGAACCCACAGCACGAGGACGTTCAATATCCATGTGACTGGGTCAAAAGCTCTATCACTGATGCTCTAGGTTGTCAGGCAAGGTCATAGGTCCAATGTTCTGACACACCTGACGTGGGATGCTCAGGACTCATTCAGGTAATGACAGCCAGGTGATCAGTGGTGAACCCAAGGCACCAGGACTTTTAATATCCATGTGACTGGGTCCAAAGCTGTATCACTGATGCTCTAGGTTGACAGGCAAGGTCATGGGTCCATTGTCCTGACACACCTGACCTGGGATGGTCCTCCCTCTTCATCTTCCTTCTTATCCCTTGCCCCAAACCCTTTTGAGACTTCCTCACCTCAACACCTCCCTAGCCCTTGGACACTTTCTTCTTATCTGACCAGAAAATAAACTGTGTGGGGCCTAGAGAAATTGAAACTTGGTGACACACCCTAAGCCCTCTGGTCTACCCGAGGCTGCTTAATTCTGCAGTCAGCAACAACGCAGCTCCTGGATGTCATGAAGTTGCTGAGGGGTCAGTGGCTTGGTCCTACATACTGGCTTTAGGCTTTGAAACTGTCCCCACAGAGATTGTGAATGGTTGGCTCCCTTCATCCAGGGACTCCAAACCAAGGCTTGCATGTTCTCCCTTCTTCCTGACCTTCATCTTTTTCTCCCTCCATCCTTCACTCCTCTCTCTCTTTCCTTTCTCTCTCTACTGCTGGGCCTTGAATTTGGAGCCGGGGTGCTGCCCCTGAGCCTTTTTACTCAAGACCAACAGGCTTGAGCCACTCACCCACTTTTAGCATTTTCTTTTTGGTGGTTAGTTGGAGATAAGGGACTTACAGGCTCTCCTGCCTGGCCCTTAAGCCTCAATTCTTCCATCTCAACCTCCTAAGTAGCTAGGATGACAGGTGTGAAGGACCGGCATCCAGCTAAAACCAAGGTTTCTTCACGTACTGAGAAATCAGCACTAGAACCTTTGATTGTCTAAGACCCCCCAAGCCTGCGCACACTGTAATGGTTTGTTGGATAAATAAACGAGCATCTGTTTCTGACAATACTACAGAAAAGTCCCATCTGACTCAGGTAAGCATCCTTGGGGTGTGGTGGGATGGGGGAGGTTTCCAAGCCTGATGTAGCTCTCCCACAGTTCTCCATCATCCCTCTTCCTGCCCTACTGGTGCCACCACACTTAACTGTTTTGACTCAGAACACGGGAGCCACGATGGACTTGCTGATTCTGGGGGCTCTGGATGCATCTCTTCTCAAAGATCTCTGGCCAGGTGTTAAAGAGCCTGCAGTAAGCTGAGGGGGTGGCTCAAGGAGCCTCCTCTGCTCCCCTAGGGGCCAGACAGGATGGTCCACCCCATTCGGCCCCCAAGTTTGATGTTGCAGAGAAAGGATTCTCGAGGCATCCCGGGTCTAGAATCTTCCAGATTCCAGTGCAGGAGTTGGAAATCATCTCTGCTCACAGCTGGCAGGCTGGGAATGGTGAGGTCACAAGCTCTGCTCCCCACGATGTCCTCAACTGTGGTGGTCACCTTAAAGAGAGCCAGAAGAGAATCAGCAGCTGCCAGAGAAAGGGAGTGAAGGTACAATGTTCATAGCAGGACATGATTTGGCTTGGAAACTCTACCTGTGCCACTTTGAAAGTCATTGTTTGGCAGCTGAAACCCTCTGTCTAATTTGACCCATCATTCCAGGCATTAGTGGAAATTGCCAGTTTAAAGAAAAAATCCTGGTATAGCTGGCATTTCAGTTCTCCCATTTAAACTTAAAGGTTTCCAAAGTCAGTGTTCCCCTTTTCTTTCCAGACAACGTACAGCAGGTTACAGAAACTGGCATTCGGCCAGCCTTAGCTAACTGTCACGTACTAATACTAACCAGGCTCCAGCAAGGGGAAGACACTTGCCTACCACTGCCCAGCTGGAAAGGTCCCAGGAAGGACACAGGTTGGAGTCTGCAGGACTCCATGGAGGACTGCCAACTGGTATGCTGCCCTGGGAGGCAACCCACTCCACCAATGGCGGCCCAGAGCTGCCTGCCCAGATGCCCAAGAACACTCTCATTGCCCTGGATAAGGTTCCCCTCTCATCCTCAGTCATGGTGAACCATATGCCCTGTCACTCTGTTTATCACTTGCCAGTCCCTCCTAGCTTCACAGCCCCTGCTCTACTCCCCCCTTCTCATTCCCTAATTATGTTTGGCAGTCACATTCCCAACCCTCGAATTAGCTCCAACTCTATACACCAGAGCAGAGTGTCTGACTGGAAGAGTGCCGCTGTGGTCACACTAACTTCACTGGCTTCTGGCTGAAGACAGAAGGACAGGTGTCCACTCTGATCTGCGATTCACACAGGCCTCCTAGGGGAGACCCAAGCAGGCCCAGCAGCTACTGTGGGCTACAGGAAAGGGGGAAGAGAGAGGTGGAAAGAGGGGGAAAGGAACATCTATTGAAACCTTCCTCAAAGGAGCAATGAAACTGAAAACAAAAATTGTCCTTGGGCTCATACTTGGCATTGATGACTAAAGAACTTTACACAGACACACAAAATGCTTCTGCTCTTTTTAGACACAGTGACTTAAATATGTTTTCATTGTTCTCATCTCCCTGCTCTCCCAACACACACACACACACACACACACACACACAACAATCCAGACTGGTGACAGAAGACTCTTCCATGCAGTACCTGCAATTTACCAACTGATCACTCACCTGAGCACAGTCAGGATGTACAAGGAGAAAGATGATCTGTCTCTGTCTCTGTTTCTCTCCATCTCCCTCTCCCTCTCTCACTCATACACACAGAAACACACAGACTCACACAGACTCTGAGCAGTGCCTCTCCTGTGTTTGCCAGTTCTTCCTGTATTACAATGTAGAAGTAGGAGACCGGGGGTTCTCAGGGGCTCCCACCCAAGGGGAACACCACTCTAATAACAAAGAACCACCTTGCCAATCCCATTCTTCAGGGCCAGAACCTTCCTCTTGGGAACAACCAGCCCTGACTCCCCATTCACCAAAACCCTTGGCCACGATGCTGGGTGAAGGAGTCCCCAGAGAGGTGGCTACTCAGGGCCAGGACAGAAAACAAGCAGGGCGTCATGGTTCCCCCAGAAGGATGTCTGACCCATGGCAGAGGAGGAGTTGGGTAAATAGCTGGGGTCCTAAAGGCTCCATATATGGATGGACTCCCTACTTCCAGCCTAGATGATTCTGGGCGACTTGGGGCATTCTTGGGGAGGCCTAGGAGACCAGATGGACTGGCAGCACCAGCAGATGCTGGTAGAGCTGGGAAATGTGATCACCCTGTGAGAACTGATGATAGCTGGGGTGGGGCGGACAGGCCGGGTATGGGAAGGGAGGGGTGTGTTCCTCCCAGATATTCATCTTCTATCTGACCCCCGTGCCCTCACCTCTGTAGTGGGCTCTACTGGCACCCTCCTCAGGTGAATGGGTGACTGAGCACAGAGGACAAGGGCTAATCCAGCAAGGGAGCCTATCTTCAGCACCCAACACCTCCACCCCCCCAAAAAAGGAAAAGACTTGAGAATGCAGGATAGGATGTGCTGCTCCCCACCTCTGCCTGAAGCCACCAGGTCCCCACCAGGGAGAGGAAGGGTGCAGATGTGAGGCTGTGTGGCTCCATTACTCCAGGCCAGGGGCTCTCTCGTGCCCCCTCTTCACCCAACACTTCATCTCCCAGTTTTCTGGGACACTACCATTCTCAGACCAACTGTATACAAAACTCAGAGCCTCTCACACGTCTGGAATGGTTCATAACACATCATGGCATCTCCTACTATACACACCACTATGCAGAAAACTCAGCTACCTTTTTTTTCATTGAAGGTCATGGGGTTTGAACTTTGTGCATGGGCACAGTCCCTCAGCTCTTCAGCTGAAGGTGTGCGCTCTACAACAGGTGCCAAAGCACCACTTCTGGTTTTCTGGTGGGTCACTGGAGCCAAAGACTCACAGACTTTCCTTCCCAAGCTGGCTTTGAACTGCCACTCTCAGATCTCAGCCTCCTGAGTAGCTAGGATGACAGTTATGAGCCACTGGCAGCACCCTGCTTCAGCCACCTTCTTACATCCAGGGGAAACCCAACTTGTCAGACTATGACACCTGCATCCCAAACCATTTTTCCATGTTTGGAGAGAATATAATTGACACTACCCTTTAAACCCCTGCTCCCGTTTGCCCAGTCCCTGCCTAAGACAGTCTAGGTCCTCTAGAGTTCTTGGTAAGGCAATACCAACCCTGCTGTGACTTCACAATGGGACAAGCCTGGGGAGTTCTTAGAAATACTTGTACACTAAGTGCGGGGAGCCGGGGCGAACGCCATTACAGGATGGCGCCCACTTCCTTGCAGCTTTGAGGTAAACAACTCCATATTAGGCAGTGCTTGGCGGGACTGTGGGTCCTGGGCTTTGCGCATGCGTGAGCCACGTAGAATCCCCAGCCAATCCCGTGGCACCTGGTGACGGTGAAAGGCAGACGACCAATGATAGAACGACCCGTGTTCCTATTCCATATATAAGCGGCCACGTTTCTGTACACGGGGTCTCTCGCTCAAGCTCTCCCATCAACTCAAAAGCTCTCCAATAAAGTGTGATCTGAGAAGACTCCTGGTGTGGTGGTCATTCTTCCTCGCTGGCCGAGAAGGCGTTCGCCGCAACTAAGGCCAGAACCTGGTCTTCCAATCACAGCACCCTCACTCCTTCACCATCTCTTGCAGGCAAGGGGTGTCTTTTTTTCTTGTGTTTTTTAGGTTGAGAAGCTTGAACTCAGGGCTTGGGTAATGTCCCTGATGATGATTTTTGCTCAATGCCAGTGCTCCACCATTTGAGCCATAGTGCCACTTCAGGTTGGAGATTGGAGATGAGACTCTCACAGGACTTTCCTGCCTAGGCTAGGAAAAGAGATCCTCTGGATCTCAGCCTAACTGAGTAGCCAGGATGACAGGCATGAGCCACCAGTGCACAGATTATGGTATCTCATTCTTTAGAATTTCCACCTAGTGCTCCTGTAGACACTACCACAAAGACATTCCTGTACTTCCCTCAGGGAAAACAAAGGGAGTCTCAGAATCTGGGTAGGGACATTGGAATTAAAGAACCCCTCCAAAACACTTCCACTCTCTAAGCTCCCATCTGCCTTCTCTTGATGGCCTGGTTGTCCACAGCAAATCAGACCAACTAGGATTTCTGGGTCCTGCCCCAAATCCCCCCGCCCCACCAAACTGGTACCTGAGGTTTTCTGGGGCCAGCTGCTCCATGTCCCAGAAGAAGATGTTGGGAGGGTTGCTAATAACTGGGTCCAGGAGTGCCCCTCTGTCAAAGGAGAGACAAAGCATGGATGCATCTACTAAGAGCTAAAGGGCATAGCCATCCACCTGTCACCAAGGTCACTTGGAGTGCTGTTTTATGTTGACAGTCCTGGGACTTGACCTTAGGGCCAGGGAGCTACCCCTGAGCTTCTTTAATTCAAGGCCAGCGCTCTTCTGCCTGATTCCAAGAGCAACTTCCAGCTTTTTCTGTGTATGTATGCGGGACCAGGGGAATCGAGCCAAGGGTTTCATGTGTACTAGGTAATCCCACTACTGCTAAGACACAATCCCAACCTTGCATAGCTGTTCTCCTGTGACCCCTTGAGCCTGTTGCGGGACAGCCCTGCACATCTGTACCCAGTTTCTCACCAGCAGCCCTGGCTGGAAATGAACTCAACCTGCTATGTTGTACTTTATTTACAGCAACTTTGCTCTCTCTGTTTCCTGTCATATCCTCCTTGGTAAGCAAGATCCCCTTTCTTTGGGAAAGGCGAGTTTGAGTTGGCCTACAAGAGTGTGCGTTTGTGCATGTGTGTGTGAGTGTGTGTGTGATAGACCGAGAGAAAGCGAGAGAGAGAAAGTATGTGTTTCAGTGATACCTACCCCCATCTCTGTAATGCCTCATCCTCCCAATGGTGAGTACATCCAGAATCTCCACCCCATGGAAGGTGGGTAGGGGAGGGTATGTATGGTGACATCGAGTGGGACGATCTGAATTCTGTCCTGCAACTGAAGCCTGGAGACATAAAGGAAAGAAGGAGAGGTTTAGAGGAACAATAAGGGAAGCCCCTTACCTTTGGCTACAAGTACCAGAAAGATCACCAAATCCATCCTTTTCGGTACTAGGATAACAGGTGCCACTATTCATTTATTTCATTTTTTTTTTTTTTTGAGTTCTAGGGCTTGGATTGAGGGCCTTGCTGTCGTCCCTGAGCTTCTTTTACTCAAGGCTGAGGCTCTACCACTTGAGCCACAGCACCACATCTGGCTTTTTCTCTGGGGGGGAGGAGTAGGTTTATGCGTAGAGGGGGGGAGTAGGTTTATGCGAGGTAAGAATCTCACACACTCTCCTGGTGGTCTAGCTCTGCATCACATCATCAGACCTCAGTCTCCAGAATAGCCAGGATGGTGGGCGGAAGCTATTGGCACCTGACCAGTACCATCTATTCATAATCCCCTACGGCCAGTGCCGGGAAACCCTTGTCGTGAGTGGGAAGCAGACATGGATGGGTTTGATACTTCCAACAGCCTACCTACCTTTGAACATCATTCTGGATCAGTCTGATGACAGCTTCCTCCTTATCCACAGCAATGACTTGACTCTGTCACAAGATCAAATGTCCCCCAAGAGGTGTCAGGTCTGGGGTCTTTCCTCTGCACACCGCCTCTCCTCCCTGAGACAACACACCACAGCAAAGCGTAATAGAAATGGAGTGAATTCATTTTTTTTAACCAAGGTCTGGCCACATAAGTGGCAGTGAGGATCAGAGGCCCAGGATCGAGCTGGGTGGGGGGGAAATGAGAAGCCTCCGTGTCTACTTTCCTTTAACCGTCTAAGCAGAGGATAGTGGGGAAGGACTCACAGGACCAACGGACAATGAATAATCATCAGGGTCTAGCCCAGGCACAGAGGGGCTTGTCTCAGGGGGCTAGTTCAACAGGCTGAGTGAGACAGCTTCTGACCCAGAGGCCACATCCAGAATGAGAGGGCAACCTTGAGTCCTATCCACATGGGGATGCTGGACCACTTCCTCCATCACTCATTTAACCAGCTCTTGGGTGTGAGAGAGGGAGAGACAGAGAGATAGAGAGAGAGAAAGACAGAATTACACTTTAGCTGGGTGCAGGTGGGACAGAACTATAATGTGTACTAGACAGGAGGCTGAGATATTAAGATATTGGTCCATAGTCAACCCAGGCATTAACATTTGTGACACTCTTATCTCCAAAAACCTACAGAAATCTGGAAGTAGCACTGTGGCTCAAGTGGTAGAGTGCTAGCCTTGAGCTGAGGAACTCTTGGACAGCTCCCAGGCCCAAAGTTGAAGCCCCATGACTGACAAGACGTGGGCTTCTGACCACAAGTAGTGGACTGAATAGGACCCATCCTCCTAGGGAGCATAGCAGGGAAGTTAGGCCAAGCTTCCTCTCAGCGTGGGGCCATAAGTACGTCACCCAGGTTCTCCGTGCTCTGTTTCCCCCAGCTGCAAAATTGAACACAGTGAAGGATTCCCTTCCTCATTGGGATAGGGTAAGGATCAAAGAGAGACATGTTTTGTTTCAAAATCCCATACCTATAATACGATAAATAACAGCTCCTATCTGATTCTGGGTATCTTCCTGTCATATGCTCACAGAATTTCCAACAACCATATCTGACAGCTGCTCCCCTTTTGCCTAGCCTTGTCCCGGAGATCCCCCTGTATTGATCCCTTGTTTCCTTACAACTGTCCAGGGAGGAGACTGAGGTCTGATGGTCAAGGCCCAACCCAGAACTTCATCTGTGGTCAAGAATCGGCTGCTGTGAACTGAGTTTGGGATAACCCATCTAAAGCGCTGACTGAGGGTGGTGCTACATGTTTAGCATCTCAACTACAGATGACCAGGCATGGTGGTGCCCAACTATCACAGGAGGACCGCCATCAAGCTCAGCTTGAGCACATATTGAGTCTCTATCTCGGAAATGCCCAAGACAGAAAGGCTTGGCTCACATGGTAGAGGACCTGACTGGTAAGCCTAAGGCCTTGAGTTCAAACCCTAAGATACCAAAAAGAATAAAAGGCCTTGTGCCATAGGATCATGCCTATAATCGTAGCTACTCAAGAGGCTGAGATCTGAAGATCACAGTTCAAGATTTATAATAGGGTTGGCCTCCCCCATCAAACATCATTATGAAAAGACCCAGAGTCTCACCCAAGCCAATATGTTCCATACTAACAGGGCTTGCATCCATCCTAAGTGTTGGCTTCGATCTCTGTCCCCCAGGGGAGCCAAACCCTGTGGGCCCCCCCCCGGTCCTCCAAAGCTCCCCCTGCCAACAACCAGGCACAAGGTAGTAGACAATTGCAGGGTACACAGATCCTTTGGTCTTATAATTTATCGGTGCTGAGTGCCCATCAAGCATCTCACCCTTCCAGGCCCCCAGACCTCAGCCACAATGCCCATGTACCATCCTCCCCCCCCAAAGATAGCAGGCAGAAAATACAAAAGGGTCCAGTGCTCCTTGTTACAACCCATTTCTACACACACACACACACACACATATACACACACACACACACACACATAAAGCCAGTAAAGTGGCTCATGTCTGTCATCCTAGCTACTCTGGAGGCTGAGGTATGAGGATCATGGTTCAAAGCCAGCCCAGACTCTTACCTACAGTGAACCACCAAATATTCAGAGGTGGAGCTGTGTCTCAAGTGTCAGAGTACTAGCTTTGAGAACAGAAGATCAGGTACAGCACCTGCGCCCTGAGTTCAAGGTCCAGGTCTTCTACCTCCAAACACACACAGACACAGAGACAGACAGACAGACAGACAGACAACCACACACACACACACACACACACACACACACACACACACACACACACACACACACACACAGCCAAAGGCTTCAGCAGGTTCTGAGAAGAGAACCCTGAACTCCATCTATTAGGATCACATCCCATCCCGGAGAAGGTACAGACCTCAGACCCAATGTAGACTAAATATTGAACTTCTCACATATCTGGAATATCTCATAGCCCAGCATGGCATTTCCTACCGTACACACTGCTATGTGGCAAAGTTAGCCACATCTTTTGTTGTTGTTGGTCATGGGGTTTGAACTCTGGGCCAGGGCGCTGTCCCTCAGCTCTTCACCTGAAGGTGACCACTCTCCCACTTGTGCCAAAACACCATTTCCTGTACTCTGGTGGTCCATTGCACATCAAGTCTCACAGACCTTTCTGCCGAAGCAGGCTTGGAACCATGGTCTTCACATGTCAGCTTTCTGAGTAGCTAGGTTGACAGTTGTGAGCCACCAGAAGCTTCCGGCTTCAGCCCCCTTCATATAACCAGAGGAAACCCATCTTATCAGGCAAAAAACTTCTTGTAATCCTTCAATTCAGACTTTGTCACCCAGCATCCAAATCCATCCTTCAATGGAGAGAATACAGACACAACAATCCCAACCCTGCACCCATTGGCCCACTCCCTGCCTACTTGCCAGAGGCCATATCCTCTTGAAGCTGTGGATTCAAACTGTGGCAACCTTGGAGAATTCTTAGAAATGTCTGTGCAGTGGGGCCAGCACCTGGTCACCCAAACACTGAATCCCCACACCCGGCCACCCCACCCACACCTCCACCATCCTTTGCAGGCAAAGATGTTTTAATTTTTTCAGTTGTGGGACTTGAACTCTGGGCCTGGGTGCTGTCCCTCAGCTCTTACACTCAAGGCCTGCACTCTAATACTTGAGCCACAGCAACACGTCTGCTTTTCTGGAAGTTTGTTGGAGATAAGTCTCAGCATCTTTTCTGCCCAGGCTGGCTTTGAACCCTGATCCTCAGATCTCAGCTCCTGAGTACCTAGGATGACAGACATGAGCTACTGGCACCTGGCCAAAGATACTTTTACATGCCTTTCATCCTATCCCCTCAAGGAGACTGAGATCTGAGGGATGCAGTTGGATGCTACCATTGGCAGCAAAATCCATGAGAACTCTTTATCTCAAATTAAACACACAAAATTTGGAAGTGGAGCTGTGGCTCAAATGGTAGAGTGCTAGCTTTGAGCATCAAAGACAAGGGATAGGACACAGTCCCGAGTCTCAAGATTTTTCTAGCAAAGACCCACCCAAGAAAGGGATACAGGTGGACATACAGGAGCTCAAAGCTCACACATAATACTCAAGCCTCCCAGAATGGACCCCCATCCTGCTCTGATTGTGTACATTCTATGTCCCACATCATGGCAGTCTCAGATAGGACTGACCATGCACCAAGTGAGGACATTCAAGCACAGTCTCATCCTGAAGATCCCTTGACTTTATCAAAGACTCAGGATCTCTCACTGTCCTGCCTCCACACTTGGCAGTGATGTGAGGTCTAGTTATCCAACCGCAGGATGTGGGAACAAAAGGATTTCTTGGCCAAGGGATCCAGACTGGAGGGCTCTAGGTCCCTCTCCCTCGGGAAGGAGAAAAGAGCCAATCCATCCCCGCAATGTTCCTGGATTGTGAGTATCCTCAAAGAAACAACACTGACCAGAGCCAGTGCCTCTGGTTTTCCCACCAACCTCTACCCAACCCAGCCCCACCTTCAGTTGGCCCTCTCTGAATCCCAGATCTGCCATCTAGACTAAAGGCTGAACCAGCAAAGGGACCTACCTCACCCTATGCGAATGGCAGTCATGAGGTCTTAACATCCTCTAGAGGAATTCTCAGGGGCAACAGGGGTACTGACTCCCATCCTCATTCCCTGGCTGTACTGTGCCAGTGGCCAGCTTACCTCTGTCTCTGGTGAAGGAATGAACACTAAGGGTATCATCTTCACATTGAGCCTTCAAAAGTTCCAGTTCTCCAGGATGCTCAGGCACCATTCAGGTGACAACAGCCAAGTGATCACTGGTGAACCCACGGCACGAGGATGTTCAATATCCATGTTACCGGGTCAAAAGCTCTATCACTGATGGTCTAGGTTGTCAGGCAAGGTCATGGGTCCAAGGTCCTGACATACCTGACCTGGGATGGTCCTCCCTCTTCATCTTCCTTCTTATCCCTTGCCACAAACCCTCTTGAGACTCCCTCACCTCAACACCTCCCTAGCCCTTGGACACTTTCTTCTTATCTGACCAGAAAATAAACTGTGTGGGGCCTAGAAAAATTGAAACATGGTGACACACCCTTAGTCCTCGGGTCTACCTGAGGCTGCTTAATTCTGCAGTCAGCAACAACGCAGCTCCTGGATGTCATGAAGTTGCTGAGGGGTCAGTGGCTTGGTCCTACATACTGGCTTTAGGCTTTGAAACTGTCCCCACAGATATTGTGAATGGTTGTTTCTCTTGATCCAGGGACTCTAAACCATGACCTGTAGGTTCTCCCTTCTTCCTTCCCTTCCTCTTTCTGTCCCTCCTTCCTTTCCTCCTCTCTCTCTTTCCTTTCTCTCTCTCACTGCTGGGCCTTGAATTTGGAGCCTGGGTGCTGTCCCTAAGCCTTTTTACTCAAGACCAACAGGCTTGAGCCACTCATCCACTTTTAGCATTTTCTGTTTCGTGGTTAGTTGGAGATAAGGGTCTTACAGGCTCTCCTGCCTGGCCCTTAAGCCTTGATTCTTCCATCTCAGCCTCCTAAGCAGCTAGGATGATAGGTGTGAAGCACCGGCATCCAGCTCTAACCAAGGTTTCTTCACGTACTGTGGAACCAGCACTCTCCCACCGTTCTTCGTCATCCCTCTTCCCGCCCTCCTGGTGGCACCACACTTAACTGTTTTGGCTCCGAGGAGGTGAGCCACGATGTACTCGCTGGCTTCTGGGGGCTCTGGATGCATCTCTTCTCAAAGATCTCTGTCCAGTGCCTGACCAGCTCTTTGGCACTCAATTCCAAACTAAGGTATGAATGAGGCTGCAGTAAGCTGAGGATGTGGCTCAAGGGGCCTCCTCTCCTCCCTCTGGGGACAGACAGGACGGTCCCACATCCGGCCCCCAAGTTTGATGTTGCAGAGAAAGGATTCTCGAGGCATCCCGGGTTCCAGATTCCAGTGCAGGAGATGGGAATCATCCAGATTCCAGTGCAGGAGATGGGAATCGTCTCTGCTCACAGTTGGCAAGCTTGGGGTGGCAAGGTCAAAAGCTCTGCTTCCCACGATGTTCTCAACTGTGGTGGTCACCCTAGAGAAAGCCAGAAGAGAATCTGCAGCTGCCAGAGAAAGGCAGTCAAGGCACAATGTTCATAGCAGGACATGATTTGGCTTGGAAACTCTGCCTGTGCTGCTTTGAAAGTCATTGTTTGGCAGCTGAAACCCTCTGTCTAATTTGACCCATAATCCCAGGCATTAGTGGAAATTGCCAGTTGAAAGAAAAAACCCTGGAATAGCTGGCATTTCAGTTGTTCCATTTTAACTTAAAGGGTTCCAAAGTCAGCAGTCCCCTTCTCCTTCAAGACAGCCTACAGCAGGTTACAGAAACTGGAATTCGGCGAGCCTCAGCTAACTGTCACGTCCCAATACCGAGCAGGTTCCAGCAGGGGGAATGCACTTGCCTACCACTGCCCAGCTGGAAAGGACCCAGGAGGGACACAGATTGGAGTCTGTAGGACTCCAGGGAGGATTGGCCACCAGTGCACTGCCCTGGGAGGGAACCCACGCCACCAGTGGCGGCCCATAGCCTGCACAGATGCCCACAGACTCCATCATTGCCCTGGGGAAAGTTCCCCTCTCATCTTCAGTTATGGTGAACCATCTGCCATTTCACTCCGTTCGCCACTTCCCAGTCACTCCTAGTTTCACAGCCCCTGCTCTACTCCCCCCTTTTCATTCCCTAATTATGCTTGCAGACACATTTGCAATCCTTGAATTAGCTCTGACTCTATACACCAGAGCAGAGTGTCTAGCTGGAAGAGTGCCGCTGTGGTCACACTTGCCTCATGAGCCTACTGGCTGAAGACAGAAGGACAGGTGTCCACTCTGGTCTGCGATGCACATAGGTCTCCTAGAGGAGACCCAAGCAGGCCCAGCAGCTACTATGGGCTTCAGAAAAGGGGGAAGGGAGAGGTGGAAAGAGGTGGAAAGGAACATCTACTGAAACCTTCCTGAAAGCAGCAATGAAACTCTGAAGGGGAAAACAAAAATTGTCCCTGGGCTCGTACTTGGCATTGATGACAAAAGAACAATACACAGAGACACAAAATGCTTTTGCTCTTTTTAGACACGGTGACTTCAGTGTGTTTTCATCATTCTCATCTCCCTGTTCTCCCAACACACACACACACACACACACACACACACACACACACACACACACACAAATCCAGACTGGTGAGAGAAGATTCTTCCATGCAGTACCTGCAATTTACCAACTGATCACTCACCTGAGCACAGTCAGCATGTATAAGGAGAAAGATGATCTGTCTCTGTCTCTGTTTCTCTCTCTCTCTTCCTCTCCCTCTCTTACACATACACACATATACACACACACACAGACACACACACACAGACTCAGAGCCGTGTCTCTCCTGCGTTTGTCAGCTCCTCATGTGGGACAATGTAGAAGCTGGAGCACCGGGGCTCCCACCCAAGGGTAACACCACTCTAATAACAAAGGACCACCCGCCTCTCCCATTCTCCAGGGACAGAATTTCCTCTTGGGAACAACCAGCCCTTGACTCCCGATTCAACAAAACCCTAGGCCAGGATGCTCAGTGAAGGAGTCCCCAGGAAGGTGGCTCCTCATAGCCAGGACAGATAACAAGCAGGGGGTCATGGTGCCCCCAGAGGTCTGTCCGACCCATGGTGGAGGTGGTGTTGGGGAAATGGATAGGTTCCTAAAGGCTACATATATGGATGGACTCCCTAATTTCAGCCTAGATGGTTCTGGGCGACTTGGGGCATTCTTGGGGAGGAAGAGGGGACCAGATGGACTGGCAGCACCAGCAGATGTTGGCAGAGCTGGGAAATGTGATCACCCTATGAGAACTGATGATAGCTGGTGGGGGGGGTAGGGGCAGGCCGGTTATGGGGAGGGAGGGGGTGTGTTCCTCCCAGATATTCATCTTCTATCTGACCCCCGTGCCCTCACCTCCTAGTGGGCTCTTCTGGGACCCTGCTCAGGTGAATGGGGGACTTAGCACAGAGGACAAGGGCTAATCCAGCAAGGGAGCCTATCTTCTGCACCAAACACCTCCATCCCCAGAAAAAAGGAAAAGACCCTAGAAGGCAGGATTGGAGGTGCTGCTCCCCACCTCTTCCTGAAGCCACCAGGTCCCCACCAGGGAGAGGAAGGGTGCAGACGTGAAGCTGTGTGGCTCCATTACTCCAGGCCAGGGGCTTCCTGGCGCCCCCTCCTCACCCAGCCCTGTATCTCCCCGTTACCTGGGACACTGGCCGCTTGGGATAGAGGTGGGGTCCTCGGGTCACCACCCATCCTCACCCCCTCCACCCCTGGGTGCTTTTGTGGCAGAGCCAGGACTGACTGTGGGGCCGGGGGAGCCGCAGGCGGGATGGGAGAGAGGAGGCGGGAGGCACGGGTCCGGGTCCGCGGGGCGCAGGCGGGGGTCAGGGGGTCGCGGGGTGTGCGCTGGAGGGTGGCGGCCCGTGGGGCGGCCACTCACCTGTGCTGCTGGGAGAAGTTGTGGGCGGCGGCTCCGGGTACAGCGGGCAGCGGCAGCAGCAGAGGGCGGCGGCATGGCGCACGCGCGGCCCAGAGTCTGAGCACCGGGGCGGGACAAGGTCGGGGCGGCAAGCCGGCCAGCAGCGCCATCTCCGCAGCGCAACTCGGAGAGGCGCCACGGTTTGGAGCTGGCAGCGCCCTGTGTGGAACGCGGCGCTGCTGCGAGGGCGGGGGGCGTCTGCGGGCACGTGGCGGGGCTGCGTGCGGCCTCTGCTCGGCCGCCGCCACCTGAGCGGCCTCCTCCACAGAGGCGGTGCCGCCGTCGCCTCTGCTGCCGCCGAAGCCTCAGCTACTGCCGCCTCCGCTGCCGCCGTGGCTCAGCCTCCGCCTCCGCTGCCGCCATGGCCGCTGCTGCCTTCGTGCTCCCCGCGCCAGGACGTTGGACTAGGGGCCGCCATGGCCACCGCGCCTCCGCCGGGCTGCACGCAGCGTTGTGCCTGCTGCAGCGGCTCCATGTGCTCTGAGCTCCCGACGAGGACCCTTGCTTCAATTGCGGCCTCAGCCAACTGCTGAAGCCGCTTCTCCTCCTGCCTATGCTCGCTCTTAGGTCTGCTCTCTCTCTCTGCCCCCACTCCTCTAGTGGGCTGCCCCACCCCCTCGCGCATGCGCTCCTGTTGTATGACCGCTGGGCCCCGCCCCCTCCTCCCCTCGGCCCCTCCCCACCTCTGGCAACATGCACAGCCCTGACTGGGCCCTAAGAATTCCAGGCCTGGGCATTGCAGCCTCACCTCACTCAGCACTTTCCCCAAACCCAGCACCTGCCAGGGGGATGGAATCTGCCCTCAGCTCCACCTCTGGAGGAGAATCTCCTCCATCCCCCTCCACTCCACACACCAAGCAGGTGCACATTGACCCCCGTTTGTGTGTGGGGGGGGGGGAATTGTTTGGGATAGCTACCACTAAAGGTCTAACACCAAAGCAACATTTGGGATGACTCAGCACACAGCAAGCTTCAAAAACAGCACAAAATGCCCTGTGTAAAGGACTCAGCACACAGCTCCCTTTGAAGAACTCAGCTTAAAGTACCCTGTGTAGAGTACACAGCATGCAGCACCCTCTGAAGGAGGGAGTCCATAGCACACAGTAAAGGACTCAGCACATGGCACACTTTGAAAAACTCACCACATAGTATTCTTTCCCAGGGATTCAGCCCATAGCACCTTGTGTTAAGGCTCCACACACAACACCATTTGAAGGGCTGACTACCTAGCACACTGTGTAAAACACTCAGTGGACAGGCCTCTTTGAAAAACTCAGAGCACAATTTTGAAGGACTCAGCACATACCACCCTGTGGAAGGACTCAGCACACAGCACCACTTGAAGGACAGTACAGAGCACCCTCGGCACACAGCACTCAAAAGACTCACCTCATCCTTCTCTTCTCAAGGATGCAGCACATTGTCCCCATTGGGATGACTCAGCACACAGCCCCCTTTGAAGGACTCAGCAAAAGTACCCGTGTAAAGCACTCGGCACACAGTACCCATTGAAAAACTCACCTGTCCCACCCTTCTCAAGGGCTCAGCACACAGCATCATTTGGCTATAATTAGCACACTGCAGCTTTTGAAGGACTCAGCATAAAGTACAGTCTGTAATAGACTCAGCACACAGCAACCTTTGAAAAACCCAGCATGACCCACTCTTTTCAAGGACTCAGAACATAGCACCATTGGGATGACTCAGCACACAGCACAATTTTTGATGACTCAGAACAAAATCCCCATGTGGAAAGGACCCAGCAAACAGCACCCTGTGAAGGACTCAGCACATAGCTGTATGTCACAAGTTCAGCTGTCATTAGAATTACGGTGCTTTTTTCAGTATCACCATTCTTCAGAAACACTTCACAAATCCAACTAGTTCACATTTAGCTAATCTATATTTTATGGGGGAGGGTCAGCTGGGGATCTTGAACTCAAAGCTTGGGGGCCCTGTCCATGAGCTCTTTGGTTCAATGCTAGAACTCTACCAATTTGAGCCACAGCTCCAATTTTGTTTTTCTTTTTTTTGGAGGGGGGACTTGTTCTTTGACAGGTCTTATGGTGATCAGGAAGGTCAAGTAGGGGTGTCCTTGACAAAGGCTCTTAGCTCGGCCCGGAGCTGACCTCTCCCTTCCTTGTGCCCCTGGGAGCCGGGTCTCCTGGAGCTCTCTGGGCCTAGGGTGGAACAGATCTGCTCTGGAATCAACATTCAGGGTGAGCAAAAGTCAGCTTGGCCCCAGTCACTTCCCCAAATTCAACTCTAGAGGAGGATAGTCCCCCATGGTGGCATGAGGCCACATGTCCTGCATCTCTCCACCAGGGGGCAAGAGTCACCCACCATAGGGATTGTACCTGCAAGATGTATTTACTCTTGCTTCCCTGGGACCCCCATCATTCTTTGAAGCCACCATGGACAGGAAAGTCCTTGAGACTCTTACCAACAATTAACCATCAAAAAGCAGGTGGGGCTGTGGCTCAAGTCAGGGGTAGAGCCTAGGCCCTGAGTTCACACACACACACACCCCACATGCATGCAAATCAGAGATTTCTACACTGCACACTTTGGGTATTCTCTACCTTTTCAACACTAAGCCTGGTGGCTGTTGGCCTAGATTTCTAATGCATCCAACACCAACTGGCATCTCTAATTTGGCTAGGAAGTCAGCCTTCCCCCACCCCAGCTCCTTGATTAGGTCGTGGTCTATCCACGTCCTTTGGGGTTCCTTTTACAGACTCACCAAGATGCCTTCAAAAGGCATCACATGGTGGGTACTGGTGGCTCATGCCTGTCATCTTAGCTACTCTGGAAGCTGAGATCTGGAGAATCAAGATTCCAAGCCAGCCTGGGCAGGAAAGTATGTGAGACTTTTATCCTCTTACCCTCAAGGAACCATCAGAAAACAAAAAGTGGCCCTGTGGCTCAAGTGGTAGAGTGCCAGCCATGAGAAAAGAGCTAAGGGACAGCGCTCACAGCCAACAACAATGAGGAGAGGCATTATAGGATGGTTTTTGGGATTGGCATGGGCCAAATAGAATTGGAATTTTGAAGTGCTCCAAGATAAAGCAGTACCTCCATTAGTTCCATGTTCCTCCATCTCATCTCCCCTCCTTACCTTGGCCTGGCTTCAGATCAGGTTATCCGTGGTTGGACGGGAGGGCTCCAAGTAGGAAGATTCCAGAGTAATCGCCCTGCCTCCTTCCACCCTGCTCACCCTGCTGCTTCATCTCTTTGCCATAGACCTTCTTCCTAGAATCCATCCGTGAGGTCATCACTACCAACATAGTGGTGAGTGGTGGGTCCGGCCTAACTCAGGAAGTCAGAGGTGGAAGTGGGTCTGGAACTAGGAGCTTCCACCCTGGGTGAGGGCTGAGTAAAGGCCAGACCTTTATTTCATCCTGAGCCTTGCAGGGGTGGGGAGACAGTGTAGACTCCACATTGAGTCAGGTAAGATCAGAATCTGGAGGACCACTTGTGTGGGGGAGGCTGTGGGGCTCAGGGGGCCACTGTTCTTGGTACTCCTCTCTTGGGACTCCCCTCTCCTGCTCTCATCCCACAACGGTAGAAGAGAAACTTCAACTAAGGGTGTCGAGGAGGGGACAGGGGGAGAATGTATGTGTGAATCAGACCTGGGCTTAATATTCCTCAAACCCCTACTTCTTGTTTATCTGAGGAAAGGATATATGGATTTGGGCATGAGGGATCATCCCAGCTGAGAATGTGGCTCAGTGGGTGGGGGGTGTCCTAGAATGTCTGAAGCCCTGGGTTCGATTCCACATAGAAAAAGCTGGAAGGGGAGGTGGGGCTCAACTGGTAGAGCACCAGCCTTGATCAAAAAGAGCTCAGGGACAGTGGCCAGGCCCCAGGACAGTTTAAACCCCAGGACTGGAAGCACAAATCTTGGTGGAGGCTTGCTTTCCCTTTGAAAACAATTTATTCTTTGTGATAAGCATAACATGGGGCACTTCCATGGCCACCAATTGGCCATTTCAATTTGGTCCTTTGAATTTGGGCCACATCTCTGCAACCTCTGTCCTACCCAACCCGCAGTTTACCCTTCTCGTCACCAACAGATGGAGGCCTGAGAGAAGGAAACCTGGCCACCTTCTTGTAGTGGCTGCCTAGACTTAGGAGAGTTAGTATGTCAGATAGAGAGCCATCATCCGCATCAGTCTACAGAAGAAAGGGAGGGAGCTCTCTGAGCCCCAGCCTGCCACCTGTGGGCGGCTCTGCATGTGGGGCATCTGCAGCAAGACCTGCTCCGTGGGGCAGTCCTCTATGGGGTTCAAAACTCCCACCACTCCTCCGGCAGGTTCCACACTGCATTGAAGTGGCAATTCTTCAAAACCTTCCTGCTGCTCCCTCATTTCGACAACCCCGGGACCTGAGGCATCTGAAGCTGTGGCGGTGGCAGGAGGCTCAGCCTGTGCTGGCATCTGGAGTCCGCTCTCTGCGCCTTCACTTGGGAGGAGTGACAGCAGTTCCTGCAGCTCTCTCCTCTTCTCCAGCTTCTCCTGGGACAGCCGGCGCCCGTGCTCAGCTTTCTCCCGACAAAGCACATCCAGGATATGCATCTGTTCTTTACACTTCAGGAGGGAATCCTCGATGGTCTCGATGTGTGCTGACAGCTGGCTGTATCGATGGTGTAGCTCCTCCACTGGACTCTGGAAGTCCACTTCATCAGGCAGATGGTAGATGAAGCAGATTTTCTTCATGGACGCCCACGTGTCCTGCTTCCCATCCGCACACAGGCTGTGTTGGCAGCTCATAGGGCAGATGGCCTGTGGCTCCAGATTTATCTGGCACTGAGCTGCCAAGTGGGCTGGGCGTCCCAAGCGGGCCTGCAGATTCGGTGGCAGGAGCTTCCACCTGTGGATTTCAGCCACCGAGAGTGCTTGCAGATCCACGACCCTCTCGGTCTGGGGGGTGTCTCCATGCTCTGTGATGGTCACGTCGGGGGGACTCATGTCCTCAGCTTTTGCTTCTCCAGGGCTCTCAATTTCCCCTTCCCCAGGAAAAGCCAGGATGCTCAGCTGGGCCTGCAGGCGCTCCTCCTGTGGTCTGGTCACTTCCAGGCACTTGAGAGTGTCCTGCCACTTTTGGGGCACCTCCTGGTCCCCCCAGTTGGTCGGGGCCTGCACTTGCTTCAACTGCTTCAGCAGCTGGGTCTGCCTTTGCAGGTGCTGCTGCAGGGCGTCCTTCTCGGAGCTCAGCCGCTCATTGGAAGTGATGTGCAGCTCACAGGTGGCTCTGAGCTCCTGCAGCTGGGCCAGGGACTGCTCCTGCCACTGCTGCAGCTCCTGAGCCGCTTGGTTCTCTCTCTCAGCCACCTCTTTCCATTCCTCTCTCTTCTCCTCTGCATGGTCCAGCTGTTCCCGCAGATGTTTCTTCACCTGAAGCTCAGAGTCGAGGATGCTGGTGAGCCCCTCCTTCTCACCGCTCACCTTGTGGAGAGAGTCCTGCAGCAGGGCCAACTGTTCCTCTGGCTGTGGGTCACACACACATGTGAATCCTGGGATCTCTGGGATCTCCTGCCGATCCTTGGCCTTCTCCTCCAGTCTCCGCAGTTGCTCCTGCTGCTCCGCAATCTGGAGACGGAGCCTCTGGTTTTCCTGGACCTGGATGTGAAGTTGTTCCTTCAGGTTTTTTAACTCCATCTGTGTGCGGGAGGCCTGGGCCTGCAGCTGCCGCTCGGCCTGAGACAGTCGTGTGGGGGGCCTTGGATCTGCCCGCTTCCTTCTCAGTTCGCCCAGCTCATTCTGTAGGGCTAGCACCTGCCTTGACACTTGCTCCTTCTCCTCTGTCAGTTGGTTCACCCTCTGGGTCAGCTGCTGGGCCTCCTCCTTCCGTGCAGACCTCTCAATGCTCAGGTCCTCTGCGAAGGTGTCTCTTTCAAGATTCGCTGCGTTCACCATCCACCTCAAATTGTCCAGTCGTCTCTTCAGGGCCTCACGCCCTGCCAGGGCTTGTTGGAACTTGCAGATTCTCTTCTTCATGTTGTTTCTCTGGGTCCAGAGTGCTTCCAGCTTCTCCTGCAACTCTGTATTCACTTGTTCCAGGTCATTGAAGCTTCTGGTCTTTTCCTCGAGCTGAAGTGTTACATCATTCAGCTGTTTGAAGAACATTTCAGCCTCCTTCTGTGCAGCAGTGACCGCAGAAGCCGCCATCTCCAGCTCCACCACGCGTCGCTCTGTGGCCTGTAGGCGGTTGGTGAGAGTTTCATGCTCCATTTCTCTGTCATTGGCTACCTGCTGCATGTAGGCTGGTGCACATTGTAAATTGCTTTCTGCCAAATCCAACCTCTGTATGGGTGGCTTGTGGATCTCTAGGTCTGTTTTCAGTGCTTCATGCACCTGGGATATCTTCTCCCTCTCTTTCACCTGTCGATCCCGCAGGTCTGTCTTTTCATGCTTCAATGGGTGGATCTTGGCACAGTGCACCTTGTTTCTTCTTTTGCTGCATTCCAGGGCAGGCACCTTGGGTGGATAGCACCTCTGCACATCCTTGGTGGTATTGGGACCCTTGATTCTCTGGACTCTGGTGGTTGTGACTTTTTCCAAAGGCAGGGGAGTCCCGTGGTAAGCATCACCTTTGCCCAGACCTGACTCACACTCCCCAGTGGTGTTTGGCTTGGGGATCCCTCCCTTTTCTGTGTTCTTTGTTTTCTTGAATGTTGCAGGTCTGATGGGAGGATTTTTCTGCCGGTGTTCTGGCAGTAGTTTCTTGCCTGCAGCTCTCTCATGGAGTCTTCTTATTTCAGACATCTGAGCGCTGGGATGGGAAAGATGGGCTGGCCACATTCCCAGGCTCTTGGAAATCCTCTATTCTCCCACTCACTGACTAGAAGGTCAATTTCCTCCTCTACACCAAAGTTGCCTTGAGTCTCTTGCTCACCACTCAGCCACCTCTACCTTCCTCAGCTGCTGGTAGTGGTGTCAACCAAGAGAAGTAATCCTGGTGCTACCAGGCAGCATGGAATGTGGGCGTGGCCTCCATTCTTGTATCCCATTGGTCAGAATAAAACATGGAATAATGGGGGTGTGGCCGGAATCCTGTGATGCAGGCAGCATGGGCAGAGTCAAGATGACAGCAGCTCCCCCAGCCCCTTTCCCAGGGAATTCTGTCCAATCCGGTTGGGGACAAGAGGGTGACCTGCTTTAGCCAGGTGACTGCACAGATTGTTGTGTATATATGTTTGTTGCCAGTCCCGGACCTTGAACTCAGGATTTGGACAGTCTGTGAGCTGCTTTTGCTCATAGCTAGCCTTTTATCACTGAAATTCTCTATCCTCAGGTTGAAGTGGTGGGAGCTGGAGCCCACAATTGGAATCCTGGTCCTGCCACCTCCAAATGGCAGGAGATCCTAAGAAACTCATTCCTATCCATATGAATACCACTGGAATGTGATGTAAGTCATGATTGAATGGGCAGTTCTTGGATGATTCTAGGATAAAATTATACACAATTATTTTATAGAACACGGATCAATTTTAATGAATAATTTATGAAGCATTGAAACAATTACTTTCATTAAATGGAGGCAGAATGAAATACCTAAGAATTGGGTGTCACATAGTACAGAGATGCCATTTTTTCTGCCAGGATCCGGATTGGAACTCATGGTCAGGCTAACTCTGTTGCACTGAGTGGGAAGGGGAAGCTTAACTCCCTGGAGTCAAGAAATTCAAGTCTGTCCTCCACTTTGAAAATCAGTATGGAGGTTCCTCCAGACTCCACATAGAGCTCCCCTATGACCCAGAAATCCCACTTTTGGGCAGTTACCCTAATGTTCACAAACAAGCCACACTAAAGCTACCAGCACGACTATGTTTACTGCAGCATTATTTATTATAGCTAAGATATAGAACCAACCCAGATGTCCCTCAGAAGATGAATGGATCTAGAAAATGTGATATATATACACAATGGAATTCTATGCCTCCATCAGAAAGGATGACATTGCCCCATTTGTTAAGAAATGGAAAAACTTGCAAAAAATTCTATTAAGTGAAGTTAGCATATCATTCATGAACAACTCATTCAACTGGGACATTGATAACATTCCATTATTATTTCTATGGATGGGAACAAGTCTCTTAGAAACTCCCGTAATCTGGAAGTGGCTTGACTGGGATTTGAACTGTAGGCCTATGTTGAAATGGGGGACTATGGTTTCCCCAGTAGCCCGCAATTAAAAAAGATTATTTAGCTCCCTGGTTTGCAATTCGTGCCATTTTTTCTACCAGGGCTGGGATTCGAACTCAAGGTCTGGGTAAATACGCAGCACTGTCGGGGAAGGGGAATCTCACTATACTGAAGACAAGAAAGTCAGGCCTGTTCCCTAGGCCTGAATTCAAGCCTCAGTTATGGAAAACATATTCCTTATGTACATTTTAAAGATAGGATTTCTACTTCCAAATAGATATTCAGTCCATAGCGTTTGGTGTGGTTATTCCTTTTATTTCTTGTTTTATGCATTTATTTACCATTGATTTTATTGACCCAGATGACACCTCTACCATTTATTACATTATTTACATCCTATCACATTGAATCCAGATTTGTAGATATGTTTTCCATCATGCCTGACACCCAGGACTCTCCCAGAAAAGAAACACATGTATCACACTCGGCTTCTTACTCCAAGATTAAATTTTTGGCAGTGCTGGGATCTGAACTCAGGGCCTAGCAGGCACACTTCATGAATGGGTGAGTGTGCGCATAGCAGCCTCTAGCCAATGAAGCTGTCAGGTGGATCCCAGGTGCTGAAATGGAGCCTCAGGTTGGGCCAAAACAGCGATACATGGATAGGCTGATGGTGGTATACAAATAAATATATATTGGTAAAGAAAGCCAGAGCCATCTATTTATGATTCAATGATGCCTACTATGTTCCTACCAACTCTTAGGTATTTATTATACTGCCTTTGAAGGAATATTATTCCTTTCAGGCTTAATAAACTATTCATTATAATCAATCAGCGTCCTAGGATTATTGCACCCAATTTTAGACTAGACCGATGCACAAACTACTCTTTCATTCAATATTCCTATGCATAGGAATGAGTCTCTTGTGATCTCCTGCCATTGGTAGGTGTGAGGATCAGGATTTGAACCCGGAGCCTATGTTGACAGGTCGGCCTATGGCTTCCCTGATAGCCTGCCAGCCTTCAGCAATGGCAGGCCAGGTCCAGTTTGCAGGATGTCATTCAGACCCAGGATGGTCACCGTGCAAAGAAAAAAAATGTAAATCCCCAGGCCTCTGCAGCTTGCCTTATTTTGTGCTATCCTACTTTTCTTTTTTCTTCCTGCAAGCCCTCTGGGCCTAGGATCCCAGGTTCGGCTATGGGTCCGGAGACTGCACTCCAGCCTAGGGCAATCGAAGCTGAGGCAGAGTTGCCACGACCTGAGTTCAAGCCCCGTAGTTGGCAAAATAAAGAATAAATTTAAAAAATTAATCAAATTAAATTAAATCAAATTAAAGAAGAAATAAAGCTCCCAGGTTTGGAATTTCTGCCAGTTGTCTTTCCTTGCCTGGGATTTGAACTCACGGTCTTGGTAAATCTGTAGCAATGTGAGGAAAACTACAGAGTTGCCACTACTTGAATGCAAACCCCTTGCCAAACTATAAACAAGAAATTAAGTCACTGACCTCGGCAGGGGGAGTAGTTGTGGAGATGGAAGGGAAGGGATGGTAGGGGGAAAACAAAGGAGGAGGCAACAATGCTCAATACGAAATGTTCTCATGACTTTGCTCTTGTAACTGTGACCCCTCTGTACACCATTTTCACAATAAAAACCATAAAAAAGAGAAACAATGTAGTGCTCATAGAAGCACTTTGTGTGTAAGGGAAGGATGTCTGAATAGCTGTACAAAATTCTACCTGCTTTTGTTAAAATGTTCAGTATGGCACTGAAAAAACAAAACTGCTTTTATTAAAAAGTATGAAGCCACTGTCTTGGAACTAGGGCCAGTATTTCTGCCATTGCTGGGATTTGAGCTCCCGGTCCAGGTAACTCTTTTGTACCATGGGTGAAGCTGAAGATCTCTGTCCTTGAGGAAAAGAAATTCAGGCTAGACTTCCCAGGGCCTGAATGAAGGCCCTGCAATGGAAAAAATGAGCCTGTACCTCCATGTCCTTGTGTATGTATGGCTGTATCCCTATAGGTGAAGCTCTAGAGTAGCTATGATGAATGGCACCAAACTAGGAAATTTGTTTTCAATACAATGATTTCATAGCACAGAGAGTGTTTTCAAGACAGTGCATGTTCCAGGGATCCCCTCACTGCTCCCAGTGTAGCCTGAGGGTTTCTCTGCATCCCAGGCCTGATGAAAGAAGAAGTCTCTTTCATTGTCTGGTCTAAAACTATGTCTCCATTAATTAAACACGGTAGAAGACTTAATAAGGTATTAATTAATCGATGACCTATATTTATTGTGTACAATCTTATGCTAGAAAGACTAGCTAATTAGTAATTCAATTAGTACATGCCACACATTCTATTAGTGTTCCTATAGATAGGAACGAGTTTCCTATTATCTTCAGCCGCATGTAGGAGGCATTCCCATGATTGAACTCAGGGCCTAGGTGTCTGGGTTGGGTTTCAGGCTTAACTGACAGTCCGCCAACCTTCGGCCATGCAAGGTCACTACAATTTTCAAGCCAGGTCATTGGGACCCAGGATGGTCACAGTGCAAAGGAAACAAAGGTAAAATGGTAGTGTAAAACTTCCTGGTTTTTTCCTCCTCCATTTTTGTTGGTTTGATGATTATTTTGCCAGTGCTGGGTGTTGAACTCGGCTCCTAGGATCCCTGGATTATCTGCGGGTGTAAAAGCTACACCCCAGCCTAGGCTAATCATGGTTAAAGACACAAGAAAGTGCTTCCTTGAGCATAAGGAGCTCAGGGACAATGTCTAGGCTCACAGTTCAAGCCTCAGGACCTGCCACAAAAGAAGAGCCCGTAACTCCATGTGTCTGTGTATGTATGCATGTATTTCTATTGGTGAACATCCAGAGTCGCTATGAAGAAAGGCACACAGCTAGGAAATTTGCTTTGAATAGAATGATTTCATAGCACAGAGAGTGCTTTCAAGACAGTACTGTTCCGGGACTCCCCTCACTGTTCCCAGTGTAGCCTGAGGGTTTCTCCACACACCAGGCTGCTGGAGGAAGTCGGCCTCATTGTTGGAACAGGCAGTTACACTGCTGTACAGCTGTGTAACAAACAATTCATCCAGGGCAATTAGTGAGGAGGAGTGTGGGTGGAGAAAAGGTCTCTCTGTACCCCAAGCTATCTCTCCCCCCAGTAATCTGTTTTGACAGGAAGCCTTCCTTTGTGCCACCTCCCTTGGCAGGCCAAGTTCCCTGCACTCATCCTGTCTTTGTTACACTATATTCCAGTGTTGAAAAAAACTGCTGCAATTAATTCAGAAGTCCTTCTGGCAGATAACTAGGGAGCTGAACCTCATGAAATGATTCCTAATTAGGTGCCTCCCTAGGTTTCCGGAAGCTTGTTAACTCGAAGCATTTGTTCAAAATAATAATGCTTTCTGTCATATAGGGCTGGTGAAGCTCATCAGGTTTTGAAACCTCTGACTTCTCTTCATTGGACCTTGGGTAGCTAGGTTTTGGGGTTGGACACAGGGCCAAGGTGCTGACCATGAGCTCAGAGCAAAAGCTCTTTGCTTTACCGTTTGGTGTCCCAGCTTCACTTCTTGTATCTGTGTGTTTGTGTGTGTGTGTGCATACATCAGTCCTGGAGCTTGAACTCAGGACGTGAGCACTTTACCTGAGTTTCTCCTGTACAAGGATAACACATTACCACTTGAGCCACACAGCCACTTCAGGCTTTTTTTCTAGGGATGTGGTACTGAGGATTCAAATCAAGGTTTCATACATGCAAAGCACTCTACCCCTAAAACACTTTCCCAGCATTCCATTTCAGGTTTATTTCTTTCTTTTCTTGTAAGTTGGAGGAGTTGAAGTTTGGTCCTGGGTGCTGTCTCTGTGCTCTTCAGCTCAAGTCGAGATCTCTACCACTTGAGCTACAGTGCCCCTTCAGGCTTTCTGAAAGGGTTCATTGGAGATAACCATCTCAAGGAATCTCCTGCCTAGGCTTGTTCTGGACCATGATGCTAAGTTCTCAGCCTCCTGAGTAGCTAGTGTGACAGATATGAGTCACCAGCGCCCAGCTTCCCCTTCAAGTTTCTAAGTGGTGAATAGGAGATAATAGTCTCATGGGACCTTTTGTGTCTAGGCTAGTTTAGAATCCAGATCCTCAGCTTCCTGAGTAGGCAGGAGGACAGACCTCAGCTAAAGACGCCTGAGCCGTGACACTTTGCTGCAAGTGGGTCCTTGGATCTGCTTGGTAGAGCGTTAGCCATGAGCCCAAGAGGAAAATCAGCGCCTAAGGTCTGAGTTCAAGGTTCATGATGGAGAAAACTAAACCAAAACCAAAACAATTGTCTGCAGGAGACCACTCATTAGACTTCAGTACATACATAAATTTGGCCTTGCCTTGGGGACATATCTGAGCCTCAATTTTCTCATCTGTAAGATCATCTTACTTGTGGGGCTCTTAAAAGGAACAGATGAAAGAATGCACTTAGTGAAGGACTCAGTACACCTGACCTCGTGAAGGACTCATCACATAGCTGTATCCCACTCGCTGTCATTAGAATTAGGGTGCTTTCATCTATATTTCCATCTTTCAGAAACATGTTACAAACCACATAGTTCACATCTAATGATTAGAGGGCTGGGTATTTGCGGGGGGAGGTTGGGGGTTGGGGATTCAGCCAAGGGAATTTCACTCAAAGGTTGGGGGAACTGTCCTAACATCTTTAACTCAAGGCTAGAGCTCCACCACTTTGAGCCACAGCTCAGAGTTTCGCAGACTTCCTGCCAGGGCTAGGTTTGAAAACCACCAGTATCAGATCTCAGCCCCTGAGTATCTTGGATGACAGGGCTAAGTGAGCCAGCAGCATCTGGTTCCATGGACCTGGGTTGCCATGGTTTCCCTCTGGCTAAGTCAGGTTAGATGGCAGCTGTCAGTACCAGATTCCCGGCTCACTCTGTGATGAGGTATTTGCAGTCCTATCCTTATATTGTGGGCATTGGAACACTCTATCTTTTTGTTTGGTGCCAGGCCTGGGTCTTGAGTAAGGGTCTAGACACAGTCCATAAGTTTTTATGCTCAAAGCTAGTGCACAACTGCTTGAGTGACAGCACGACCTCCTGATTTTTCTGTGCACATGGCAGGGAGGAAAGGAACCCAGGGCTTTGTACATATGAGGCGAGCACTCTACCACTGAGCCCCAGGAATGACAAGTGTATAAATAGATAAATGTGCAGATAGATAGATATGTAGATAGATAGATAGATAGATAGATAGATAGATAGATAGATAGATAGATGTAGAAGTTTAAAACAAGAGAGAGATATCTGTACATTATGAAATTGCATATGCTATATTAATACCAATTATGGGCTACTAAATTACTCTTTCCGTTTTTAAGTATCATGATTGAATACATAATAAAGTATTAATTGAAAATTAGCCAAAGTAGTATAATTGTTATGTATAAGTTTATAATATAACCATATACTAACATCTAATTTAACTGTTACTTTTATAATATTCCATTTGTACAGATGCATATCAGAATCTGTTTCTTAGAATCTGCTGTCATTCACTAGTTGCAGTACCGGGATTTGATCTCCAGGCCAAAGTTGTCAATTTCGGCTATGGCTTCCCTGATAGCCCGTCTGAACCTCAGCAATGCAAGGCCATGTATATTTTCTGTGCCTTGTCATTTAGACCCAGGATGTTCACAACGAAAAGAGCTTAAAAAAAAATAAAACCACCATCTTGAACTTCTCGTTTTTTTTGGTTTTTGTTTTTGTTTTGTTTGGGGGGGTCTGGTGTGGGGCCTGAACTCTGGGCCTGGGTGCTGTCCCTCAGCTCTTCAGCTCAAGGCTAGCGCTCTACCACTTGAGCCACAGTGCCACTTCCGCCTTTTTTCCTTTTGCTTATATGGTGCTGAGGAATCGAACCCAGGGCCTCAGGCTTGCAAGGCAAGTGCTCTACCACTGAGCCACCTTCCCAGCCACGAACTTCTCGGTTTTATTCTTCTCCTTTTAATTTTTTTTGCCAGTCCAGTGATTTGAACTCAGGTTCTAGGATCCCAGGGACAGCTGTCACATAGTTGCCAAGACCTAAGTTCCAGCCCATGCTTGGGCCAACTAATAATAATAATAATAATGCCCTGGCTAGGAATTTGCACCATTTTTCTGGCAGGCCTGGGATTTGAACTCATGGTCTGGGTAAATCTGTGGCACTGTGGGTGAAGGAGAAAGCTCACCATCCTTGAAGATAAGAAAATCAGACCAGTTCCCAGGGCCTGAATTGAAGCCCCAGCACTAGAAAAAATAATATTCATATATGAGATCTATTTACATACATAGTTTTATTGTGTATGATATTTATTACCCTTATTTCACTTATAAGATTCTTTTATGACATCATATCACATAGGATATATTTGATATGGATTATACATTGTCTTGAGACCTAGGACTTTTACAGAGAAGGAAAAAAAATGTGACAAATTTGGCTTTGTACTCCACGAATGAATTTCTGGCCTTGCTGGGATTCCAACTCACGGCCTACAATGTGCCCAATCCATATAGGGTTCACAGTCTTAGCACACCAGCTTCCAGAAACCTGAGCTGCCAGGAAGTCCTGAGGACCTGTAATCAAGCCACAGTAATGCCCAATGAATAGAGAGATAGATGTGTAGGTTGATATATATATATACAAAGAGGGAATGTGAGGATATCATTAAATTATATATATTATTATCAATTACTACTTATTAAATTATGCCTCCATTAAATGAAGTATCATGGTTGAATACTTATTAAAGCATTAATTAAAAATTAGTCAAGATCCTACCATTAGGGGATACATACCATGGTGCTAGAACGGAAGATATAAATCCAATAATTTTTGTGTGGCATTCTAAACTTGACTCATGAATTCACGGCATAGTTAAGTATTACTTTTATAACATTCCATTATTACTCAGATAAACAGAAGTGAGTTTGCCAGGATCTCCCTCCATTTGTGGGTGGCAGTCCTGGCATTCCAACTCCAGGAATGGATAAATTACTTCAAATGCAAACCATTGGAATGACACAATGAAGATTTCAGATTGGTATGATGAAAAAAAGAGCAACAAGAAGAAAAGAAAGCCAGGTGTCAATGGCTTCTGCCTGGAATCCTAGCTCCTCAGGAGGCTGAGATGTAGAGAATGCCAATTTGAATTCATCCGGGGCAGAAGAATCTGTGAAACTCTAATTTCTAAGAGATCACAGGGGAAAACAAACAAACAAACAAAAAACCCTGAGTGGTTGAGCTGTGGTTCAAGTTGTAGAGTGCTACCCTTGAGCAAAAGGAGCTCAGGGACAGGGTCTAGGCTCATAGTTCAACCCCGGACCTGCCACAAAAAAAAAAAGGAGGCAGTAACTCCATGTCTCTGTGTATGGATGGATGACATATGGATGATGGGCATTCAGCAGGTTGCCCATGCCCAGCCCCCCAACCTGGGCAAGCTAGGACAAGCCCTCAGAGAGCACAAAGTCTAAGATGGCAGCTTGAACAAAGCATCCATTTCTGCCATTTAAGAACTGAAGCCCCGAAGGCTTTGCCTGGGCTGGTGTGTGCAACGGTCGCCTTATGTTCTGGCTGAAGTGTCCCATCCGGACACCTAGCTGCCAGCCACTGCCTCCAGGGAGACCACAGTTCCTAGGTTGTAGGAGTAGTCAATGGTTCTGGTTCCATATTTTTTATACCTATGTAGGATGTCCTGGTGGCCATCACTTATTCATCATTCCTCATTGTAGAGTCTCAGGCTGGTCCTAAATCTTGGCAAAGATATGCAATTTCTACACTGAAAGCTGTAAGGCAATAAATACCACCCTCATACCTCCTGTCACAAGTGAGCCTTGGGCTCTCAAAGTGCCTTACTGGTAGAGTGCTTACCTAGGCTGCACCAAGCCCTGGATTTGGGTCCTTTTTCTGTTTCAGTTCCACAGAAACAGAAAAACCCAGAAGGCACACTGGGACTTAAGTGATAGAGTGCTAGCCTTGAGCAAAAGCAGCTGAGGAACATGTGCAGACCCTTAGTTCAAGCCCCAAGACTGGCAAAAAAGAAAAAAAGAACTGAGCGTGGTGAGACATATTCCTCTGGGACTCAGAGGAAGGCTGAGGTTAGAGGTAAGAAGATAGAGGGCAGGTGCTGGTGGCCCACCCCTGTAATCTTAGCTACTCAGGAGGCTGAGATCTGAGGATCACAATTACAAGCAGAAAAGTCTATATGAGACACTTTTCTCCAATTAAACACCCAGAAAGCCAGAAGTTGAGCTGTGGTTCAACTAGTAGAATACTAGCCTTGAGCACAAAAGTTCAAGGATAGTGTCTAGGCCATAAATTCAAACCTCAGAACTGGGCTCATTCACACACCCACGCACGCACAAACACCCCCCCCCCACACACACACCCCAAGATCAGAGCATTTGCCATTAAGCCTGAACAAGTTCCATCTCTAGAAATTCACTTCAAAAAAAAGACAGAGAAGAGAAGGAAAGATTTGCTCCATGCGGTGATAATAACCAGTACCAAACTTCCACAGGAGTTCTAAGATGTGGAACAGAAGAGAGCATCAGAGGCAGAAGGGACAGCATAGGCAAAGGTCCTGAGGTGTGGTGTAGAGCAGGTGGTGTGGGTGGTGTGGTCTGGGGCTTCAGACAAGTCTGGCAGGACACTCAAGGCTGGGTAAAGTTTGTACTTAAGTCACAGATAGGGTAGAGGGTGGGGGTCCCACAATGGGGCCCAGAGGAAGATTAGCTTGGCTTTTCACCAAGGACTCCAGCCATTTCCCATGGCTGGAAGCTTATTTTTCACAACTCATGATCATCAGGCCTCCTTCACATGGAGAAGTCAGGGCCAACACAGGCTTATTAAAAGCTTCTAGCCCAATGCCAGCAGTTGCTCAAAACCTCTAAATCCTAACAACTCAGGAGACTGAGATGAGAGGTCTTGGGACAAAACCAGCACAAGGGAGGAAAGTTGGACTCTTCTTGCTGATGAACTAACAAAGGCCAGAAATAGAGCTGTGGCTCAAGAAGTAGAGTGCCAGCCTTGAGGGCAAAAGTCAAGAGACCAGAATCCCAATCCCTGAGTTCAAGCTCTAGTACTGGCACAGAAAACTAAAAGAAAGCTTTCAGGAGCTCCCCAGTGCACTGTGGTGAAATGCCAGATCAGCCATGTCCCGGTGGTTCAAGCCTGTCAATAGCTCCTAAGAAGGGTGAGATCTGAGGATCATGGGTCAAAGCCAGCCTGGGCAGAAACGTCCGGGAGACTCTGATCTCAAAGGAACCTCCAGGAAACCAGAAGTGGTGCTAGGCTCAAGTGGTAAGCCAAAGAGCTGCGCAACAGCTCCCAGGCACAGAGTTCAAGCCCCATGACCAACACCTGGTCTGCATGGACCTCACTGTGTGGCTCTAGGCAGAGTACTTTCCAGTGGGGCCCTGAGGGTCTCCCAATGTCTAGGTGGCCTACGATTCTTGAGAAGAGCCTCTTTGGAGGCCTTTGCATACTGAGCAGGCCTCTGTATCAGAGAAGGGTCCCACCTTGGGGTAAAGAGGTCATGGGCAGGTCATCAGAATAGCATCTCTCATGGGTGCAGTGAGCATCTGAGCAGTAAACCGACACCTCAGACCATGGTTCTGGGCCAGGAGGGACAGGAGCTGCAAATGGCACCACAGGTAACCCCCACACAGGTATCACAAGAGTATGAATATGTCAGGTACCCTGTGGGCAGGTGCTGAGTTGGGATCATGAAACTCTTGTAGGCTTAGGAATCCACAGCCTGCTGGCTCTGCTGCTTGTACCAGTTTCTATGCCTGGACTCCCAGGCCTCAGAACCCTGCATTCCTCACCAGTGCTTGGGGCAGATGAAGGTCCGGAATCGTGGGCCAACTACAAAGGAGCATTCATAGTGTCTTTCTCTTGGTCCTGTGACCCTGTGCTCCAATGGAGCAGCAGGTTCCATGGAACTTACTGCCATGGCCCAGACCCCTCAGCCCAAGAAAGAAATAGAGAAAAACCACTTGATCTGCCTGGAGAGTTCACTGTGACTATGCCTCAGGATTGCCCCCAGTTCTAGCTCAGCTCATCATTACCACCTTCCTCAGTGTGTGTGTGCATATGTGTGTGTGTGTGTCTGTGTATTTTTGTGTGTGCACACAGGCCCTTGAGTGCACATGAATCTTGGTACTACGGTTTGAAGTCAGGGCCCGGGCTCTGTCCCTGAGTTTTTTCATTCAGGGCTAGCACCCTACCACTTGAGCTTTTCTTCCAGTTTTCAGGTGGTTATTTGCAGAACAGGGTCTCACAGACTTTTCTAGCTGGGCTGCCTCTGAATGGCAATCCTCCGATCTCAGCCTCCTGAGGAGTTAGTAATAAGAGAGGATGAGCTATTAGCATCTATCTGGCCACACTTTCCTTCTTGGTTAAAACAGAGGACCTCTCTCCCAGCCAAGCACCCATCTACAGCTACCCCTCCTACCTCAGGCTTCAGAAGAAACATACCCTCCCCTGAGGACAAAGAAATGGGATCAGGTTTGAGCTTTATGTACTCCACACAGTCAGGGGCTGCTGAGAGCTGATATGGAGGCCAAAAATCTGGGACAGAGCAAGTAGACAGCTGTTAGAACAAAAGAGCATGTGAAAAGACATCCTTACAACTCGGTGCCAGTGGAACATGCCTATAATTCTAGCTACTCAAGGCTGACACCTGAGGATTAATCAAGATTCCAAGCTAGCCTGGGCAGACTCTTCTTTCCAATGAGTCACCAAAATGCTGGGAAGCGGACCTAGTCTAGTTCAAGTGGTACAACACCAACCTTGTGAAAAAAAGCTAAAGGATACCACCTAGGCTCTGAGTTCAAACCCCGGTAAACACACACACACACACACACACACACACACATACACACACACACACACACACATGCATGCACCCACTAACATCCTTAGCAGGTGCCAATAGCTCATACCAGCAATGCGAGCTACTCAAGAGCTTGAGCTCTTAGGACAGCAGCTTGAAGCCAGCCCAGGCAGGAAAGTCTATGAGACTCTTCTCTCTGGTAAACTACCAAAAAAGGTGAAAGGTAAGCTCTGATTCAAATGGTAGAGTGCTAGCTCAGGGACAGTGCCTAGGCCGCAAGTTGCAGCTCTGAGATTTTGTTGTTGTTGTTGTTTTTAATAGACATCCTTTGCCAACCCCACCCACCCAGGCCATAAATCCAGATTTTGGTCATCCTAGATCTCACTTCCACCTCTGCCAAGTACTGCCTCAAGTGGCCGGTGTGTAGCCAGCACTGGGTTAGGAAGTGAACTTACACAACGGGGACATAGCCTGGTCAAGGCTAATGCTCCAGAACATTGAGGTACTGACCATACCAGTCTCTCATCCCTTAGTTCCCTGGCCCTGGTATCTAAAGTCTGTGCTTCTGTATTCTAGGCATCTGCAATTGTCTAGAAGGACCTGAGAGGCACATCTGTGGCCACAAGTTAGACTTGCCTGTGATAAGGTATACTGACATTTCCTAGATACCAACAGATACTTCCAAGCCACCTTGGCCTCACCTCCCATGTAGCCCCAGATCCTCCTTGCTTGGGCGGCCTTCAGTCAGTGATCAAGCTCAAGTTGGCCAAAGCAACTGGCAACCACCCTTCCCCGACTCCACTGACTTCCTGATGGGAGGGATGTGCAGCCAGAGACCCAGCTGAGGAAAAGAACAGGACATTGCATGACTGAGCCCCACCCATCCAGAAGCAGGGGAGAAGCTATGCCAGCTGGCCCTGCTGACCAGAATCCCCTGGAGGCAGCCAAAGATATGGACAGCCGGACTGGGCCCCAAAGAAAAGCTAGAATATAGAGGTCTCTGGCAATTTAGGACTCATTGTAGACCCTGATAAGGTGCTAAAGGCAAGGTTGCCTTGGAGGAGGGGCACCATCCGAGGTAGGAAGAGGCAAACAGGCACCCAGACACAAAGAAAGATGAGAAAAAAATACACTCACATACAAACATACACACACTCACACACACACACACACACACACACACACAGAGGAGTAGCTCAAGACCTCAGCAGGCCTTGAGCAATGGAACATCCCAATCCCCGAGAAGATAGCACTACCATTCTCAGACCAACTGTATACAAAACTCAGAGCCTCTCACACATCTGGTTCATAACACAGCATGGCATCTCCTACTATACATACCACTATGCAGAAAACTCAGCTACCTATTTTTTGCTCGTCAGTCATGGTGTTTGAACTTTGGGCATAGACACAGTCCCACAGCTCTTCAGCTGAAGGTGTGTGCTCTACAACTGGAGCAAAAGCATCACTTCCGGTTTTCTGGTGGTTCCCTGGAGACAAAGAATCACAGACTTTCCTTCCCAAGCTGGCTTTGATATGCGAACTTCAGATCTCAGCCTCCTGAGTAGCTAGGATGACAGTTGTGAGCCACTGGCAGCACCCGACTTCAGCCACCTTCTTACATCCAGGGGAAACCCAACTTGTCAGGCTATGAACCACACGCAACCCTTCACTTCAGACTTTGACACCAGCATCGAAAACCATTCTTCCATGGACGGAGAGAATATAATTGACACTACCTTCCCAAACCCTGCTTCTATGTGCCCACTCCCTGCCTAAGACAGGCTATACCCTCTGAACTTCTTGGTAAGGCAACACCCATCCTGCTGTGACTTCACAATTGGACAAAAATGGAGAGTTCTTAGAATTGTTGTACACTGAGACCAGCACCTGGTCTTCCAACCCCAGCACCTCCACTTCTTCACCACCTCTTGCAGGCAAGGGGTGTCTTTATTTATTGGGTTTTTTTTTTGTTGTTGTTAAAAGGCTTGAACTCAAGTCTTGGGTACTGTCCCTGATGATGATTTTTGCTCAATACCAGTGTTCTACCATTTGAGCCACGGTGCCACTTCCGGTTGAAGATTGGAGATGGGAGACTCATGGGACTTTCCTGCCTGCGCAGGGAAAAGAGATCCTCTGGATCTCATCCTGAGTAGCCAGGATGACAGGCTTAAGCCACCAGTGCACAGAGTATGGTATCTCATTCTTTAGAATTTCCACCAAGTGCTCCTGTAGACACTACCACCTAGACACTCCTGTACCTCCCTCAGGGACAACAAAGGGAGTCTCAGAATCTGGGTAGGGACATGGGCATTAAAGAACCCCCTCCAAATCACTTCCCCTCTCTAAGCTCCCAACTGACTCCTCTTGAGGGCCTGGTCATCCAGAGCAGATCAGAAAAATTAGGATTTCTGGATCCTGCACCGTATCCCCCCGCCAAACCACACTGGTACCTGCGGATTTCTGAGGCCAGCTGCTACATGTCCCGGAAGAAGATGTTGGGAGGATTGCTGATAACTCGGTCCAGGGGTACCCAGGACAGAAGGAGTGTCCATCTCCCTTCTGTCAAAGGAGAGACAAAGCATAGATGCATCTATTAAGAGCTACAGGGCATAGCCATCCACCAGTTACCAAGGTCACTTGGAGTGCTGTTTTATATTGACAGTCGTGGGACTTGATCTCGGGGCCAGGGTGCTGTCCCCAAGCTTCTTTTGTCCAAGGCCAGCGCTTTTCTACCTGATCCCCTGGGCAACGTCCAGCTTTTTCTGTGGATGATTGCAGGACCAGAGGAATCTAACCGAGGTTTTCATGTGTGCTAGGTGAGCCCACTACTGCTAACACACAATCCCAACCCAACATAGCTGTTGTCCTTTTACCCCTCAGGCCTGTTGTGGGACAGACCTGCACATCTGTACTGAGTTTCTCACCAGCAGCCCTGGCTGGAAATGAACTCAATCTGCTATGTTTTCCTTATTCACAGCATCTTTGCTCTCTATCTTTCCTGTCATATCCTCCTTGGTAAGCAAGATCCCCTTTCAAGTGCTGCCACTAAGAAGCCTGCTCCAATCACCCTGGCAGAGTGGGACCTTCTCCTCTGTGCAGGCTGCCAGCTTTGTCACGCTCTGTCTTCTGGCCGGTGTGAGTTGAGAGTGCATGAAGGGGAAGGCCTGGCTTCCACCACAAATTTCTGAAGGCTCTGATATACCACCCAGGGACCGGTGCTATATCACACTCTGGGAGAGGGCACTCAAGGACCAGGCAGTCTTGGGGTAACAAGGTGGGTCCATTTCTTTGTATGGGCTTGAACTGAGGATCTGGGAGCTTTCTCTGAGTTTTCATGCTCAAGGCAGGTGCTCTACCACTTGAGTCACAGCTCCACTTCTGGCTTTTTGTTGGTTCCATGGAGAGAAGAGTCTCACCAGCTTTGGGCTGGCTTCGATCTTTGATCCTCAGATCTCTGCCTCCCGAATTGCCAGTATGTCAAGCGTGACCCTGAGCCAGAGGTGATGGGCACCAGAGCCTTACTTTTCAGCTTCTGTTTATCTTATGTCAACTTGCAATCCCTAGATAAAATAGTCAGTTAGAGGGGATCAAGTTCCTCTCCTAGGTTTGTTAATCCAAGGAGATAAAGTGTCTTTGGGAAAAGCTAGTTTGAGTTTGCCTAGATGAGTGTGTGTTTGTGTGTGTGTGCGTGATAGACATAGAGAGAGAGAAAGTATGAGTTTCAGTGATACCTCCCCCATCTCTGTAATGCCTCATCTTCCCAATGGTGAGTACATCCAGAATCTCCACCCCAAGGATGGTGGGTAGGGGAGGGTATGTAAGGTCACATCGAGTGCGATGATCTGAATTCTATCCATCAACTGAAGCCTGGAGTGATAAAGGAGAGAAGGAGAGGTTTAGAGGAACAATAAGGGAAGCCCCTTACCTTTGGCTACAAGTACCAGAAAGATCTCCAAATCCATCCTTTTTGGTACTAAGATAACAGGTGCCACTATTCATTTACTTCATTATTTTTTTTTGAGTCCTAGGGCTTGGATTGAGGGCCTCCGTGTCGTCCCTGAGCTTCTTTACTCAAGGCTGAGGCTCTACCACTTTAGCCACAGCACCACATCTGGCTTTTTCTCGCGGGGGGGGGGGGAAGTAGATCTATATGAGGTAAGAATCTCACATACTCTCATGGTGGGTGGGTTCTGAGTCACAATCATCAGACCTCAGCCTCCAGAATAGCCATGATGGTGGGCGGGACCCACTGGCACCTGACCAGTACCATCTATTCATAATCCCCTACAGCCAGTGCCGGGAAACCCTTATTGCAACCCCCTTGTCGTGTGTGGGAAGCAGACATGGATGGGTTTGATACTTCCAACAGCCTACCTACCTTTGAACATCATTCTGGACCAGTCTGATGACAGCTTCCCCCTTATCCACAGCAATGACTTGACTCTGTCACAAGATCAAATGTCCCCCAAGAGGTGTCAGGTCTGGGGTCTTTCCTCTGCACACTGCCTCTCCTCCCTGAAACCACACACCACAGCAAAGCGAAGTAGACATGGAGTGAATTCATTTTTTTATAACCAGGGTCTGGCCAGAAAAGTGGCAGTGAGGATCAGAGGCCCGGGATCTAGCTGGGTGGGGGGTAAATGAGAAGCCTCCTTGTCCACTTTCCTTTAACCATCTTAGCAGAGGATAGTGGGGAAGGACTCACAGGACGGACAGACAATGAATAACCATCAGGGTCTAGCCCAGGCACAGAGGGGCTTGCCTCAGGGAGCTAGTTCAACAGGCTGAGTGAGACAGCTTCTGACCCAAAGCCCACATCCAGAATGAGAGGGCAACCTTAAGTCCTATCCGCATGGGGATGCTGGGCCACTTCCTCCATAACCCATTTAACCAGCTCCTGGGTGTGAAAGAGAGAGAGAGAGAGAGAGAAAGAGACACAGAGAGAAAGTCAGAATTACACTTTAGCTGGGTGCAGGTGGCACAGGACTATAATGTGTACTACACAGGAGGCTGAGATATCAAGATATTGGTTCATAGTCAGCCCAGGCATTAACATTTCTGAGACTCTTATCTCCAAAGAACCAACAGAAATCTGGAAGTAGCACTGTAGCTCAAGTGGTAGAATGCTAGCCTTGAGCTGAGGAACCCTTGGACAGTCCCCAGGCCCAAAGTGCAAGCCCCATGACTGACAAGAAGTGGGCTTCTGACCACAAGTAGTGGACTGAATAGGACCCATCCTCCTAGGGAGCATAGCAGGGAAGTTAGGCCGAGCTTCCTGTCAGCGTGGGGTCATAAGTACGTCACCCAGCTTCTCCGTGCTCTCTTTTCCCCAGCTGCAAAATTGAACACAGTGAAGGATTCCCTTCCTCATTGGGATAGGGTAAGGATCAAAGAGAGACATGTTTTGTTTCATAATCCCATACCTATAATGCGATAAATAACAGGCCCCATCTGAGCCCTTTCTGGGTATCTTCCTGTCATATGCTCACAGAATTTCCAACAACCATATCTGATAGCTGCTCCGCTTTTGCCTAGCCCTGTCCCGGAGATCCCCCTGTATTGATCCCTTGTTTCCTTACAACTGTCCCGGGAGAGGACTGAGGTCTGATGGTCAAGGCCCAACCCAGAGTTTCATCTGTGGTCAAGAATCGGCTGCCGTGGACTAGTTTGGGACAACCCATGTAAACCACTGACTGAGGTTGGCGCTATATGTCTAGCATCCCAACTACAGATGACCAGGCATGGTGGTGCACACCTGTCACAGGAGGACCGCCATCCAGTTTAGCTTGAGCACATATTGAGTCTCTATCTCAGAAATGCCCAAGACAGAAAGGCTTGGCTCACATGGTGGAAGAGCTGACTGGTAAGACTTAGGCATTGAGTTCAAACCCTAATATACCAAAAAGAATCAAAGGCCTGGTGCCAGAGGATCATGCCTATAATCATAGCTACTCAAGAGGCTGAGATCTGAAGATCACAGTTCAAGATTTATAATAGGGTTGGCCTCTCCCATCAGACATCATTATGAAAAGATTCAGAGTCTCACCCAAGCCAATATGCTCCATACTAACAGAGCTTGCATCCTTCCTAAGTGCTGGCCAAGCTCTCTGTCCCCCAGGGGAGCCACAGCCTGTGGGCCCCACCCCTAGGTCCTCCAAAGATCCCCCTGCCAACAACCAGGCCCAAAGTAGTAGACAGTTGCAGGGCATACAGATCCCTTTGTCTTATAATTTGATGGTGCTGAGTCCCCATCAAGCATCTCACCCTTCCAGGCCCCCAGACCTCATGAACAATGCCTATGTACCACCCCCCCCAAAGATAGCAGGCAGAAAATACCAAAAGGTCCAGTACTCCTTGTTACAACCCATTTCTACACACACACACCACACAAAGCTGGCAAAAGTGGCTCATGTCTGTCATCCTAGCTACTCAGGAGTCTGAGGTCTGAGGGTCATGGTTCAAAGCCAGCACTTATCTACAGGGAACCACCAAATATTCAGAGGTGGAACTGTGGCTCAAGTGTCAGAGTACTAGCTTTGAGAACAGAAGATCAGGTACAGCACCTACGCCCTGAGTTCATAACCCAGGTCTTCTACCTCCAAACACACACAGACATAGAGATAGACAGACAGAGAGACAAACACACACACACACACACACACACACACACACACACACACACACACACACACACACACACAGCCAAAGGCTTCAGCAGGCCCTGAGAACAGAACCATGATCTCCTTCCATTAGGATCACAACCCACCCGGGAGAAGGTGGCACTACAGACCTCAGATCCAATGTGGACAAAACATTGAACTTCTCACATATCTGGAATGTCTCATAGCCCAGCATGGCATTTCCTACTGTATACTCTGCTATGCGGAAAAGTTAGGGACATCTTTTATTGTTGTTGGTCATGGGGTTTGACCTCTGGGCCAGGGCGCTGTCCCTCAGCTCTTCACCTGAAGTTGACCACTCTCGCACTTGAGCCAAAACACCATTTCCTGTACTCTGGTGGTCCATTGCACATCAAGTCTCACAGACTTTTCTGCCCAAGCTGGCTTGGAACCATGGTCTTCACATCTCAACCTTCCGAGTAGCTAGGTTCACATTCGTGAGCCACCTCTGGCTTCCGGCTTCAGAAACCTTCATATACCCAGAGGAATCCCATCTTATCAGGCAATAAACTTCTTGTAACCCTTCATTTCAGACTTTGTCACCCAGCATCCGCATCCATCCTTCAATGGAGAGAATACAGACACAACAATCGCAACCCTGCACCCATTGGCTCACTCCCTGCCTGCCATAGGCCACGTCCTCTTGAAGCTGTGGATTCACACTGTGGCAAACTTGGAGACTTCTTAGAAATGTCTCTACAGTTGGGCCAGCACCTGGTCACCCAAACACTGAACCCCCACACCCGGCCAACCCACCCACACCTCCACCATCCTTTGCAGGCAAAGATGTTTTACTTTTTTTCAGTTGTGGGACTTGAACTCTGGGCCTGGGTGCTGTCCCTGGGCTCTTTAGCTCAAGGCCAGCACTCTAATACTTGAGCCTCAGCACCACTTCTGATTTTCTGGAAGTTCATTGGAGATAAGTCTCAACATCTTTTCTGCCCAGGCTGGCTTTGAACTCTGTTCCTCAGATCTCAGCTCCTGAGTACCTAGGATGACAGCCATGAGCTACTGGCACCTGGCCAAAGATACTTTTACATGCCTTTCATCCTATTCCCTCAAGGAGACTGAGATCTGAGGACTGCAGTTGGATGTCACCATTGGCAGCAAAATCCATGAGAACTCTATCTCAAATTAAACACACAAAAAAGTTGGAAGTGGAGGTGTGGCTCAAATGGTAGAATGCTAGCTTTGAGCATCAAAGACAAGGGATAGGACACAGTCCCTAGTCTCAAGCTTTTTCTAGCAAAGACCCACCCAAGAAAGGGAAACAGGTGGACATACGGGAGCTCAAAACACACATGATACTCAAGCCTCCCAGAACAGACCCCATCCTGCTCTGCTTGTGTAGATTCTATGGCCCACATCATGGCAGTCTCAGATAGGAGTGACCATGCACCAAGTGAGGACTTTCAAGTACAATCTCATACTGAAGATCCCTTGACCTTATCAAAGACTCAGGATCTCTCACTGTCCTGCCTCCACACTGGGCAGTGTGGTGAGGTCTAGTTAACCAACCACAGGATGTGGGAACAAAAGGATTTCTTGGCCAAGGGATCCAGACTGGAAGGCTCTAGGTCCCTCTCTCTCGAGAAGGAGAAAAGAGCCAATCCATCCCAGCAATGTTCCTGGGTTGTGAGTATCCTCAAAGAAACAACCCTACCCAGAGACCTGTGCCTCTGGTTTTCCCACCAACCTCTACCCAACCCAACCCCATCTTCAGTTGGCCCTCTCTGAATCCCAGATCTGCCATCTAGACTTAAGGCTGAACCAGCAAAGAGACCTATCTCACCCTATGTGAATGGCAGTCATGGGGTCCTAGCAACCCCTAGAGGAAATCTCAGGGGCAACAGGGGGCCTGACACCTGCCCTCATTCCCTGGCTGTACTGTGCCAGTGGCCAGCTTACCTCTGTCTCTGGTGAATGAATGAACACTAAGGGTATTATCTTCCAGTTCTCCAGGATGTACTGTTCAAGCATCATTCAGGTGATGAAAGCCAGGCGATCAATGGTGAACCCACAGCAAGAAGACGTTCAATATCCATGTGACTGGGTCAAAAGCTCTATCACTGATGGTCTAGGTTGTCTCAAGGTCATGGGTCCAATGTTCTAACATACCTGACGTGGGATGATCAGGCATCATTCAGGTGATGACAGCCAGGTGATCAGTGGTGAACCCAAGGGACCAGGACTTTTAATATCCATGTGACTGGGTCAAAAGCTCCATCACTGATGGTCTAGGTTGTCAGTCAAGGTCATGGGTCCAATGTCCTGACACACCTGACCTGGGATACTCCTCTGTCTTCATCTTCCTTCTTATCCCTTGCCCCAAACCCTCTTGAGACTCCCTCACCTCAACACCTCCCTAGCCCTTGGACACTTTCTTCTTATCTGACCAGAAAATAAACTGTGTGGGGCCTAGAGAGATTGAAACTTGGTGACACACCCTAAGCCCTCTGGTCTACCCAAGATTGCTTAATTCTGCAGTCAGCAACAACACAGCTCCTGGATGTCATAAAGTTGCTGAGGGGTCAGTGGCTTGGTCCTACATACTGGCTTTAGGCTTTGAAACTGTCCCCACAGAAATTGTGAATGGTTGGCTCCCTTCATCCAGGGACTCCAAACCAAGGCTTGCATGTTCTCCCTTCTTCCTTCCCTTCATCTTTTTCTCCCTCCAGCCTTCCCCCCTCTCTCCCTTTCCTTTCTCTCTCTCACTGCTGGGCCTTGAATTTGGAGCCTGTGTGCTGCCCCTGAGCCTTTTTACTCAAGACCAACAGGCTTGAGCCACTCATCCACTTTTAGCGTTTTCTTTTTGGTGGTTAGTTGGAGATAAGGGTCTTACAGGCTCTCCTGCCTGGCCCATCTCAGCCTCCTAAGTAGCTAGGATGACAGGTGTGAAGCACCGGCATCCAGCTAAAACCAAGGTTTCTTCACCTACTGTGGATCCAGAACTAGAACCTTTCATTGTCTATGACCCCCCAAGCTTTGTGCACACTGGAACGGTTTGTTGGATAAATAAATGAGTATGTGTTTCTGACAATACTACCGAAAATTCCCATCTGACTCAGGCAAGCATCCTTGAGGTGAGGTGGGCGTGGGGGAGGTTTCCAAGCTTGATGTAGCTCTCCCACAGTTCTCCGTCATCCCTCTTCCCACCCTACTGGTGCCACCACACTTAACTGTTTTGACTCAGAGCACGCGAGCCACGATGGACTTGCTGATTCTGGGGGCTCTGGATGCATCTCTTCTCAAAGATCTCTGGCCAGGTGTTAAAGAGCCTGCAGTAAGCTGAGGGGGTGGCTCAAGGAGCCTCCTCTTCTCCCCTAGGGGCCAGACAGGATGGTCCACCACATCCGGCCCCCAAGTTTGATGTTGCAGAGAAAGGATTCTCGAGGCATCCCAGGTCTAGAATCTTCCAGATTCCAGTGCAGGAGCTGGAAATCATCTCTGCTCACAGCTGGCAGGTTGGGAATGGTGAGGTCACAAGCGCTGCTCCCCATGATGTCTTCAACTCTGGTGGTCACCCTAAAGAGAGCCAGAAGAGAATAAGCAGCTGCTGGAGAAAGGCAGTCAAGGCACAATATTTATAGCAGGAGATGATTTGGCTTGGAAACTCTACCTGTGCCACTTTGAAAGTCATTGTTTGGCAGCTGAAACCCTCTGTCTAATTTGACCCATAATTCCAGGCATTAGTGGAAATTGCCAGTTTAAAGAAAAAATCCTGGAATAGCTGGCATTTCAGTTCTCCCATTTAAACTTAAAGGGTTCCAAAGTCAGTGGTCCCCTTTTCTTTCCAGACAACGTACAGCAGGTTACAGAAACTGGCATTCGGCGAGCCTTAGCTAACTGTGACCTCCCAATACTAAGTAGGCTCCAGCAAGGGGAAGGCACTTGCCTACCACTGCCCACCTGGAAAGGTCCCACGAGGGACACAGACTGGAGTCTGCAGGACTCCAGGGAGGACTGCCAACTGGTACACGGCCCTGGGAGGGAACCCACTCCACCAGTGGCAGCCCAGAGCCGCCTGCCCAGATGCCCATGGACACTGTCATTGCCCTGGATAAGGTTCCCCTCTCATCCTCAGTCATGGTGAACCATATGCCCTGTCACTCTGTTTATCACTTGCCAGTCCCTCCTAGCTTCACAGCCCCTGCTCTACTCCCCCCTTCTCATTCCCTAATTATGTTTGGCAGTCACATTCCCAACCCTCGAATTAGCTCCAACTCTATACACCAGAGCAGAGTGTCTGACTGGAAGAGTGCCGCTGTGGTCACACTCACCTCACGAGCTTCTGGCTGAAGACAGAAGGACAGGTGTCCACTCTGATCTGCGATTCACACAAGTCTCCTGGGGGAGACCCAAACAGGCCCAGCAGCTACTGTGGGCTACAGGAAAGGGGGAAGAGAGAGGTGGAAAGAGGGGGAAAGGAACATCTATTGAAACCTTCCTCAAAGGAGCAATTAAACGGAAAACAAAAATTGTCCCTGGGCTCGTACTTGGCATTGAAGACTAAAGAACTATACACAGACACACAAAATGCTTCTGCTCTTTGTAGACACAGTGACTTAAATATGTTTTCATTGTTCTCATCTCCCTGCTCTCCCAACACACACACACACACACAACAATCCCGACTGGTGACAGAAGACTCTTCCATTCAGTACCTGAAATTTACCAACTGATCACTCACCTGAGCACAGTCAGGATGTACAAGGAGAAAGAAGATCTATCTCTGTCTCTGTCTCTGTTTCTCTCTCTCTCCCTCTCCCTCTCTCACTCATACACACAGAAACACACAGACTCACACAGACTCTGAGCAGTGCCTCTCCTGTGTTTGTCAGTTCTTCATGTGGGACAATGTAGAAGCTGGAGACCGGGGATTCCAGGGGCTCCTACCCAAGGGGAACACCACTCTAATAACAAAGAACCACCTTGCCAATCCCATCCTCCAGGGCCAGAACCTTCCTCTTGGAAACAACCAGCCTTGACTCCCCACTCACCAAAACCCTAGGCCAGGATGCTGGGTGAAGGAGTCCCCAGACAGGTGGCTCCTCAGAGCCAGGACAGATAACAAACAGGGGATCATGGTTCCCCCAGAAGGATGTCTGACCCGTGGCAGAGGTGGAGTTGGAGAAATAGCTGGGGTCCTAAAGGCTCCATATATGGATGGACTCCCTACATCCAGCCTAGATGATTCTGGGCGACTTGGGGCATTCTTGGGGAGGCCTAGGAGACCAGATGGACTGGCAGCACCAGCAGATGCTGGCAGAGCTCGGAAATGTGATCACCCTGTGAGAACTGATGATAGCTGGGGTGGGTGGGACAGACTGGGTATGGGGAGGGAAGGGTGTGTTCCTCCCAGATATTCATCTTCTACCTGACCCCCGTGCCCTCACCTTCATAATGGGCTCTTCTGGCACCCTCTTCAGGTGAATGGCTTACTGAGCACAGAGGACAAGGCCTAATCCAGCAAGGGAGCCTATCTTCAACACCCAACACGTCCACCCCCCCAAAAAAGGAAAAGACTTGAGAATGCAGGTTTGGAAGTACTGCTCCCCACCTCTGCCTGAAGCCACCAGGTCCCCATCAGGGAGAGGAAGGGTGCAGATGTGAGGCTGTGTGGCTCCATTACTCCAGGCCAGGGGCTCTCTGGCGCCCCCTCTTCACCCAACCCTTCATCTCCCAGTTTTCTGGGACACTACCATTCTCGGACCAACTGTATACAAAACTCAGAGCCTCTCACACGTCTGGAATGGTTCATAACACAGCATTGCGCTACTACTATAAACACTGCTATGCAGAAAACTCAGCTACCTTTTTTTTGCTTGTCGGTCATGGGGTTTGAACTTTGTGCATGGGCACAGTCCCTCAGCTCTTCAGCTGAAGGTGTGCGCTCTACAACAGGAGCCAAAGCACCACTTTTGGTTTTCTGGTGGTTCACTGGAGCCAAAGTCTCACAGACTTTCCTTCCCAAGCTGGCTTTGAACTGCCACTTTCAGATCTCAGCCTCCTGAGTAGCTAGGATGACAGTTATGAGCCACTGGCAGCACCCTGCTTCAGCCACCTTCTTACATCCAGGGGAAACCCAACTTGTCAGACTTTGACACCTGCATCCCAAACCATTTTTCCATGTTTGGAGAGAATATAATTGACACTACCCTTTAAACCCCTGCTCCCATTTGCCCACTCCCTGCCTAAGACAGGCTATGTCCTCTAGTGTTCTTGGTAAAGCAATACCCACACTGCTGTGACTTCACAGTGGGACAAACCTGGGGAGTTCTTAGAAATACTTGTACACTAAGGCCAGAACCTGGTCTTCCAACCACAGCACCTCACTCCTTCACGATCTCTTGCAGGCAAGGGGTGTCTTTTTTTCTTGTGTTTTTTCGGTTGAGAAGCTTGAACTCAGGGCTTGGGTACTGTCCCTGATGATCATTTTTGCTCAATGCCAGTGCTCCACCATTTGAGCCATAGTGCCACTTCAGGTTGGAGATTGGAGATGAGACTCTCACGGGACTTTCCTGCCTAGGCTAGGAAAAGAGATCCTCTGGATCTCAGCCTAACTGAGTAGCCAGGATGACAGGCATGAGCCACCAGTGCACGGATTATGGTATCTCATTCTTTAGAATTTCCACCCAGTGCTCCTCTAGACACTACCACCAAGACATTCCTGTACTTCCCTCAGGGAAAACAAAGGGAGTCTCAGAATCTGGGTAGGGACATGGGCATTAAAGAACCACTCCAAATCACTTCCACTCTCTAAGCTCCCAACTGCCTTCTCTTGATGGCCTGGTTGTCTGCAGCAAATCAGACCAACTAGGATTTCTGGGTCCTGCCCCAAATCCCCCCGCCCCACCAAACTGGTACCTGAGGTTTTCTGGGGTCAGCTGCTCCATGTCCCTGTAGAAGATGTTGGGAGGGTTGCTAATAACTGGGTCCAGGAGTGCCCAGGACAGAAGGAGTGTCCATCTCCCCTCTGTCAAAGGAGAGACAAAGCATGGATGCATCTACTAAGAGCTACAGGGCATAGCCATCCACCTGTCACCAAGGTCACTTGGAGTGCTGTTTTATGTTGACAGTCCTGGAACTTGACCTTAGGGCCAGGGAGCTATCCCTGAGCTTCTTTAGTTCAAGGCCAGCGCTCTTCTACCTGATCCCAAGAGCAACTTCCAGCTTTTTCTGTGTATGTATGCGGGACCAGGGGAATCGAACCAGGTTTCATGTGTGCTAGGTAATCCCACTACTGCTAAGACACAATCCCAACCTTGCATAGCTGTTCTCCTGTGACCCCTTGAGCCTGTTGTGGGACAGCCCTGCACATCTGTACCCAGTTTCTCACCAGCAGCCCTGGCTGGAAATGAACTCAACCTGCTATGTTGTCCTTTATTTACAGCATCTTTGCTCTCTCTGTTTCCTGTCATATCCTCCTTGGTAAGCAAGATCCCCTTCCTTTGGGAAAGGCGAGTTTGAGTTGGCCTAGATGAGTGTGAGTTTGTGCGTGTGTGTGTGTGTGTGTGTGTGTGTGTGTGTGTGTGTGTGTGTGTGTGTGATAGACAGAGAGAAAGAGAGAGAGAGAAAATATGAATTTCAGTGATACCTACCCTGTCTCTGTAATGCCTCATCCTCCCAATGGTGAGTACATGGAGAATCTCCACCAAATGGAAGGTGGGTAGGGGAGGGTATGTAAGGTCACATAGAGTGGGATTATCGGAATTCTATCCAGCAATTGAAGCCTGGAGAGATAAAGGAGAGAAGGAAAGGTTTAGAGGAACAATAAGGGAAGCCCCTTACCTTTGGCTACAAGTACCAGAGAGATCACCAAATCCATCCTTTTTGGTAGTAAGATAACAGGTGCCACTATTCATTTATTTCATTTTTTTTTTTTAGTCCTAGGGCGTGGATTGAGGGCCTTGCTGTTGTCTCTGAGCTTCTTTTACTCAAGGCTGAGGCTCTACCACTTGAGCCACATCACCACATTTGGCTTTTTCTCTAGAGGGGGGGAGTAGGTCTATGCGTAGAGGGGGGGAGTAGGTTTATGCGAGGTAAGAATCTCACACACTCTCCTGGTGGTCTAGCTCTGCATCACATCATCAGACCTCAGTCTCCAGAATAGCCAGGATGGTGGGCGGGACCCACTGGCACCTGACCAGTACAATCTATTCATAATCCCCTATGGCCAGTGCCAGGAAACCCTTACTGCAACCCCCTTGTCGTGAGTAGGAAGCAGACATGGATGGGTTTGATACTTCCAACAGCCTACCTACCTTTGAACATCGTTCTGGATCAGTCTGATGACAGCTTCCTCCTTATCCACAGCAATGACTTGACTCTGTCACAAGAACAAATGTCCCCCAAGAGGGGTCAGGTCTGGGGTCTTTCCTCTGCACACCGCCCCTCCTCCCTGAAACGACACACCACAGCATAGCGAAGTAGACATGGAGTGAATTCATTTTTTTATAACCAGGGTCTGGCCAGATAAGTGGCAGTGAGGATCAGAGGCCCGGGATCTAGCTGGGTGGTGGGGAAATGAGACACCTCCTTGTCCACTTTCCTTTAACTGTCTTAGCAGAGGGTAGTGGGGAAGGACTGACGGGATGGACGGACAATGAATAACCATCAGGGTCTAGCCCAGGCACAGAGGGGCTTGCCTCAGGGAGCTAGTTCAACAGGCTGAGTGAGACAGGTTCTGACCCAGAGCCCACATCCAGAATGAGAGGGCAACTTTGAGTCCTATCTGCATGGGGATGCTGGGCCACTTCCTCCATCACCCATTTAACCAGCTCCTGGGTATGAAAGAGAGAGAGAAAGAGAGATACAAAGAGAAAGAGAGAGAGAGACAGAGAGACAGAGAGAGAAAGTTAGAATTACACTTTAGCTGGGTGAAAGTGGCACAGGACTATAATGTGTACTACACAGGAGGCTGAGATATTAAGATACTGGTTCATAGTCAGCCCAGGCATTCACATATGTGAGACTCTTATCTCCAAAGATCCAACACAAATCTGGAAGTAGCACTGTGGCTCAAGTGGTAGAGTGCTAGCCTTGAGCTGAGGAACCCTTGGACAGCCCCCAGGCCCAAAGTTCAAGCCCCACAACTGACAAGAAGTGGGCTTTTGACCACAAGTTGTGGACTGAATAGGACCCATCCTCCTAGGGAGCATAGCATGGAAGTTAGGCCGAGCTTCCTGTCAGCGTGGGGTCATAAGTACGTCACCCAGGTTCTCTGTGTTCTGTTTTCCCCAGCTGCGAAATTGAACACAGTGAAGTATTCCCTTCCTCATTGGGATAGGGTAAGGATCAAAGAAAGACATGTTTTGTTTCATAATCCCATACCTATAATGCGATAAATAACAGGCCCCATCTGAGCCCTTTCTGGGTATCTTCCTGTCATATGCTCACAGAATTTCCAACAACCATATCTGACAGCTGCTCCCCTTTTGCCTAGCCCTGTCCTCGAGATGCCCCTGCATTGATCCCTTGTTTCCTTACAACTGTCCGGGGAGGAGACTGAGGTCTGATGGTCAAGGCCCAACCCAGAGCTTCATCTGTCGTCAAGAATCAGCTGCCATGGACTGAGTTTGGGACAACCCATCTCAAGCGCTGACTGAGGGTGGTGCTACATGTCTAGCATCCCAACTACAGATGACCAGGTATGATGGTGCACACCTGTCACAGGAGGACCGCCATCCAGTTTAGCTTGAGCACATATTGAGTCTCTATCTCAGAAATGCCCAAGACAGAAAGGCTTGGCTCACATGGTAGAAGACCTAACTGGTAAGCCTAAGGCCTTGAGTTCAAACCCTAATATACCAAAAAGAATCAAAGGCCTGGTGCCAGAGGATCATGCCTATAATCCTAGCTACTCAAGAGGCTGAGATCTGAGGATCACAGTTCAAGATTTAAAAAACGGTTGGCCTCCCCCATCAGACAACATTATGAAAAGAACCAGAGTCTCACCCAAGCCACTATTCTCCATACTAACAGGGCTTGCATCCTTCCTAAGTGCTGGCCACACTCTCTGTCCCCCAGGAGAACCAGCCCCTCTGGTCCCCACCCCTAGGTCCTCCCAAGATCCCCCTTCCACCAACCAGGCCCAAGGTAGTAGACAGTTGCAAGGCATACAGATCCCTTGGTCTTATAATTTGATGGTGCTGAGTCCCCATCAAGCATCTCACCTTTCCAGGCCCCCAGACCTCAGCCACAATTTCCATGCATCCCCACCACATAGATAGCAGGCAGAAAATACCAAAGGGTCTAGCACTCCTTGTAACAACACATTTCTACACACACACACACACACACACACACACACACAAAGCCGGCACAAGAGGCTAATGTCTGTCATCCTAGCTACTCAGGAGGCTGAGGTCTGAGGATCATGGTTCAAAGCCAGCCCAGGCAAGAAAGTCTCTGAGGCACTTATCTACAGTGAACCACCAAATATCCAGAGGTGGAGCTGTGGCTCAAGTGTCAGAGCACTAGCTTCGAGAACAGAAGATGAGGAACAGCACCTAGGCCCTGAGTTCAAGGCCCAGGTCTTCTACCTCCAAACACACACAGGCACACAGACAGACACACAGACAGACAGACAAACACACACACACACACACACACACACACACACACACACACACATACCAATGATTCAGCATGCCCTGAGAACAGAACCATGAACTCCATCCATTAGGATCACATCCCACCCCGGAGAAGGTGGAACAACTGACCTCAGACCCACTGTAGACAAAACATTGAACCTCTCACATCTCTGGAATGTCTCATAGCCCAGCATGGCATTTCCTACCGTACACAATGCTATGGGGAAAACTTACCCACCTCTTTTCTTGTTGTTGGTCATGGGGTTTGAACTCTGGGCCAGGCAGGGCACTATCACTCAGCTCTTCAGCTGAAGGTGAGCACTCTCTCACTTGAGCCAAGACACCACTTCCTGTACTCTGGTGGTCCATTGCACATCAAGTCTCACAGACTTTTCTGCCCAAGCTGGCTTGGAACCATGGTCTTCACATCTCAGCTTTCTGAGTAGCTAGGTTGACAGTTGTGAACCACTGGTGGCTTCCAGCTTCAGCCACCTTCATATAACCAGAGGAAATACATCTTATCACGCCACAAACTTCTTATAACCCTTCACTTCAGACTTTATCATCCAGCATCCAAATACATCCTTCAATGGAGAGCATACAGACACAACAATCCCAACCCTGCACCCATTGGCTCACTCCCTGCCGACCTGCCAGAGGTCACATACTCTTGAAGCTGTGGATTCAAACTGGGGCAAACTTGGAGAATTCTTAGAAATGTCTCTACAGTTGGGCCAGCACCTGGTCACACAAACACTGAATCCCCACGCACCGCCACCCCGCCCACACTTCCACCATCTTTGCAGGCAAAGATGTTTTACTTTTTTTCAGTTGTGGGGCTTGAACTCTGGGCCTGGGGCTGTCCCTGAGCTCTTAAGTTCAAGGGCAGCACTCTAATACTTGAGCCACAGCAACACTTCTGCTTTTCTGGGAGTTTGTTGGAGATAAGTCTCAGCACTTTTTCTGCCCAGGCTGACTTTGAGCCCTGATCCTCAGATCTCAGCTCCTGAGTACCTAGGATAACAGCCATGAGATACTGGCACCTGGCCAAAGATACTTTTCCATGCCTTTCATCCTATCCCCTCAGGAAACTGAGATCTGGGGGCTGCAGTTGGATGCCACCATTGGCAGCAAAATCCATGAGAACTCTTTCTCTCAAATTAAACACACAAAAAAGTTGGAAGTGGAACTGTGGCTCAAATGGTAGAGTGCTAGCTTTGAGCATCAAACACAAAGGATAGGACACAGTCCCTAGTCTCACGCTTTTTCTAGCAAAGACCCACCTGAGAAAGGGAAGAAGGTGGCATAGGAAGCTCGAACCTCACACATAATACTCCAGCTTCCCACAACAGACCCCATCCTGTTCTGATAGTGTGGATTATATGTTCCACATCATGGCAGACTTAGATAGGACTGACCATGCACCAAGTTAGGATGTTCAAGTACAATCTCATACTGAAGATCCCTTGACCTTATCAAAGACTCAGGATCTCTCACTGTCCTGCCTCAACACTAGGCAGTGAGGTGAGGTCTAGTTATCCAACCACATGTTGTAGGAACAAAAGGATTTCTCAACCGAGGGATCCAGACTGGAGGGCTCTAGGTCCCCACGGAGATTGTGAATGGTTGTCTCCCTTGATCCAGTGACTCCAAACCAAGGCTTGCATGTCCTCCCTTCTTCCTTCTCTTCCTCTTTTTGTCTTTCCATCCTTCCCTCCTCTCTCTATTTCCTTTCTCTCTCTCACTGCTGGGCCTTGAATTTGGAGCCTGGCTGCTGTCCCTGATCCTTTTTACTCCAGGTCAACAGGCTTCAGCCACTCATCCACTTTTAGCATTTCCTTTTTGGTGGTTAGTTGGAGATAAGGGTCTTAAAGGCTCTCTTGCCTGGCTCGTAAGCCTCAATTCTTCCATCTCAGCCTCCTAAGCAGCTAGGATAACAAGTGTGAAGCACCTGAAACCAAGGTTTCTTCATGTACTGTGGAACCACCACTGGAATCTTTCATTGTCTATGACCTCCCCCCCCCCCCCCCAAGCCCTGGAAAACACTGTAACAGTTTGTTGGATACATATATGAGTATCTGTCTCTGACAATACTACAGAAAAGTCCCATGTGACTCAGGTAAGCATCCTGGGGGAGGGGGAGTTGTCGAAGCCTCATGTAACTCTCCCACAGTTCTCTGTCATCCCTCTTCCCGCCCTCCTGGTGCCACTGCACTTAACTGTTTTGACTCTGAGCACATGAGCCACAATGTACTCGCTGGCTTCTGGGGGCTCTGGATGCATCTCTTCTCAAAGATGTCTGTCCTGTGGCTGACCACTTCTTTGGCACTCAATTCCACACTCAGGTATGAACGACGCTGCAGTAAGCTGAGAACGTGGCTCAAGAAGCCTCCTCTCCTCCCCCTGGGGCCAGACAGGATGGTCCACCACATCCGGCCCCACAAGTTTTATGTTGCAGGGAAAGGATTCTCGAGGCATCCCAGGTATTTGAATCTTCCAGATTCCAGTGCAGGAGATGGGAATCATCTCTGCTCACAGCTGGCAGGCTGGGGATGGCAAGGTCACAAGCTCTGCTACCCACGATGTTTTTGACTGTGGTGGTCACCCTAGAGAGAGCCAAAAGAGAATCAGCAGCTGCCAGAGAAAGGCAGTCAAGGCACAATGTTCATAGCAGGACATGATTTGGCTTGGAAACTCTGCCTGGGCTGCTTTGAAAGTCATTGTTTGGCAGCTGAAACCATCTGTCTAATTTGACCCATAATCCCAGGCATTAGTGGAAATTGCCAGTTGAAAGAAAAAACCCTGGAATAGCTGGCATTTCAGTTGGCCCATTTAAACTTAAAGAGTTCCAAAGTTAGCGGTCCCCTTTTCCTTCCAGACAGCCAACCGCAGGTTAGAGAAACTGGCATACGGTGAGCCTTAGCTAACTGTCACGTCCCAATACCGAGCAGGTTCCAGCAGGGGGAAAGCACTGCCTACCACTGCCCAGCTGGAAAGGGCCCAGGCGGGACACAGATTGGAGTCTGCAGGACTCAAGGGAGGACTGCCCACCGGTGCACTGCCCTGGGAGGGAACCCACGCCACCAGTGGCGGCCTAGAGCCCTCTGCACAGATGCCCACAGACTCCATCATTGCCCTGGGGAAAGTTCCCCTCTCATCCTCAGTCATGGTGAACCATATGCCCTGTCACTCCATTCACCACTTCCCACTCTCACCTAGTTTCACAGCCCCTGCTCTACTCCCCCCTTCTCATTCCCTAATTATGTTTGGCAGTCACATTCGCAATCCTTGTATTACCTCCGACTCTATACAACAGAGCAGTTTCTAGCTGGAAGGGTGCCTCTGTGTTTGCACTTGCCTCACAAGCCTTCTGGCTGAAGACAGAAGGACAGGTGTCCACTCTGTTCTGCGATTCACACAGGCCTCCTAGGAGAGGCCCAAGCAGGCCCAGCAGCTACTGTGGGCTTCAGAAGAGGGGGAAGAGAGAGGTGGAAAGAGGTAGAAAGAGTCATCTACTGAATCCTTCCTCAAAGGAACAATGAAATTGTGAAGGAGAAAACAAAAATTGTCCCTGGGCTCGTACTTGGCATTGATGACAAAAGAACAATACACAGAGACACAAAATGCTTTTCCTCTTTTTAGACACGGTGACTTCAATGTGTTTTCATTATTCTCATCTCCCTGTTCTCCCAACACACACACACACATACACACACACACACACACACCCAGACTGGTGACAGAAGTTTCTTCCATGCAGTACCTGCAATTTACCAACTGATCACTCACCTGAGCACAGTCAGGATGTATAAGGAGAAAGATGATCTGCCTCTGTCTCTGTTTCTCTCTCTCTCTTCCTCTCCCTCTCTTACTCATTCACACACAAACACACACACACACACACACACACACACACAGACTCAGAGCCGTGCCTCTCCTGCGTTTGTCAGCTCCTCATGTGGGACAATGTAGAAGCTGGATCACGGGGGCTCCCAGGGGCTCCCACCCAAGGGGAATATCGCTCTAATAACAAAGGATCACCCTGCCTCTCTCATTCTCCAGGGCCAGAACCTTTCTCTTGGGAACAACCAGCCTTGACTCCCCACTCTCCAAAACCCTAGGCCAGGATGCTGAGTGAAGGAGTCCCCATGCAGGTGGCTCTTCAGAACTCAGACAGATAATAAGCAGTGTGTCATGGTGCCCCATAGGGGTGTCCAACCCATGGTGGAGGTGGTGTTTGGGAAATGGATGGGGTCCTAAAGCCTACATATAGGGATGGACTCCCTAATTTCAGCCTAGATGTTTCTGGGCGACTTGGGGCATTCTTGGGGAGGAAGAGGAGACCAGATGGACTGGCAGCACCAGCAGATGTTGGCAGAGCTGGGAAATGTGATCACCCTATGAGAACTGATGATAGCTGGTGGGGGGGTAAGGGCAGGCCGGGTATGGGGAGGGAGGGGTGTGTTCCTCCCAGATATTCATCTTCTATCTGACCCCCGTGCCCTCACCTCCTAGTGGGCTCTTCTGGGACCCTGCTCAGGTGAATGGGGGACTTAGCACAGAGGAAAGGGCTAATCCAGCAAGGGAGCCTATCTTCTGCACCAAACACCTCCATCCCCAGAAAAAAGGAAAAGACCCTAGAAGGCAGGATAGGAGGTGCTGCTCCCCACCTCTGCCTGAAGCCACCAGGTCCCCACCAGGGAGAGGAAATGTGCAGACGTGAAGCTGTGTGGCTCCATTACTCCAGGCCAGGGGCTTTCTGGCGCCCCCTCCTCACCCAGCCCTGTATCTCCCCGTTACCTGGGACACTGGCTGCTTGGGATAGAGGTGGGATCCTCGGGTCGCCACCCATCCTCACCTCCTCCACCCCTGGGTGCATTTGTGGCAGAGCCAGGACTGACTGTGGGGCCGGGGGAGCCGCAGGCGGGATGGGAGAGAGGAGGCGGGAGGCACGGGTCCGGGTCCGGGTCCGCAGGCGGGGGTCAGGGGGTCGCGGGGTGTGGGCTGGAGGGTGGCGGCCCGCGGGGCGGCCACTCACCTGTGCTGCTGGGAGAAGTTGTGGGCGGCGGCTCCGGGTACAGCGGGCAGCGGCAGCAGCAGAGGGCGGCGGCATGGCGCACGCGCGGCCCAGAGTCTGAGGACGGGGCGGGACCAGGTCGGGGCGGCAAGCCGGCCAGGGGCGCCATCTCCACAGCGCAACTCGGAGAGGCGCCGCGGTTTGGAGCTGGCAGCGCCCTGTGTGGAACGCGGCGCTGCTGCGAGGGCGGGGGGCGTCTGCGGGCGCGTGGCGGGGCTGCGTGCGGCCTCTGCTCCGCCGCCGCCACCTGAGCGGCCTCCTCCACAGAGGCAGTGCCGCCATCGCCTCTGCTGCCGCCGAAGCCTCAGCTACTGCCGCCTCCGCTGCCGCCGTGGCTCAGCCTCTGCCTCCGCCGCCGCCGCCGTGCTCCCCGCGCCAGGACGTTGGACTTGGGGCCACCATGGCCACCGCGCCTCCACCAGGCTGCGATGTCCCGGATGTGCCGGCTCCATGTGCTCTGAGCTCCCAGCCAGGACCCTGCTTCAATTGCGGCCTCAGCCAACTGCTGAAGCCGCTTCCCCTCGTGCCTATGCTCGCTCTTCGGTCTGCTCTCTCTCTCTCTGCCCCCACTCCTCTAGCGGGCTGCCCCACCCCCTCGCGCATGCGCTTCTGCTTTGTGCCCCCTGGGCCCCGCACCTTTCTCCCCTAAGAACCACCCCCTCCTCCGCTTGGTCCCTCCCCCTCCTCCCCTTGGTCCCGACCCACCCCTGGCCACCTGCACAGCCCTGCCTGGGCCCTAAGAATTCCAGGCCTGGGAATTGCAGACTCACCTCACTCCGCACTTTCCCCAGCCCCAGCACCTGGCAGAGGGATGGAATCTCCCCTCAGCCCCACCTCTGGAGGAGAATCTCCTCCATCCCCCTCCACTCCACACACCAAGCAGGTGCACATTGACCCCCCTTTGAGGGAAGGGATTACTGGGGATTACTACCTCTAAAGGACTCAGACCATAGCACCCTTTGGGATGACTCAGCACATAGCAAGCTTCAAAAAACAGGACAAAGCACCCTGTGTACAGGACACAGCACACAGCTCATTTTGAAGAACTCAGCATAAAGTACCCTGTGTAGAGTACTCAGCACACAGCACCTTCTGAAGGAGGGAGTCCATAGCACGCAGTGTAAAGGACTCAGCACATGGTACACTTTGAAAAACTCACCACGTAGCATTCTTTTCCAGGGACTCAGCACATAGCACCTTGTGTTAAGACTCCACAAACAGCACCTTTTGAAGGGCTGACTACCTAGCACACTGTGTAAAACACTCAGTGCACAGCCTCCTTTTAAAAACTCACATTAGAACACAATTTTGAAGGACTCAGCACATACCACCCTGTGGAAGGACTCAGCACACAGTACCACCTAAAGTGCAATATGGAGCACCCTGTGTAAAGGACTCGGCACACCGCACTCAAAAGACTCACCTCATCCTTCTCTTCTCAAGGATGCAGCACGTTGCCCCCATTGGGATGACTCAGCACACAGACCCGTTTGAAGAACTCAGCAAAAGTACCCGTGTAAAGGACTCTGCACACAGCACCCATTGAAAAACTCACCCAGCCCACCCTTCTCAAGGACTCAGCACATAGCACCATTTGGGGTTAATTAGCACACTGCAACTTTTGAAGGACTCAGCATAAAGTACAGTCTGTAATGGACTCAGCACACAGCAACCTTTGAAAAACCCAGCATGACCCACTCTTTTCAAGGACTCAGAACATAGCACCATTGGGATGACTCAGCACACAGCACAATTTTTGAGGACTCAGAACAAAATCCCCATGTGGGAAGGACCCAGCAAACAGCACCCTGTGAAGGACTCAGCACATAGCTGTATGTCACAAGTTCAGTTGTCATTAAAATTACGGTGCTTTCTTCAGTATCACCATTCTTCAGAAACACTTCACAAATCCAACTAGTTCACATTTAGCTAATCTGTGTTTTATGGGGGAGGGTCAGGTGGGGGTCTTGAACTCAAAGCTTTGGGGCCCTGTCCATGAGCTCTTTGGTTCAATTCTAGATAGAGCTCTACCACCTTGAGCCATAGTTCCAATTTTCTTTTGCTTTTTCTTTTTTTTTTGGTGGGGGGCTTGTTCTTTGACAGGTTTTATGGTGATCAGAAGGTCAAGTAGGGGTGTCCATGGGCAAAGCCTCTTAGCTCGGCCTGAAGCCGACCTCTCCCTTCCTTGTGCCCCTAGGAGCCGGGTCTCCTGGAGCTCTCTGGGCCTAGGGTGGAACAGATCTGCTCTGGAATCAACACTCAGGGTGAGCAAAAGTCAGCTTGGCCCCAGTCACTTCCCCAAATTGAACTCTAGAGGACGATAGTCCCCCATGGTGGCATGGGGCCAGTGTCCCGCGTCTGGCCACCAGGGGGCAGGAATCACCCACCATAGGGATTGTACCTGCGAGTTGCGTTTACTCTTATTTCCCTGGGACCCCTACCAGGCTTCAAAGCCACCATGGACAGGAAAGTCCTTGAGACCCTTACCAACAATTAACCATCGAAAAGCAAGTAGGACTGTGGCTCAAGGGCAGTGCACTAGCCTTTAGCAAGAAAACTCAGAGATAGAGTCTAGGGGCCTGAGTTCACACACACACACACACACACACACACACACACACACACACACACACACACACACCACTAGCATGCAAAATCTGAGATTTCTACACTGCAGACTGGGTATTCTCTACCTTTTGCACACTAAGCCTGGTGGCTGTTAGCCTTGGTTTCTAATGCATCCAACACCAACTGGCATCTTTAATTTGGGGGAACAGAAGGGCTAGAAGGTCAGACTTCCCCCATCCCAGCTCCTTGATTGGGTCTTGGTCTATCCAGGCCCTTTGGGGCTCCTTTTACAGACTCACCAAGATGCCATCAAAAGGCATCACACACTGGGCACTGGTAGCTCATGCCTGTCATCTTAGCTACTCTGGAAGATGAGATCTGGAGGATCACAGTTCCAAGCCAGCCTGGGCAGGAAAGTGTGTGAGACTTTTATCCTTTTATCCTCAAGGAACCATCAGAGAACAAGAAGTGGCCATGTGGCTCAAGTGGTAGAGTGCCAGCCATGAGAAAAGAGCTAAGGGACAGCGCTCACGGCCAACAACAACAAGGACAGGCATTACATGTTGGCTTTTGGGATTGGCATGGGCCAAATAGAATTGGAATTTTGAAGTGCTCCAAGATAAAGCTCTACCTCCTTTAGTTCCACGCTCCTCCATCTCATCTCCCCTCCTGGCCTTGGCCTGGCTTTGGGTCAGGATGGCCCTGGTTGGACCGGAGGACTCCAAGTAGGAAGATCCCAGAGCAATCGCCCTGCCTCCTTCCACCCTGCTCACCCTGCTGCTTCTGCTCTTTGCCATAGACCTTCTTCCTGGAATCCATCCGTGAGGTCAACACCACCAACATAGTGGTGAGTGATGGGTCCGGCGTAACTAGGGGCAGTCAGAGGTGGAAGTGGGTCTGGAACTAGGAGCTTCCACTTTGGGTGTTGGCTGAGGCCAGGGCTGACCTTTAATTCATCCTGAGATTTGCAGGGGTGGGGAGACAGTGTAGACTCCACATTGAGTGAGGTAAGATCAGAATCAGGAGGAACACTTTTGGGGGGGAGGCTGTGGGGCTCAGGGGGCCACTATTCTTGGTACTCCTCTCTCGGGACTCCCCTCTCCTGCTCTCATCCCACAATGGTAGAAGAGAAACTTCAACTAAGGGTGTCGAAGAGGGGACAGGAGAGAATGTATGTGTGAACTAGACCTGTGCTTCATATTCCTCCAAGCCCATACTTCCTGTTTATCTGAGAAAAGGATTTGGGCATGAGGGATCATCCCAGCTGAGAATGTGGCTCAGTGGTTGAGGGGTGGCCTAGAATGTCTGAAACCCTGGGTTCTATTCCACACAGAAAAAGCTGGAAGGGGAGGTGAGGCTCAACTGGTAGAGCACCAGCCTTGATCAAAAAGAGCTCAGGGACAGTGGCCAGGCCCTGAGTTCAAGCCACAGGACTGGAAGCACAAATCTTGGTGGAGGCTTGCTTTCCCTTTGAAAACAATTTATTTTTTATGATAAGCATAACATGATGCTCGTCCCTGGCCACCAATGGGCCATTAGATGTCCCTTGAATTTGGGTCACATCTCGGAAGGCTCTGCCCTGCCCAAACCGCATTTTACCCTTCCCGTCACCCAACACATGGAGGCCTGAGAGAAGGCCACCTGGCCACCTTCTTGTGGCCACCTCTCCTAGGCTTAGGAGAGTTAGTATGTCAGAAAGAGAGTCATCATCTGCATCAGTCTACAGAAGAAAGGGAGGGAGCGATCTGAGCCCGAGCCCAGGAGCTGTGGGCGGCTCTGCTTGTGGGGCATCTGCAGCAAGACATGCTCCTTGGGGCAGTCCTCTATGGGGTTCAGAAGTCCGACCTCTCCTCCAGCAGGTTCCACACTGCATTGAAGTGGCAATTCTTCAAAACCTTCCTGCTCCTCCCTCATTTGGACAACCCCGGGACCAGAGGCATCTGAAGCTGTGGCGGTGGTGGGAGGCTCAGCCTGTGCTGGCATCTGGAGCCCGCTCTCTGCGCCTTCCCCTGCGTGGAGTGACAGCAGCTTCTGCAGCTCTCTCCTCCTCTCCAGCATCTCCTGGGACAGCCGGCGCCCGTGCTCAGCTTTCTCCCCACAAAGCACATCCAGGATGTGCATCTGTTTTTACACTTCAGGAGGGAATCCTCGATGTTCTGGATGTGTGCTGACAGTTGGCTGTATCGATGGTGTAGCTCCTCCACTGGACTCTGGAAGTCCATCTCATCAGGCAGATGGTAGATGAAGCAGAATTTCTTCTTGGATACCCACGTGTCCTGCTTCCCATCCGCACACAGGCTGTGTTGGCAGATGGCCTGTGGCTCCAGATTTATCTGGCATTGAGCTGCCAGGTGGCCTGGGTGTCCCAAGCGGGCCTGCAGCTTCTGTGGCAGGAGCTTCCACCTGTAGATTTCAGCCACCCAGAGTGCTTGCAGATCCACGTCCCTCTCGGTCTGGGGGATGTCTCCATCCTCTGCGATGGTCACGTCGGGGGGACTCACGTCCTCACCTTTTGCTTCTCCAGGACTCTCACCTTCCCCTTCCGCAGGAAAACCCAGGGTGCTCAGCTGGGCCGGCAGGTGCTCCTCCTGTGGTCTGGTCGCTTCCAGGCACTTGAGAGTGTCCTGCCACTTTTGGGGCACCTCCTGGTCCCCCCAGTTGGTCGGGGCCTGCACTTGCTTCAACTGCTCCAGCAGCTGGGTATGCCTCTGCAGGTGTTGCTGCAGGGCGTCCTTCTCGGAGCTCAGCTGCTCATTGGAGGTGATGTACATCTCACAGGTGGCTCTGAGCTCCTGCAGCTGGGCCAGGGACTGCTCTTGCCACTCCTGCAGCTCCTGAGCCGCTTGGCTCTCTCTCTCAGCCACCTCTTTCCATTCCTCTCTCTTCTCCTCTGCATGGTCCAGCTGTTCCCGCAGATGTTTCTTCACCTGCAGCTCAGAGTCCAGGATGCTGGTGAGCCCCTCCTTCTCACCGCTCACCCTGTGGAGAGAGTCCTGCAGCAGGGCCAACTGTTCCTCTGGCTGTGGGTCACACACACATGTGAATCCTGGGATCTCTGGGATCTCCTGCCGATCCTTGGCCTTCTCCTCCAGTCTCCGCAGTTGCTCCCGCTGCTCCGCATTCTGGAGATGGAGCCTCTGGTTTTCCTGGACCTGGATGTGAAGTTGTTCCTTCAGGTTTTTTAACTCCATCTGTGTGTGGTAGGCCTGGGCCTGCAGCTGCCGCTCAGCCTGAGACCGTCGTGTGGGGGGCCTTGACTCTGCCCGCTTCCTTCTCAGTTCGCCCACCTCATTCTGTAGGGCTAGCACCTGCCTTGACACTTGCTCTTTCTCCTCTGTCAGTTCGTTTACCCTCTGGGTCAGCTGCTGGGCCTCCTCCTTCCGTGCGGACCTCTCAATGCTCAGGTCCTCTGCGAAGGTGTCTCTTTCAAGATTTGCTGCGTTCACCCTCCACCTCAGATTGTCCAGTCGTCTCTTCAGGATCTCATGCCCTGCCAGGGCTTGTTGGAACTTGCAGATTCTCTTCTTCATGTTGTTTCTCTGGGTCCAGAGTGCTTCCAGCTTCTTCTGCAACTCTGTATTCACTTGTTCCAGGTCATTGAAGCTTCTGGTCTTTTCCTCAAGCTGAAGTGTTACATCATTCAGCTGTTTAAAGAATATTTCAGCCTCCTTCTGTGCAGCAGTAGGGGCAGAAGCCGCCATCTCCAGCTCCACCACATGCCGCTCTGCGGCCTGTAGGCGGCTGGTGAGAGCTTCATGCTCCATTTCTCTGTCATTGGCTACCTGCTGCATGTAGGCTGGTGCACATTGTAAATTGCTTTCTGCCAAATCCAACCTCTGTATGGGTGGCTTGTGGATCTCTAGGTCTGTTTTCAGTGCTTCATGCACCTGGGATATCTTCTCCCTCTCTTTCACCTGTCGATCCCGCAGGTCTGTCTTTTCATGCTTCAATGGGTGGATCTTGGCACAGTGCACCTTATTTCTTCTTTTGCTGCAGTCCAGGGCAGGTACCATGTGTGGATAGCACCTCTGCACATCCTTGGTGGTATTGGGACCCTTGATTCTCTGGACTCTGGTGGTTGTGACTTTTTCCAAAGGCAGGGGAGTCCCGTGGTAAGCATCACCTTTGCCCAGACCTGAATCACACTCCCCAGTGGTGTTTGGCTTGGGGATCCCTCCCTTTTCTGTGTTCTTTGTTTTCTTGAATGTTGCAGGTCTGATGGGAGGATTCATCTGCCGGCGTTCTGGCAGTAGTTTCTTGCCCACAGCTCTCTCATGGAGTCTTCTTGTTTCAGACATCTGAGCGCTGGGACAGGAAAGATGGGCTGGCCACGTTCCCAGGCTCTTGGCAATCCTCTATTCTCCCACTCACTGACTAGGAGGTCAATTTCCTCCTCTACACCAAAGTCGCCTCCAGTCTCTTGCTCACCACTCAGCCACCTCTACCTTCCTCAATTGCTGGTAGTGGTGTCAACCAACAGAAGTAATCCTGGTGCTACCAGGCAGTATGGAATGTGGGCGTGGCCTCCATTCTTGTATCCCATTGGTCAGAAAAAAACATGGAAGAATGGGGTGTGGCCGGAATCCTGTGATGCAGGCAGCATGGGCAGAGTCAAGATGACAGCAGCTCCTCCAGCCCCTTTCCCACGGAATTCTGTCCAATCCGGTTGGGGACAATAAGGTGACCTGCTTTAGACAGATGACTGCACAGATTGTTGTGTATGTGTGTTTGTTGCCAGTCCCGGACCTTGAACTCAGGATTTGGACACAGTCTGTGAGCTGCTTTTGCTCATAGCTAGCCTTTTATCACTGAAATTCTCTATCCTCAGGTTGAAGTGGTGGGAGCCTGAGCCCACAATTGGAATCCTGGTCCTGCCACCTCCAAATGGCAGGAGATCCTAAGAAACTCATTCCTATCCATATGAATACCACTGGAATGTGATGTATGTCATGATTGAATGGGCAGTTCTTGGATGATTCTAGGTTAAAATTATACACAATTATTTTATAGAACACGGATCAATTTTAATGAATAATTTATGAAGCATTGAAACAATTACTTTCATTAAATGGAGGCAGAATGAAATACCTAAGAATTGGGTGTCACATAGTATAGAGATGCCATTTTTTCTGCCAGGACCAGGATTGGAATTCATGGTCAGGCTAACTCTGTTGCACTGACAGGGAAGGGGAAGCTTAACTCCCTGGAGTCAAGAAATTCAAGTCTGTCCTCCACTTTGAAAATCAGTATGGAGGTTCCTCAAGACTCCACATAGAGCTCCCCTATGACCCAGCAATCCCACTTTTGGGCATTTACCCTAATGTTCACAAACAAGCCACACTAAAGCTACCAGCACGACTATGTTTACTGCAGCATTATTTATCATAGCTAAGATATAGAACCAACCCAGATGTCCCTCAGAAGATGAATGGATCAAGAAAATGTGATATATATGTATATATACAATGGAATTCTATGCCTCCATCAGAAAGGATGACATTGCCCCATTTGTTAAGAAATGGAAAAACTTGCAAAAAATTCTATTAAGTGAAGTTAGCCAGGGCCAAAGAAACATAGGTCCCATGATTTCCCTTATTTACAATAACTAGTATATGTCTGAGTCAAGCAGAAAAGGTCAGATAAGTTGATGTTAGGGAAATGAACCCAAGATATGTGTTCAAATGTTTTTTTTTTTCTTTCATGGGATCATTTCAAACACATTTATGATTTCCTTCTTGCTTTGTATGTCCCTCTCTCCCAGGGTATAACCCCTGCTTTCACTGTATTTGATGTCAGTATAATTTGTGGAGGGTTAAGGGAAAAAATCCTTTAAATAGGGATACATGTTACCTATTTCAACAATGAGATATATAAGTTGTTATGCTGAAAATGAACTTTACATCTTTGGTGGGGGGGCGGGGAGGAGGCCTGGGTGAGAGGTAGGAGAAGGATGGGAAGGGAAAAAAAAGGAGGAGGCTACAATGCTTGATAAGAAATGTATTCATTTTCTTGCCCATGTAATTGTAAACCCTCTGTATAGTATTTTCACAATAAAAAAAAAAAAAGAAATTCAAGTCCGTTCCTTAGGATGGAAATCGATCCTCAGCAATAGAAAACATCCTATTCATGGACATTTTACATATATGATTTATATTGACATACATAGATTGACTCCATATTGCATTCAGTGTAGTAATTCATTTTATTTTTTGTTTCATTCATATATTGACCGTTTATTTCATTGACCACTATGGCACATAGAATATGTATGCCACTTCATACCTGACACCCAGGACTTTCACAGAAAAGGAAAACAGGTGTCACCATCAGCTTCTTACTCCATGATTCATTGTTTTAGAGTGCTGGCATCTTAACTCGTGGTCTACTGGGGCAAATTCATGAATGGTTGAGTGTCAGCATGCCATCCTGGGGCAAATTGAACTGACAGGCAGTTCCCAGGACCTGAGATAGAGCCCTAGTAGTTGACAAAACAAGAACAGATTGACTTGCAGATGGTAGCATGCTAATAAATACATACCTTTATAGAGTGCCAGAGATTCTATGCATTATTCAGTTATATCGACTACATTCCTACCAATTCTTGGCTATTTATTATGCCTCCATGCAATTAATGCTACTGTTTTCATCCTTAATAAACTATTAAGTAAATCAGTGTCCTGAAATTATTGAGTCCCTGTAAGAAATAGTATTCTTTTCATGCTTCATAAGGTATTAAATAAAACCAATCAGCCTTCTGAAATCATGATGTCTAATTTTATATGCATATCATTCATGAACAACTCATTCAACTGGGACATTGATAACATTGCATTATTATTCCTATGGATGGGAACAAGTCTCTTAGGAACTCCTGTAATCTGGAAGTGGCTTGACTGGGATTTGAACTGTAGGCCTATGTTGAAATGGGGGACTATGGTTTCCCCAGTAGCCCGCAATTAAAAAGATTATTTAGCTCCCTGGATTGCAATTCGTGCCATTTTTTCTACCAGGGCTGGGATTCGAACTCAAGGTCTGGGTAAATACGCAGCACTATCAGGGAAGGGGAATCTCACTATGCTGAAGACAAGAAAGTCAGGCCTGTTCCCTAGGCCTGAATTCAAACCTCAGTTATGGAAAACATATTCCTTATGTACAGTTTAAAGGTAGGATTTCTACTTCCAAATAGATATTCAGTCCATAGCGTTTGGTGTGGTTATTCATTTTATTTCTTGTTTTATGCATTTATTTACCATTGATTTTATTGACCCAGATGACACCTCTATCATTTGTTACATTATTTACATCCTATCACATTGAATCCAGATTTGTAGATATGTTTTCCATCATGCCTGACACCCAGAACTCTCCCAGAAAAGGAACACATGTGTCACACTCGGCTTCTTACTCCAAGATTAAATTTTTGGCAGTGCTGGGATCTGAACTCAGGGCCTAGCAGGCACAATTCATGAATGGGTGAGTGTGAGCATAGCAGCCTCTAGCCAATGAAGCTGTCAGGTGGATCCCAGGTGCTGAAATCGAGCCCCAGGTTGGGCCAAAACAGCAATACATGGATAGGCTGATGGTGGTATACAAATAAATATATATTGGTAAAGAAAGCCAGAGCCATCTATTTATGATTCAATGATGCCTACTGTGTTCCTACCAACTCTTAGGTATTTAATATACTGCCATTGAAGGAATATTATTCCTTTCAGGAATAATAATAAACTATTCATTATAATCAATCAGCGTCCTAGGATTATTGCATCCAATTTTAGACTAGACCGATGCACAAACTACTCTTTCATTCGGTATTCCTATGCATAGGAACGAGTCTCTTGTGATCTCCTGCCATTGGTAGGTGTCAGGATCAGGATTTGAACCCGGAGCCTATGTTGACAGGTCGGCCTATGGCTTCCCTGATAGCCTGCCAGCCTTCAGCAATGGCAGGCCAGGTCCAGTTGGCAGGATGTCATTCAGACCCAGGATGCTCACCGTGCAAAGAAAAAAAATGTAAAATCCCCAGGCCTCTGTAGCTTGCCACTTTTTGTGCTATCCTACTTTTCTTTTTTCTTCCTGCAAGCCCTCTGGGCCTAGGATCCCAGGATCGGCTATGGGTCCGGAGACTGCACCCCAGCCTAGGGCAATCGAAGCTGAGGCAGACTTGCAATGACCTGAGTTCAAGCCCCGTGGTTGGCAAAATAAAGAATAAATTCTAAAACTTAATTAAGTATTTAACTAAATTAAAGAAGAAATAAAGCTCCCTGGTTTGGAATTTCTGCCAGTTTTCTTTCCTAGCCTGGGATTTGAACTCAGGGTCTTGGTAAATCTGTAGCAATGTGAGGGAAAGTGCAGAGTTGCCACTACTTGAGTTCAAACCCCATGCCAAGCCAAAAACAAGAAATTAAGTCACTGACCTCGGCAGGGGGATTAGTTGTGGAGATGGGAGGGAAGGGAGGGTAGGGGGAAACAAAGGAGGAGGCAACAATGCTCAATAGGAAATGTTCTCATGACCTTGCTCTTGTAACTGTGACCCCTCTGTACAACATTTTCACAATAAAAAATGTACAAAAAAGAAACAATGTTGTGCTCAGAGAAGCACTTTGTGTGTAAGGGAAGGATGTCTGAATAGCTGTACAAAATTCTACACTGCTTTTGTTAAAATGTTCAGTATGGAACTGAATAAACATAACTGCTTCCATTAAAAAATATTAAGCCACTGTCTTGGAACTAGGGCCAGTATTTCTGCCATTGCTGGGATTTGAGCTCCCGGTCCAGGTAACTCTTTTGTACCATGGGTGAAGCTGAAGATCTCTGTCCTTGAGGAAAAGAAATTCAGGCTAGACTTCCCAGGGCCTGAATGAAGGCCCTGCAATGGAAAAAATGAGCCTGTACCTCCATGTCCTTGTGTATGTATGGATGTATCCCTATAGGTGAAGCTCTAGAGTAGCTATGATGAATGGCACCAAACTAGGAAATTTGTTTTCAATACAATGATTTCAGAGCACAGAGAGTGTTTTCAAGACAGTGCATGTTCCAGGGATCCCCTCACTGTTCCCAGTGTAGCCTGAGGGTTTCTCTGCATCCCAGGCCTGCTGGAAGAAGAAGTCTCTTTCATTGTCTGAACAAGCAGACAAAAGGCCTCACTCCTGTACAGCTGTGTAACAAACATCTCCATCAGGGTCCATTAGTGTGAATGAGTGTAGGTGGACTCTGAAGGGCAGGACAAAAAGGCCTCTTTTACCCCAAGCTATCCCTCTCCCCAGTGCTCTGTTTTGACAGGAAGCCCTCATTTGTGCCACCTCCCGGGGCAGACCAAGTTCCCTGCACTTATCCTGCCTTTGTGAGACTATATTCCGGTGTTCAGATACAGTGCTCAATATAATTCAGGAGTCCTTCTGGCAGACAACTAGAGCAGGGAACCTAATGAAATGTTTCATCATGGCCGATGATAGGCCTATGACACCTCTCCTAGGTTTCTGGAAGCTTGGGAAATCCAAGCACATATCTGAAATCTGAATGCTTCCTGTCATCTGGGGATGGTGAAGCTCATCAGGTTTTGGAAACTTTGACCTCTCCTAGTTGGTCCCTGGGTGGTTAGGTGTTAGGGTTGAACACAGGGCCTAAGGTGCCGACCATGAGCTCAGTGCAGAAGCCCAGTGCTTTACCATTTTGTGTTACAGCTTCACTTCTGGTCTATGTGTGTGTATTTGTGTGTGTGTGTGTGTGTGTGTTTGTGTGTGTGTGTGTGTGTGTGTGCGCATACACCAGTCCTTGGCTTGAACTCAGGACCTGAACACTGTTCCCAGTTTCTCTTTTACAAGAATAGCCCTCTTCCAATTAAGCCACAGAGCCACCTCAGGCTTTTTTCTAGTGATGTGGTCCTGAGAAATCAAGCCCAGGGTTTCATAGATGCTAAGCACTCTACCTCTAAGGCATATTCTCAGCCCTCTACTTCAGGTTTGTTAGTTTGTTTCTTGTCTGTTGTCGGTTGTAGGAGCTGAAGTCTGGAGCTGAGTGCTGTCCCTGCACTAATCAGCTCAAGTCTTGTGCTCTCCCACTTGAGCCACAGAGTCACTTCAGGTTTTCTGGTGGTCCATTGGAGCTACGTGTCATGACATTCCTGCCCAGGAGAGCTTTGAACCATGATCCTCAGATCTCATCCTCCTGAGTAGGTAGGATGACAGGCATGAGTCACATGCACCCAGCTTCCACTTCAGGTTTCTTAGTGGTGAATTGGAGATAACTCTCATGGGACCTTTTGTGTCTGGGATAGTTTGGCACCCAGATCCTCAGATCTCAGCTTCCCAAGAAGGCAGGATGACAGACCTGAGCTATAGACCCCTAGGCCCTGGCACTCTGTTGCAAGGGGGTCTTGGCTCCATGTGGTGGAGTGCTAGCTGCGAGCCCAAGAGGTAAGGGTCAGTGTCTAGGCCACCAGTTCAAGGTTCATGACTGAGAATAAACAAAACAAAACAACTGTCTGCAAGAGACAACTCATTATTCTTTGCTAATACATAATTTTGTCCCTGCCATGGGGACATATCTGAGCCTCAATATTCTTGTCTGCATAGTCATCTCAGTTGCGGAGCTCTTACAAGGACCAGATGAAAGAATGTACCCTGTGAAGGACACAGCACATGGCTCTCTTTGAAGGACTCACACACAACATCCTTTGAAAGACTCAACACACAGCACCCAATGCAGGACTTAGCACACTGCACCCTGTGAAGGACTCAGCACATAGCACCCTGTGCAAGACTCAGCACAGAGCACCCTATGAAGGACTCAGCACATAGCTCTATTCCACAAGCTGTCATTAGAGTTAGGGTGCTTTCATCAGTATCACCATTTTTAGAGGAACATTTCACAAATCACACAAGTTCACATCTAATTGTTTAGTTTGGATGTTTTTTTAAGGGGGGAGGTTACACTTGTGGCTTGAGCTCAAAACTCATAACATTTGCTCAAGGCTAGAGCTCTACCACTTGGAGCCACATTTCCTAGAGTCTCACAGACTTCATGTCAGGGCTGGGTTTTAAAGCCACAATGCAGCCAGAATGACATGGGTAAGCCAGCAGCATTTGGTTCCATGGCACTGGGTTGCAGTGGTTTGCATCTGCCTAAGCCAGGTTAGGTGGCAGCTGTCAGCACCAGACTCCTAAATTGCTCTGTGATGAGGTATTTGCCGTCCTGTCCTTCTATAGTAGCAGTTAGAGCATTCTACTTTGTTTTGGTGACAGTCCTGGGGCTTGAGTAAGGCTTCAACCCTGTCGCTAAACATTTGTGCTCAAGGCTAGCACTCAATTGACTGAAAGAGAGCAGAACTTCTGGCTTTTCTGTTTATGTGGCATTGAAGAATCAAACCCAGGGCTTGGTGCTTACTAGGTGAGCACTCAACCACCAAGACTCCAACGTGAATGAGGTATAAGTAGATAGATTGTTGTATATAAATATTATATACACAAAAAGAGAGATATCTGTATATTATGAACTTATAGATAATATTACTATCAATTATTAGGTATTAAATTATATCTCCATTTAATGATGTGTCCCAGTTAACAATTAATAAAGCATTAATTAATACTCAATATCCTGTTATTGTTGATCATGTATGTACATACATCCATACATATAATTATGTATTTTCTAAATGAGACAGATGTCTATATATTATTAAATTATGCATCATGTGTTACTACCAATTATTAGGTATTTAATTATGTCTCCATGCAATTTTTATTCTGCTAATGTTTAATAAAATATTAATTAAACTTAAACCATGTCCTATAATTACTGCATCTACTTTTATCATAGAATGATTCACTACTAATTCAATCTATTCATCACTGATTGTGGTGACAAATATTCCACCTATGACATTTATTACACTTATGACATCTTATTACATATCACATAGATTTGCATTGGAATTATACATCCTGCCTGACACCAAGCACATTCAACGAAAAGGAAATCGTGTGTCACGTGTGGCTTCCCACTCCACGATTACATTTTTGGCAGTGCTGGGATCTAAACTCAATGCCTAGCAGGCTGAGTTCATGAATAGGTGGCTGCCAGCACTGGAGCCTCTAGCCAATTCACCTGCCAGGCAGTTCCCAGGCCCTGAGATCGTGCCTCGTATGTTGACTCCATATTGGGCTTACTGTAGTTATTCATTTTATTGTTTCCTTTACTCAATTATTTTCCATTTATTTTATTGACTGTTCTTACACATGGAATATTTATTACATTTATTATATAGGATAGATTTGCCTATGTATGAAACTTTACACCTGACACCCTGGACTTTCCAGAAAAGGAAAACCTGTGTCACCATGGGCTTCTTATTCCATGATTCAATTTTTGTGAGTGCTGGCACCTGAACTCACACCCTACAAGGATCAATTCATGAATAGGTGAGTGTCAGGACGCTGGCCTGGGGCATATGGAGCTGACAAGCAGTTCCCAGCACATGAGATCGAGCCTCAGAGGTTGACACAATAAGAACAGATTGACATGCAGATGGTAGTGCACAAATAAATATACATCTTTATAGAGTGCCAGAGATGTCTATACATTATTCAGTTATATATGCTACATCCTCCCAATTCATGGGTATTTATTATGCCTCCATGTAATTAATATTACTGTTTTCATTCTTAATGAATTATCAATTAAATCAACCACTGGTCCCAAACTATTGCGTCTTTGTAATTAATAGTATTCTTTTAATGTGTCAAAAATATTCATTAAAATCCATCGGCCCCCTAAAGTCACTCTGTCTAATTTTATAGTATCATTCAGGAACAACTAATTCAACCTTGACTTTCAGAACCTTTCATCGGTATTCCTATGAATAGGAACGGGACTCTTAGGATCTCCCGCCATTGGTCAGGACCAGGCTTCGAACGCAGGTACTATGTTGTCGTGTTGGCCTATGGCTTCCCTGGTAGCCCGCTAGCCTTCAGCAATGCCAGGTTACCGACACTTTTCAGCTGTGTCATTCAGAACCCGGATGGTCACCTTGCAAAGAAAACAAATGTAAAACAGGCAGCCATCTGCAAGTTGCCGGGTTTTTTTTCCTTTTTTTTTCCTGTGTTGTTTTATTTATTTATCTTTCCTGTCAGCTTTTGGGTCCCAGGAACCCAGGTTCAGCTGTGGGTCCAGTGGCTGTACCCAGCCTAGAGTGATGGAAGCTGAGGCAGAGTTGCCATGCCCTGAGTTCAAGCCCTGTTCTTAACAAAATAAAAATAAATGAATAAATTAATATATAGATAAATACATTAAAAATATTATAAAAATTATGAGGCTCCTTGACTTGGAATTCATTATGTTTTTCTCTGCCAGGCCTGGGATTTGAACTCAGGGACTAGGTACATCCTATCACTGTGGGAGAAGGGGAAGCTCACTGTGCTGGAAGAGAAGAAAATCAGGCCTGTTCCCAGGGCCGGAATTCAAGTCACAGTACTTGCAAAAATAATATTTGTATACATATTAAATACTGAATTCATATTTTCATACATGTTTACTGCATATTGCAGTTAGTGTGGTTATTCATTTTATTCTGTGCTTTATTTATTTCTTATGTATTTTAATGAGCGTGATTATACATATGACATTTTTTATGTCCTATTACATAGGACACAGATTTTTCTATGTATTATACATCATTCCTGAGACTCAGGACTTTCACCAATAAGGAAAACAAGTGGGACAATTGGCTTCTTCCAACAGGATTAAGTTTTTGGCAGGTCTGTGATTTGAACTCGGGGCCTAGAAGGTCCATTTCATGAATGGGTCAATGTGAGCACACCAGTCTGATTATGAACCAAGCCACAAGAAAATCAAACACCACAAGCAGACCAGAGACTCCAACAAGAGACTGGTTATGGACACAAGGGAAATACAGGGTCTTCCTATCCCCCCTAAAAAAATAAAAGAATTCTTTTTTGTACCTTTTATAAAAAATTTTTTTCTAAAACTTTTTTTAATTTTTAATTTTTAGCTTTCTAAAAAATTGTTTTCTATTAACTTTTTTTTCTTCCTCTTATAATTTTTATTTTACGGGTATATGTGTGTGTGTTTTTCTTCTTTTTTTTCTTTTCTTGAATTTTTTTTGTTTAGCTCTACTGACCTCTTGATCCTCTTTTTCTTTCCTTCTCATTCTGTTCACTTTTTCTTCTCTTTCGTTCTACCTTGCATGACTTAATGGCAGTTCTGCTCATCCTCAGATATAACTGTAGTCAAATATTAGACCTTCTCCCCCATTGTGTTCACACTTAATCCAGAAATGTATTACTCAATTCAAAACATCCTAGACTTAAATTCCTTAATAGCAGTGCTACCTCTTTATACCTATACAATATTTTAAGCATTTTTATTTTTAAGTTTTTCATATCTCCTTTCTATACCTTCCTTTCTCTTATCCTATCCATGTTCTTCTCTGAATATTATGTTTTTATATTTGCATAATATTTAAGTGTTGCACTGTTTAATTTTTAATTTTTGTTTTTCTATTTTTTCTCGTCCCTTTTTTTCTTTCTCTTTCTTATTTTTTTCTCTCTCTACTTTCATCCTATCCAACCTATTTCCCACTTTCAGATTAGGATTTAGTTAACTCTCCCTGTGCCTTCCCACATCCCTCTATTCCTATTTTTACCCACGTCTCTCCCTAAACCTAATAATTTCTTGTTTGCCAAATTCTTCTTTGTGGTTCATAGCCCATTAATATATAGTTGTTTGATGTTGAATAGATATATCTGTTGAACTAGATTGTATCTTCAGACTATTGACTGTACAAATACAGCCTTTGGTTGATGCTTGCCTTAAGATAGTGTTCTAGCACAAAACTGTTTTGATTTCCATCACAAATTGGCAGAGCAAGCCAGAAAAACACAAGAAAAATGGCAAGTCCAGGTATCTCAACTCCTACTCGTGATAATCAGGGGACAGAACAGATAATGAATAATCCACAGGAGAATTCCCAAAAAGCTCTACAAACACTACTGGTAAACATGTAAATGAAAACATTGAAAACCTGCAAAGGACTCTGTATGAGCATGATAGGGAGAGAGAGGAGGCAAACCAAAGGTAAATACAGGAATATCATGAGCGTGAGGACGCTACTCAAAGATTGATACAGGAATTACATGAGCAGCTTGAGAACACTCAAAGAGAAATAGAGGAATGGTGTGAGCAGGCTGAGATCAGTCAAAGAGAACTACAGGAATTGCAGGAGCTGGCCAAGAACAGACAAAGAGAAAGTCAGGAATGGCATGAGCAGGCTGAGAAAACTCAAAGAGAACTACAGGAATTGCATGAACGTGAGAGAGCGGGATGTGAATACAGAAAGATCACTAAAGCCATTCATGGAATCCATAAACAGAGAGCTGAAAAAAGTCAGAGAGACTACAAAGGGAATGCTGAATGGAACCCAACAGAAGAAATGGGAATCCAAGGAAACCATAACCAATCAACTAAGTGATTTGAGAATAAACCCTGAACACAAAATTAAGGAAGCAAAGTAGTTCATACAAGATCTAAAACAAAGCTCCAAGAAAGAATTTGAAGCCATTAAAGCTGACCAACTAGAAGGAAAAGAAATAAAAAAAAATGTAGAAAGTCTTGATAGTAGTTTAGACCATACAGAATATCGAATTTTGGGGATTGAAGACAGTCTAGATATGATAGAGAAAGAACATACAATCATCCAAGACAAATCCAAGAAATATGATAGATCTATTCAAAACTTGAAAGACACCATCAGAAGGCATAATCTGAGGATAATGAGTGTAGAGGACCACCTAGAGACAGAAGTTAATGGTCTAGGGAACTTGTTAAACAGGATCCTAGTAGAGAACTTCCCAAACATGCAAAAAGATAGGCCTATTAGAGGGCTGGGAAGGTGGCTCAGTGGTAGAGCGCTTGCCTTGCATGCCTGAGGCCCTGGGTTCGATTCCTCAGCACCACATAAGCAAAAAGAAAAAAGATGGAAGTGGTGCTGTGGCTCAAGTGGTAGAGCACTAGCCTTGAGCTGAAGAGCTAAGGGATAGCACCCAGGCCCAGAGTTTAGGCCCCACTACCGGACCAAAAAAAAAAAAAAAGATAGGCCTATTAGATACAAGAAGCTTTTATAACTCCAAATAGACCAGACCAGAACAGGACATCCTACCGTCACATTATAATCCTCACAGGATCAATTCAGACCAAGGAAAGCATCCTTAAAGCTGTCAAGGAGAAAAGATCAATCACCTATAAAGGGAAACCAATTAGAATCACCTCAGATATCTCAGCAGAGACAATCAAAGCAAGAAGAGCCTGGAATGATGTATGCCTTGCCCTAAAGACAAACAACTATCAACCAAGAATACTCTACCCAGCTAAACTCTCCTTCATAACCGAAGGTCAAATAAAAACCTTCCATAGAAAAGAAAAATTGAAACAATATATCTCCACCAACAAATAAGCCCTACAAAAGATTCTTAAAGATGTCCTACACATAGAAAACCAACAAGATCAGAATAAAGGCCAAGAAACCGCATCCAAACTGAGAATCCAAGACCCATATAGGAAGAGCCCAGTTGCCGCAGCCCTGAAGAAGGTGGATAAAATGGCAGGAACTCCCAAATACCTCTCAGTCCAATCTCTCAACATTAACGGACTTAACTCTCCAATTAAGTGACATAGATTGTCTAGTTGGATTAAAAAGGAAGATCCTTCTATCTGCTGCCTTCAGGAGTCACATCTTGCCCATAAAATCAAACACATTTTCAATGTGAAAGGCTGGAACAAAATCCACCAAGCAAACAGCCCTCATAAAAAGGTGGGAATTGCAATCCTAATATCAGATAATATATACTTCAAATTAAAATTAGTGAGAAGAGATCAAGAAAGTTGCTACATACTAATTAAGGGATCTCTCCTTAAGGAGGATATTACAATTCTAAATATCAATTCGCCAAAAAACAGAGCACCCAAATTTATCCGAGAAACACTACTTTGTCTCAAATCCCACATAAATCCAAAGATATTAATTGTTGGTGACTTTAACACACCACCTTCCCCACTAGATAGATCAACTCGATAAAAACTAAACAGAGAAAACTCAGATCTAAACATTTGCATAGATCAACTAGGTTTAACAGACATCTACCAAATATTTCACCCAGCAGCAGCAGAATACATGTTTTTCTCTCACCTTTAATTGACTGCCAAAAATCCAGCAGAGCTCTGGCTCAACTGGTAGAACACTAGCCTTGAAGGAAAAAGATAATAAGCTCATAAGGGACAGCTCCTAGGCCTTGAGTTCAAGCCCCAGGGCTGGCATAAACAAACAAAAAGAGTGCAAATTCTGTAGTTGTGTGATACTGAGCAAATTGCTGACATTCTGGGCTTCGGCTACTTTATCTATAACATGGAGGAAATGATAACACCTACTACATAGGAAGGTTGGGTTTTTTTTTAAATCAGTAAACTTTAATTTTCCAAGTGTTTTCCAAAAGAATTGTCAGACAATCCATTTGCCACAAAGCCTTCACCATCAAGCATTCCTCTTTACAAGGAGAGCAGAAACAACAAGAAAGGATAGGGTCCTCTTCCATCATTTTCTGACTCATGGTGTTTTCATAGTACAGAATTTATTCAAGTGGCAGATATTAACAACACCCAACTCAATCTCTAGGAATAATGTGAAATTCTGACCCCATGCTTGAGAGGAAACACTTTCAGTATTCTCTAATGGAATTTTTTCCTGTTCTCTTTGATAATAATTGTACTTGTGAATGTAGAAACTTTAAATTCTTCTTTGTGAACTTTAAGACTGATGTGAAAGGTGTACCTTCAGGAACATTGGGTACTGTGTGGACTATTCTTATGTTTGATGTCAACATGATTTTAAAGGAAACTTTCAAGAGGTTGGAGTCGACAGGAATACATGCCCTTACTAACATGACCCAGCATCCCCTGCCTCCAAACTGTTTTGTGCATGACTGAGTTAATGTTAGTACAGCCCAGGGAATAGCTCCTGACCAATAAGTGCTAATATTATCTATGCTTAATAAGATCATAACTTTCATTCATTTTTCAAGCCAGGAGACAAAAGATTCCCTGAATGGGTCTCAGTTTGTGGCCTTCCATTTGTGCAGGGAAGGAGACAAGCTAGTGCTTGTGGAGTCTGGCCTTTTGAATTTTCTGGACACACTTTGGAAATCCACAAATACCCAGTTTTAGACAACATCCCTCAGTTCCAACCTGTGTCCAAAGGGTAGGGAAATTACCAAAGTCTTCTGCCAAGAAAGTCAGCCAGGTCTTTGGAATTTCTACAACTATTAACCTTGTCTTTCCTAATTTTGGCCCCCCAAACTGGTCATGTCAGAAAGAATACAGTTCTTTTAGAAGACTTAGGTCAGGGAAGTGGCACTGTGGCTCAAGTGATGGAGTGTTTGCCTTGAGCTGAAGAGCTCAGGGACATGGCCAATGCCCAGAGTTCAAGCCCCATAACTGAACAACAACAACAAAACAAACCCTTAGGTCAGTCCCCATGAATCGTCTTTCCCAAGTGCCAGCAGGCATTTTGGGGAAGAGAAAGGAAAATCAACTGGCAGAAATTGTCCAATTCTATGTGTAGAGGAAAGCCACAAGCCAAGGCAGATACACAAAAAGAGTCTGTCCCACAGACTCCAATTGTCTGCTATGACCTGGAAAGCATTGTTTCACCTCTGTAGGAAAGAACAAAAATGGGCCCCAAGCCCATGGCTCCTAGTTCCTCAGGAGTCTGAAATGTGAAGATCCCAGTTCCAAGGGCCTGGGTACTTTCCCAGGAAAATAGGAAGAAATGTAGCTAGGATTAGAGGCATGAAACACTGCCACCCAGTGGTCCTTGTCTTTTTAGGATCTGTGCCTTCAGAGGTCTCATGCTGTTTCGACTGCTAGGTGGTCAAGTCATCTGGTCCAGATTGTTCTACATCTGTGCCTCCATTGAAAAGGTGACGAAGATATCACAGGGTGAGACTGTTGAGAATATTAAAGCTCATTTGTCCTCAAAGACACAGGATGGCCCTAGAATAAATAGTGGGCATCATCTTTTTTTTTTTTTAAGAATGAAATGAGACAGGTGCTGGTGGCTCACACCTGTAATCTTAGCTACTCAGGAGGCTGAGAATTGAGGCCTGGAGTTGGAAACCAGCCATGGTAGAAAAGTCCATGAGGCTTTTCATCTTCAATGAACCACTGAAATGCCGGAAGTGGAGCTGTGGCTCAAGTGGTAGAGCTCTAATCTTTGAGTCAAAAAGCTAACAGAAAGTACCCAAGTAAAGAGCTCAACTACCAATACTTAGTCATCTGCACACATCTGTAAGGATAGTCATGTTCTGTTATTACACTAGGTCTTTGTTTATGGTAAGGATACCCATGTTCTGTTACTACACTAGGTCTTGGTTTGTTTTACACCGGAATTGGACACATTCGGGTAACACTACTTCGGCTTCAATGTTAAGCGTTGGGAGAAGGGAATCAGATACCCTTTGAAAGGGTCCAAAATACGAAACGATTTATGACTTTACATGCTGTCCTTGCACTGGGGACATGCATAATCCCCTCTGTATCATCCCAATTTTAGTACACGCACTGCCAAAGCAAACACAACCTAAACCCTTTCTGGCAAGGTATATAAGATAAGAAATCAGAAATTTTTTCACTTACGGTGACTACTAAATTGTGTATTTCCAAATGACTGAACATTCAGAAAATTATGCTGTTATGAATACTATACTACATGTTTGTGCCTTTATGAATACCCAAAATGAGTCATTTTTTTCCTAATAGCTTTCATTGTATATGCAAATTAGGGAATCATGGGAGATGGCCGCGGGCGAGGCTGGGGGTGGAGCTCTGGGACGTGGTGCGCGCACTGCGCATGCTTCTTCGGGGCCAGTTGGCAAATAGCGGGACCTGGAACCTGTCCTTCTTGGACTTTGGGCTGGGAATTGTGACAACGCCACGTCCCCAAGCTCCCTAAAATTCCTGAGCATATTTGGTGAGCGGGGCCGTGATATCCATGGAGTCTCCAATTTCCAAGACGCAGGAAAAGGTTCCGAGTTGCTGGTGGAGCCCATTGCAACGCTAGTACCCTCAACCCGGACCTTAGCCAAGACTGGGGTCCCGTTGGGGTTCCTGGAGAACCCCAGGGCATCACGCTTTGGCTTCACCTGCCAGCAGCAATGCTCTGCCTTTGAAGCCAGAGACCTTTGCAGGTCTGGGAAGTGTCAGTAGTCCATGTAGTAGTTGATCATGTTGTTGCTAAGGGCCAGGCACTTTATAGGCATCACCCCAAACCTTCACTTTGTAGTGGTGAACAGACAGGCTCTGGGAGATCACACCAACATCCAGTCACCCTTCTTACTAGGTAAAAGAAATTGAGATTTTGGAGCAAGCCTGGCTTCAGAGTCTGGCCTTTTCTTCAGAGTAGGTCTCTAAGAAAAGATCTTAGAGTGTTGGCAAACACTCATTTCAGACCTTCCTTCAACAAATCCTGAGTACCTGTTATGTCAGGCCCCAGACTCAGTGGGAAGTCAGTGGGCAGGAACTTCCATTCTGGTAAAGGAGCCAGATGAATACAGAGGAGCCTTGCTGTAAAGAAAGCGTGAAATGAGCAGGATGGGCGATGGCTCAAGGCTGTAATCCTAGCTGTTCACGGAGCCCGCCAGGGCAGGAAAGTTCTGTGAGACTCTTACCTCCAATTAATCACAACAAGCCAGAAGTGGAGCTGTGACTCACGTGGTACAGTGCTAGCCTTGAACAAAAAAGCTCAGGGACAGCACCCAGGTCCTGAGTTCAAGCCTCAGGAGTGGCGTGTGTGCCACACACAGAGAGAAAATGTGAAATGAAGAGTCAATGGGTGATGATGACCACTTCAGTGGAGAGGCAAGCTTTGCACTGTGACTTAATGATACAGGACAGACCATTGCGGGCAGTTTCAATCATTGGAGCCAGTTGTCCAGCAGAGGTCACTGTGAAAGGAGTCGGCACTCAGTCTTAGCACTTTGAGCAAGAAGGACTCAGACACAGAGAAGTGGCTGGTTTGGTCGTTGGGGACTGGAGTCCTTCCCTTTTTATTGGTTTTCAGTAAAATGGAAATCAGGCACACATTGGCTGACTAACTTCTCTTGTCACCTCTGTCTAAATAAGTAGTAAGCAAATTTGAAATGGAAAACCTCACAAGGACCACAGTAGTCTTATCTATGCCTCTCAGATAAGCTGGGTATATAGGTGTGTGCTATCACATTTTACTTTTTTGTTGAGATGGCAAGGGTTGTCTAACATTTGCTGGGGCTGACCTTGAATGTCTATCATAAGTAGCTGGGATTGCAGGTAAACCACTGCACCTGCCTTTTAAAAATTTTCTTTCTTTCTTTGCCTTAGAAGAGTGAAATATGCCAGTTTTCTTGAGGCATGGAAGGTCCCAAAACAGTCCAAAGAGGCTATTGTGGACCTAGGGCTCAGGACCCACCAAACCATACAAGAGTGTTTTAGTTTATAGGTCCAATGTGGAAGAAGGGATAGGTTTGGTTAAAATTTGGTTTGTTTCCTATTGGGTCTTCGACTGTCCCACGGAAGACGGACCGGGTCGAGGAAAGGTCAGTGCACTGGTGGCCTGTTCCCCAGCCTTCCTTAGCCTCAGAGACAGTCAGACTGGCAAGGAAGGGGAGGAAAAGGAACCAACCAATCACTGCAGAGGTCACCCTATCATGCGCCTAAGTTTTCTGTGCTTTCCCTGCTGTCCACGAGCTCTTCACGCACTGATGTCACTTCACCTGGTTGTAGTATCTAGTCAGATTTTAACATAAACAACTCAGACTCTGCCCACTCAACTCCCTCTTAGCACCATCTTTGATGCCCATGTGCTACAGGTTCCTAAGAGTTCATGAGCTGGAAACTTGGTTGATGTTGAGGCAGTGGAAGTTGGTGTATGATGGTGGTTTTAAAGAGTTACTTAGGGATTAGTTGTAAGATAGGATATGAAAAACCTTAGCTCAGGGATTGACAATGTCCAGCCCATGGGACAGGTAAGGCTTGTGAAATTGTTAGGCCCTTCCAAGAAAACTGAAGCTGCAACTCAAAATTCAATAATTAACTGGGCCCTGATGGCTTATATTTGTAATCTAACTACAGAGGAGACTGAGATCTGAGCCATCTCAGGCAGAAAAGTCCATGAGACTCTAAGTAGCCAAGATAAAGCTGGAAATGGAGCTGTGGCTCAACTGGTAGAACACCATCTTTGAGTAAAAAAGCTCAGGGACAGTGCTCATCAGGCCTTGAGTTCAAGCCTCAGTACTGACACATATACAAAAAAAATCAATAAATCTAGGAACTTTTTCCATAGCAATATACATTTTATGCAATGAATCATAATAAGAATGCAAATTTTGAGGGATAAGGAACATACAGTGTGGGTTAGACAGGATAAATACAAGTACATGGTAAAACAGACATGTTTCCTTCTTTTTGACTGCATGTGGCCTAGCTGCCTGTATTGCAGTATTTCAGAGGACAGTCAGTGGCAGGCAGATAGTGAGGGCACATGTTGGAAAAGTATTAAGATACTGTGTGGATCCAGTGATGATGATAGGGATTAGATTATTGCTGGATATGTTGGGAGATATGTTGACTTCTTTGTGAGTCCAGGTGATAACTTCAATCCAAACTTTATCCAGACATTTTAAAATCAATATCCTCACTAAACCTGAGTCTTGGGTAGAAATTAAAGTACAAAGAAAAGACCTCAAGAGACCATGGCACAAACATTGACATTGTTCCAAATATTAGATGCAGAGTTTGAAGGGTGATCAAAGCTGGGTGTCAGTGGCTTATGACTGAAATCCAAGCTCCTCAGGAGGCTGATTTCTGAGGATGTTGGTTTGAAGACTCCTCAGGAAGAGAAACTTGTGAGACTCTTGTCTCCAACTAACCATAAAAAGCCAGAAGTAGAGATGTGGCTCAAATGGTAGAGCTTTAAAAAATATCCTGAGCTATAAATAAATATCCCAGAAAGAGTGCAAGACCTTGAATTTAAGCATGCACACACACACTGAAGATATTAAAACTTAGAAAGTGTGATATCTTATAAATAGTGACTATAAAGAAAAGTTGATGCAGAGAATTAATCTACCTGTGAGAAATGGAGAAATGGTTATTTTTGTTGTTGTTGAAGCCATGGGCAAACCTATATCTTTAGTCTGTGGTGATGTGTTAGTAATAATAATAATGATGATATTTTAAAAAGCCAATGTGGAGCACCATTAGCACTCAAAACTTGCCCAGTCTAGTGAGTTGGGAGGGCACATGTATTTAGATAAAATCAATGCTCTTCACAAGTCACTTTCACAAGGCCTCATGAAAAAGACCGCGTTCTACCAAGTTACGTAGTAAGCGAGGTAATCCCAAAGAAGCTGAAGGAGAGTTTATGAAAGAAGTTATGTCATGGTTACTGCTGTGGAGTTATTAGCAGCAGTGAAAGTAAAATTGTTTCAGAGTGGTAGCTTGTCTCAGACAACAGTCTCAGGTTGGATTACTGCCTTAGCACAAAATATTGAAAAATCACCAAAGGATTTTGCAGGAGATTTTCAATTTTTCTCAGTGGTATGTGATAAGCCAATAACCATCATGAGCACTATCCAAGTGGCTGTCTTTCTGCATAACAGCAGAGTACAGGAGAGGGAACTTCTGTCCACTGGAAGCCGTGCATGGCTTTACAAGAGATGAAGACTTAGCTGGGCACTGGTGGCTCATGCCTGTAATTCAACCTACTCAGGAGGCTGAGATCAGAGATCACAGTTCATGACCAGCTGGGGCAGGAAAGTCAGTGAGACTCTTATATCCAATTAATCACCAAAAATCCAGAAGTGAAACTGTGGCTCAAGTGGTAGAGTATAACCTTGAACAAAACAATCTCAGGGACAGCGTTCAGGCCCTGAGTTCAAGCCAGTGACACTTGTTCTGTTCTTGAAAAAAACTTGGTCTAACATTTGAAATGTCAAGTGACCTGACTGTGGATGGTGCTCAAGCCATGGTTGGCTTCCAAAGAAAGGGTACCATTGCATTTTTCAAGAAAGAACTGAGGGCTGGGAAGGTGGCTCAGTAGTAGAGCGCTTGCCTTGCATGCATGAGGCCCTGGGTTCGATTCCTCAGCACCATATAAGCAAAAAGAAAAAAGCCGGGAGTGGCGCAATGGCTCAAGTGGTAGAGCACTAGCCTTGAGCTGAAGAGCTGAGGGACAGTGCCCAGGCCCAGAGTTCAGGCCCCACGACTGGACCCCCCAAAAAAAAGAAGAAGAAAGAATTGAATTGTCTTGGTGTTGACTCATGTGATTTAATCTATATACCTACCACTGCATCATACAACAAAGAAAGTCTCTGTGTATATCACTGAAGCTCAAAAATAGGATATCAGCAATAATGTCAACAGCAGAGGGTTTAATAGTTGTTAGTTTAAGAAGTTAATGACTCTGAGCCTAAGCCTTGTTAGACTGAGCCACTGAGTCTTGGGAGCATGGTTCATGAGGTTTTTATTTTTTTAAGTTTATCCATGTTTATCCTTTTTTATGTTTTATTTTTTAATTTAAATTTTATTGTAAAGGTGATGCACAGAGGGGTTATAGTTCCATAAGTCAGGTAATGAATACATTACTTTTTGAACAGTATTATTCCCCTCACTCATTTTCTCTCACTTCATCTCCTCTTTCCTCCAAGTTCTATACTTCATTTCTTTTTTTCTTTTTTTTGCTGGTCATGGGCCCTGAACTCTGGGCCTGGCTGCTGTCCTTGAGCTCTTCAGCTCAAGTCTAGTGCTGTACCACTTGAGCCACAGTGCACCTTCTGGCTTTTTCTGCTTATATGGTGCTGAGGAATTGCACCCAGGGCTTTATGCATGCTAGACAAGCACTCTATCACTGAGCCACATTCCCAGCCCTGTATAGTTCATTTTGAACATAGTGTCTAGTGAGTGTCTCTGCTGAATTGGTTCACCTGTTTCTGGGATTCCCCTTCTCCTCACCTTATGAAGTTTTTTAATACTATGGGATGAAGTCAAGCAGATCATGGAGAGGAAGGGAAAATGTCAGCAAGCTCAATGATAGAAAGCATTGGTGGGCTCTAGTGTTGATGGTGGACATGACCAAGTAGGCCTCAGAGCTGAATGTCAGGCTACAGGGCCCTAACCAGCTTCTTAGCTTCCTACCAGCAATCACAAAGTCACTTGAAGGATGTAGACAGTGTCACTTGAAAGGAATAAAGTGATGTTTTCCCTTCTCTGGAAGGACAAAACATGACGTGTGTGTGTGTGTGTGTGTGTGTGTGTGTGTGTGTGTGTGTGTGTTTCTGGTAATGTGCCTTGAATTCAGGGCTTTGCACTGATTTCTCACTCATGGTTTTACTCTACTATTTGAATCATAACTCCAGCCAGGGATTTGGTGATTAATTGGAGAAAAGAGTCTGAAGTTCTGTTCTTTGGGCCAGTCTCAAACCTGGATCTTCACATCTCAGCTTCCTGAGTAGATAGGATTTGGGTGTGACCACTGTCACTTAGCACTTCTGTGATGCTTGAATATGCTGGTGATGTGCAAAATGAATTCAGGCATTCAAAGAAAGACTGAAGGACATAAAAAGTATACAAATGGAATTGAACAATTTTGCTACATTGTATAGTGTGGAACCAGATGTGACTGATAATCACAGCACAAAATTATATAGCTGCAGAGCCATGTTGCGTTAAATCTAGGGACAACAATATCCCATTGCTTGAATCCTATAAACATTACATAAACAAGGAATTTCTCATTTTGAGACATTAACAGATATATATGTGTATATGTTTATGTGTGTGTGTTTAGAACAAGTTCCTGCTATAAGCAGTTTTTTTCAAAATTTACCATTGCAAAAAGTCAACTGTGCTCCAGACTGACTGAACCAAACCTAGAAAAGCAATTTCCAGTATCAACATCAATACCAGCTAACATCACACAGAGAAGCCATTGAACTATCATAGTAGGGGGTGAGTTCATTAACTGTTTGGCCAAGTATATTAGGCTAATTTTTATTTTTCTTTATTTTTTTCCAGTCCTGGGACTTTAACTCAGGACCTGGGTGCTCTTGCTGAATCTTTTTGTCTCCAAGACTAGTGCTCTACCACTTGAGCCACAGCATCACTTCCAGCTCTTTCTGAGTAGTTTATTGGAGATAAGAGTCTCACAGACTTTCCTTTCTGAGGTTGGCTTTGAACTGCAGTCCTCAGATCTCAGCCTCCTGAGTAGCTAGGATTACAGGCATGAGCCACCAGTGACTGGCTCAGGCTAATTTTCAATTGATAATTATGTAGGAATCATGTATGTTATAGTCTTCCAAATGGCCTTCAGGAGAGAAAAGATTCCCTATCCCTGCCTTAGATAAGATGGGTTACATGAAAGAGTCTCAAGGGTCCTGGGCACTTGAGAAGTACATGAGGACTATAAAAATACTCAACAGAGAATCGTGTGTGTGTGTGTGTGTGTGTGTGTGTGTGTGTGTGTGTGTGTGTGTGTGTGTGTGTGAGCACTGGGCTTGAACTCAGGGCCTTTTGCTCTTTCTTGACATCTTTACTCAAGGATGATCTTCTACCACCTGAGACACAGTCCCACTTCTAGCTATTTGGTAGTTAGTTGGAAATAAGAGTTTTGTGGACTTTTCTTCCCAGGCTAGCTTCAAATGTTGATTCTCAGACCTCAGTCTGCTGAGTAGTTAGGTTTATAGATATGAACTACTGGAACTTCCTTCCCTTCTTTTCCCCCTTAATTTTATAGCTATGTGAACAAAAGAATCTCTTCATAAAAGAAAACAATAAGTCAGTAAGTTAGGGGCAACTCCTCTTATTGCTTCTTCTTGTAGCTATAATGAGAACTGTTCCCCCCCTACCCATGTCATTGTTTTGTTTTCTTAGTTTCTATTTGTTTGTTTGTTTTTAGACAGACTGGCCCTAGTTGGCCTCAAAAATCAAGATTCACCTGCCTCAACCTCCCAAGTCTTGTGATTACTGGTGTGCACCACCATTCAGGGCCTCCCAGATATCTTTAATTCTTTAGGGTCAAGTAATTGAAAATTCTCATTAAGAAGCAATGATGCCAAGAAGAGAGACCCTTACCTTCAACTAACCAGCAAAAAGCCCAAAGTAGAGGTGTGACTCAAGTGGTAGGGTATCAACTTTGAAGGGAAAAATCTAAAGGAGAGGGAAAGGTTCTCAGTTCAAGCCCCAATACTGGCACAACAAAAAAACATAATGAACAGCCAGGCACCAGTGGCTCACACTTGTAGTCCTAGCTACTCAGGAGGCTGAGATTTGACAATTATAGTTTTGAAGATAGTCTGGGTAGGAAACAGTTCATGAGACTCTCATCTCCAATTAAGCACCAGAAAAGCTAGAAGTAGAGTTGTGGCTCAAGAGGTAAAGCACTAGCCTTCAGCACAAATACTCAGGGACAGTGCTCGAGGACTGGCAGGTACACAAAAGGAAAGAGGGAATGATATCTTTGGGAAAGGGGACAGCACACGGAATGTTTTTTGGATTCTTTGTCTTTTTGACAAACACAAGAGTCTTCTGGTATTCTGTAAGAGTTATAGGGTTCTGAGAGGTAAGCAGAAGGCTAGGAGGTTATCTCCTGTTGCTAGGGATAGACTCCAGGGTCTCATACTTGCTTAGAAAGTTCTATCACTGAATTACCTCCTTAGGCCATACAAAAGATTTTTTTAATCCCTACTGTATCATGGGAAAAGTCTATGCATAGAAATGTTAAGAGTCCTGAGGAAGGACCCAGGTAGATGTGTCAATTGTGAGATTGTGCCAAGCTCTCTAGACTCAGGCCTAGCTTCCCAACCAGAGAGTAAGAGTACAATGCGAGAACTTCCAGAGAACCTTTTGCTGTGGCTTTAACCCCCACCATTAGTACATCCTTATGCTGAGCTGTCACTCTAGTGCTCTTTGTGACTTAGTTCATTGAAACCTTAGCCTCTACACATCCCAGGGTGAGCGATGAGCACCAGGTGTGTCTGAGTTTAAGGACTGTGGATGCTCTCTCACAGCAGGTTGGAGAAGAAGAATTGCCAAGACTGAGGACACACTCAGCCAGCTTCTCTTTGGCTGTCACTGTGATGTTGTGGTGTGGGAGGGAAAGTGGGATACCTCTTCAAGTCCCTGTATCCGGAATCCCCATGTTATTCACTCCCAAGGTGACAGTGAGGGCAGCTGTAGTACAGAGAAAAACTACAGGGACTTTTAGTCAAAAGGGCCAGCTTGCAGGAACATTACCAGACATATCCAAAGCAGGTAACTTCTGGTTGCTGCACCTCTGCTTTCTCACCTCTAAGCAGAAGTACTGGTGTCATGCTAACTTTGTAAGGTTGCAGGGCTCAATTCCAGAAATCCTGCTGGGAACTGCTATAAAAATAGCAGTTTGACCAGACCCCCAGGGGAGCCTTGGCAGCTGATTGCTCCCCTTACCTGATGGGTGAGACAGTTGTGAGTCTGGAATAGACCTACAAAATTGGAGCATCAAGAAGAACCACATCACATTGTATTAATCTATTCACACCACTTAACTCTCATTAAAATGTACTTTGCTGAATTTAATATGCAATCTCAAATGACACAATGTATTGTGCTTAATATACTAGAAATTATGAAACTATTACAGTCAATGCCATATGAAATAATTAGAGGGAGTTAAACTTTAGCAGGCCAAATGAAGAAATGATTTCAGCTTATAAGTATCTTAAACCACTACTGTAATCTCCAAAATAAATGTTCAGATATTGCAATAGGTCCACCTTCCCCTCCACAACTTATACTTACATCAAGAACAGGGGTTATACTGTGGGGAAGGGACATGCAAATCAACAAAGAAATATCTTATAAGTAAGTTAGAAACAATAGCAAGAAAGAAAAAACATTTGGGTCTTTATCTTGGGGTTCATTTCGCCTAACATCTTGAGATGTACAAAAGCTTATGTTGAAAAACGAACTTTACAGCTGGGGAGGATGGGAAGGGATGGGAAGGGATGGGAAGGCGAAACAAAGGAGGAGGCAAAAATGCTTGATAAGAAATGTACTCATTACCTTGGCAATGTAATTGTAATCCCTCTGTATGGTATTTTCACAATAAAAAAAAGAAATTAGGATCATTAAATAACAGCTGAAGTGAATGCGTTCTTATACCAGTAGCTCTGCTAGGCTTGATGGTATGGAGCATGTTTAACTTTGGGGAGGTAAGAGAACTGAACCCAGCACTTCCAGAGAAAGTTGACAACAACCATCAAGCTCTACCCTGAGGAACTATCTGTGGGATGATTCCAGTGCCCTGGGTAAAGCTTTCAGCTGAAGTGACATATTAGTTGTCTTTGCAAAAAGCCACTAGAGATAAGCTAAACAAACAAACAAACAAAACGACTTGTTTAACTTTTTAGTGCATCTTTGTAGAGGCTATTTTATATTTATTTTTGTACTTAATCTTCATGTTTAATATTTTAAATATTTTTGTTATCTTTAAGTAGTTGTACAGGCGTTGCAATTCAAAATATCAATTTATATGCCAATGCATCTTGATCAATGTCACCCCTTTCATTCATTCTCTTCCATTTATCACAACCCCATCTATCATCTCAATTCACCTAGTTCCCTTTTCACATATGCACATTGAATGCCATGACTGTTTTCTCCCATTTTTCCTCTCTTTATTCTTCTACCTCTTCCCTTTGACCTCTCCTTCTTGACACCTGAAATTCCAGCTTCCTAGTTTTCATTTTGTTAGTTGTTCAAAGAAGTTACATTGGAATTCCCCTCTACATATACCATACTTTTGTTAATATATTTATGGATGAATGCATATAATCCTATATGTGTTTTCACACATAGACCTCACCTCCACATATGTGAGAAAACAAATGTCCTTGGTCTTTCTAAGCCTGACTTACTTAAAATAATTTTTATATGTCCATCCATTTCTTTGCCAATGGCATAAATCATTCTTCCTGATGGATGAGTAAATTTCCATACATATGTAATTTAGCTAGGCACAAATCTCAGAATTATTATTCTATGTCCTTAGTCAGGAATCTTAACTTTTCTATGCTTAGAATATAGGAATTAAAAATAGGGATTAAGTAGGGAACGTGGCTTAGTGGTAGAGTGTTTGTCTAGCATGCTTGGGATCCTGAGTTCAATTCCTCAGTGAAACATACACAAAAAAAATATTTTAAAAATAGGGATTAAAACAGGGACTCAAAAAACCCTTGTAAATAGTTCAGTGGCAGAGCTTGCTAAATAAGTGTAAGACCCTGGGTCTATTCCTAGCACCAGAAGAAAAAGTAATAGCAGAATCCCCACCCCTTTTGTGCTTACATTTCAGATTCCTTCATTCACACACACACACACACACACACACACACACACACACACACACACATATAGTAATAATTTGAATGTTTCCATAGCTTGGTTGTGATACGTGATTGTGTAAATGTCTTTATTATGTTCTAACTAGTACTCTTTTGGAGAAATGTCCAAGAGTGACTTCATAGGGCACATAAAGAAGCTAAGCATTACTCAGAAAGACTAAATGGATTGTCCAAGGTCTTAAGTAGGAATCTATAGATTCCAACCCACTTTACACTGTGTGCTGATAAACTAGCCTCCATTTGTTGTGTGTGTGTGTGTGTGTGTGTGTGTATGTGTGTGTGTGTGTGCCAGTATTGGGGCTTGAACTGCTCAAAGCTGGGCCTGGTACTCTACCACTTAGTCTACTCCTTGTCTTCTGGGTTTTGGGGGTTGGTTAATTGGAGATCAGATTTGTGGGCCCAGGTTGACTACAAATTTCAACTCTCAGATCTCAGACTCCTGAGTAGCTAGGACTACTGGTGTGAACCATGTCTTCTTTATCATTTATGTATATAAGTTTATTCACCTGTGCATGTGTGCACCATTTTCTGTTTGAAGAATTCAAGGTCAGGTATTGTGGTTTTTGTCTCAGGTAACCAAAAAGCGGAGATTGGGAGGATCTAGGTTTGAGGCCAACTGGAATAAAAAATAGATTAGCAAGATCCCATTTCAGTAGAAAGCTGAGACTATTGGCTCATACCTGCAATCACAATTACACAGGGAGGAATAGGTGAGAGGCTTATTGTCTGAGAATAAAAAACCATGGGACCTACCTACAAAATAATCTGAAACAAAAATTGCTGAAGTTGTAGCTTTTGTGGTAGAATACCTGCATAACAAATGTGAAGCTTTGAGTTCAAACTCCAGTAAACTAAAATGAATGAATTAAAATAAATAAATACAGATGTTCAGATACAAGATATATGTCTTCTGACAGTGACATAACCTATATTTTTATCACATTCTAGTTGTGGAGAGAGTAGCGACCATGAATTTACAGTTTCCCTTTGAACAGAACACGTAGACCAGTGAACTTATGAGGGAATTGATTTGTGAGTACTCTATTAATCTAGCTGAAAAAAGAAATTCATTCCTCCACTGAGCAGTCTGAAATATATCTCTGTATACTTTTATTAGCTAGGATCACCTCTCAGAAAAAATGAGAATGTTGTCTACTGTAAGAAATTAGTATTTCTTAGCTATTTGACACCAGTGATATACCAGTGAGATTCTGGTGCTTTCATGTACCTGTGTAGTATTGATCTGTGTCAACCTTTAAAATCTCACCCAGTTAGTATTTACCATTTTGGTTTTGCATTTAGAGATTTCCCTTGGCCTATACTGGAAGAAATATGGAACTTCAAGGCAGTATGGAACTTCTCATAAAAGTAGCATAGCCATGAGATCTTTGTATATTCCAGTTGTTCTACTATTTGAACTGAGTCAACTTTTGAGAACTCATTCAGGTAATTACCATTTGGTTTTAATTTTAATTTTTGTCAGCCATGGGGCTTGAACTCAGGACCTGGGTGCTGTCCCTGAGCTCTTTTTGCTCAAGGCTAGTGCTCTACCACTTTGAGCCACAGCACCACATCTGGTTTTCTGGTGATTAATTGGAGATAAGAGTCTCATGAAATTTCCTGCCCAGGCTAACTTTGAACCGTGATCCTCAGATCTCAGACTCTTTAATAGCTAGGATTACAGATGTGAGCTACCAGTGTCCAGTCCATTTTGGTTTCAGAGGCAAATATTACCCTAGGGCTTATGCCATAGAAATAGTTGATTTCAAAGCAGTATGGAATTGCTTTCATGAAATCAACATAGTAACAAGAGCCTGTTATGCTTAAATTTCTCTATTACTTGAATCAAGTTAATGTTTACAAGTTCATCCAGTTTAAGATATAGACCAATTGCAAGGCACCAGTTTACCTCTGCTATACTGTTTTCATGATAGCAAGTCTGTAGTGCTTTGAATTCAGCCTTTATTCCAGGTATAGTCCATAGAGAAATATTTTCCACTAAAATAAAAACAGTAAATGTTAACTGGAGAAGTTCTTAAATGGATATTCAGCTCAATAGTAGAGCACTTATAAAACACTGGAAACATGAGGTTACGCTGCTTTCAAGAGAGCCACTATGTAGTCTTTCAAACAGATATTTTTCCTGGCAAAGTCCAAATAATAAACACGACATGGATGAACTCTTAAACAGAGACCCACTTAAAGTAGTAGATTAGGTTGAAATCACAGCATCGCATCCCTATGCTGCCTTAAAAATAGCAGTGGTATTTGGCAATGCGATCAGCCTTTTCTACTATTCTAAGCCATAGGAATAAATCAACTTCTAAAATAAGCATGGTAGATCTTAGCTGGTGACCTATTAGAGGTAGACTCAACTCAAGTAGTAGAGCAGGATGAATGCACCAGGATATCTCTCCCTATCTCCCTCTTTCCCTCCCTCTCCCTCTGCCAGTCTGGGGATTAAACTCAAGGCCTAGGTTCTGTCCCTGAGCTTTTTTTTTTTGCTCAAGGCTAGCACTCTACCACCTGATGCACCAGTGCCATTTCAGGCCTTTTCTGTGTATGTAGTACTAAGGAATTAAACCCAAGGCTTCATGTGTGCTAGGCAAGCACTCTACCACTAAGCCACATTCCCAGTCCCTAGGTAGCTCCTAACTGTAGACACAGTTCAAGTCATAGAGCTTTTTGAGTATACCAGGATCTTACTGCCTTTATTAGACCATTTCAGCGAGCGACAAAATTAGCTATTTCTCCTGATATTAGCTTAAATGAAATGCTTGCATCTAAAGCCAAAACAGTAAATAATGTCTGGGTAATCTCTTAAACATAGACTCAGTCCAGTAGTAGATCAACCTTAGCATAATAACATCTTGTTGCTGTGCTGTTTCTATTCAACCAGTTCCAGAGTGATTTTATACCATCCATATCTCTTGATATATGCCATAGGGAAATGCTATCCTTTAAAATCATAAACAAAATGTTAGATAGATGATTTTTAAAATATAGACTCTGTTTATGTAGAGAGAATATGTGAGCATTCCAGGATCTCACTGCCATTCTGCTTTTATAAGACCAGTTCTGAGTACTTTGAAATCATTTTTCCTTGTATATGCTATAGGAAAATATCCACTTCTAAATTAAAAATGGCAATTGCTAGATGGATGAGCTCTTAAATAGACCCAATTTAATTAGTAGACTGAATTTAATTCATAGATTAAATTGAACTAATGTAGATTTATTTGCTACTACTTTTTATGAGACAAGTCCATAGAACTTTGTAATCTTACATTTCTACCAGTATAGGCCATAGTGAAATATATGCCTTTATAAACAAATTGGTAAACATCAGCTAGATGAGGTCTTAAATATACATAGTTCAAACAATAGCAAAATTTGAACAAGCTTGCATCTCGGTACTATGCTTTTTTCTTAAGAGTTGCCCCTCAGTAGATGAATGGATCAAGAAAATGTGATACACACACACACACACACACACACACACACACACACACACACACAAACTGGAATTCTATGCCTCCATCAGAAAGAATGACATCCTCTCATTTGTAAGGAAATGGAAAGACTTGGAAAAAATTATATGAAGTGAAGTAATCCAGGCCTAAAAAAACATAGGTCCCATGGTTTCCCTTATTTGCAGTAAGTAGTATAAAGCTAGGACAAGCAGAAAAGGTCAAAAGCTATGTACACATTACCATATAAGGTGATGTTAAGTGAAATGAACTCCAAGATAGGGACACAACTTGTTTTTTCTTTCTTGTTATTGTTTTTAACATATTTAAAATGTAACATGTGATTTTTTTGTATGTTCTTTCCCTATGGTATAACCCCTGTATTCATTGTATTTGATGTTGGTGCCTTGCAACTTGTGTATATATTTTTCTAATTAGGGAAGAGAAGAGAAGTAACAAAATGCTGAAATAAGGATATAGGTTTACCCATTATCACAATGAGATGTACAAGACATTATGTTCAAAACGAACTTTACAACTTGGGAGGGGGAGGGGGGGTTGGGGTGGTGGGGAGGGAAGGGATGGTAGAGGAAAAACAAAGGAGGAGGTAACAATGCTGGATAAGAAAAGTACTCATTACCTTACTCATGTAATTGTAACCCCTCTGTACACTATTTATATAATAAAAAAATAAAAAACAGTTGTTTCATAATCTTCAAAATCAGACCTTTCTCTTGATACGTGCCAATGTTAGATGGATGAGACCTTAAACTAGATTTAATTCAAAAGAGCAGAGCAACGTCAATGCATCAGGTTCTCTTTGCCAGCTGCTTTCATGAGGGCAGTCCCATATGCTTTGAAATATGCCATTTGTCTGTAATAGACAATAAGGATGTAGGAAGAAGGCTACCAGTGTGATCCTGGAGTAGTCTCATTGTTAATTACTTTAACTGAGTTTCCTGATAGCATTGACCATTTTGTATTTAGATAGGGATATTTCCTTATAATCCTATTCCAAGTAATCCAGTTGGTTTCAAAACAGAGCAGAAATGATCTTAAAGGAGGCTACTATGCAATCCTGGTATGATCAAATTGCTCACCATTTATGTGCTCATCCAGCTAACATTTACCATTTGATTATGTAGGTATATTTTTCACTATTGCCTATGTTGGGAGAAATGGCTCATTTTAAGTCAGAAAGGAACTGCTCTTAAAAAATAATTCTAGCAGGCTGGGAAAGTGGCTCAGTGGTAGAGTCCTTGCCTTGCATGCATGAGGCCCTGGGTTCGATTCCTCAGCACCACATAAAGGGAAAAAGCTGGAAGTGGCACTGTGGCTCAAATGGTACAGTGCTAGCCTTGAGCTGAAGAGCTGAGAGACAGGGCCCAGGCCAGAGTTCAGGCCCGTGACTGACAAAAAGAAAAGAAAAGAAAAACAAAACAAAACAAAATAAAATAATTCTAGCAACAGAATCCTGCTGCCTTCAAGTTGCTCAACTACTTAAATTGAATCTGAGTTTAAGAGCTCATCCAGTGAACACTTACCATTTTGGATTTAAAAACAAACATTTCTCTCTGGACTACACTGGGAAATATGGTTTATTTCAAAGCTTCACTGAACTGCTTTTATAAAAGGAGACTATCAGCAACATCCTGGTGCTTCATGTAGTGGATTTTCTGTTTCAAAGCTCATCATGCTAATATTTATAGTTTTGTATTTAGAGTAATATATTTCCTGATGAGTCTATAACAGGAGAAATGCCTAATTTCAAAATAACACAATAGTGCTGTTGTGAAAATAGTTTAGCAGTGAAATTTTGCTGCACTCAAATTTCTGAAATATCTGAATAGAGTCCCCTTTTAAGAACTCATCCTGCTAATCTTTATCATTTTGTTTTTAGAAGTTAGTTTTTTATCATTTTGTATTTAGAGGCTGATATTCCCCTATGGCTGATTTTCAAACAGGACAGAAATCCTGGTTTGTTCAAATTGTTCAACTGCTTGAGCTGAGTCTACACTTAAGATATAATCCTGCTAACCTTTACCATTATGGTTTTAGAGTTAAATAACTTGACATGTTTTCTACGTGGAGAAAGAGATGATCAAAGCATCATGGAACTGCTCTTTCCAAAGAAGACAAGCACCAAGATTCTGGTGCATTCACATTGCTCAACTACTGGAAGTAAATCTATGTTAAAGAGCTCATCCAGTTAATAATAACTATTGCTTTATAGAAGTATATTTCCCTATCATCTTGACAGGGAGAAATGGTTGATTTCAAGGCAGCAGGAACCTATTTTATTTTTCTTATTTTATTTGTCTCATGAAAACAACATACCAGTAAGATCCTACTGCATTAATTGTATTCTATTACTACAACTGAGTGTATGTTTTAGACCTTATCCACACAAGATATGCCATTTTAGTTTTAGAGACAAATACATTTTGATGTACTAAAGTTGTGATTTGGCTCATTTTCTGAAAGAAGCATACCAATGAGATCCTGGTACATTCACTCTATTCTATGACATGAACTGAGTCTATGTTCAACAGCTCATGCTGGTTTTTTTTTTCAGAGATGTACCTATATCCCTATTGTCTAAATGTGAGAATCTTTTGATTTCAAAGCTTTATAGCATTCTGGAACATATTTCATGTGTTCAAGTTTCTCTCCTACTTAGACTGAGTCTACTTGTGAGATCCCATTCCTTAAGAATACTGTTTTGTTTTTACAGCAAATATATTACTATAGTCTAATTGGACTAATTAGCTCATTTCAAAGCTGCACTACACTGTTCTTACAGAAGCTTTATGTAAGCACAATTGTATGGGTTCAAGTTTCTCTACTACTTGAACTGAATATATGTTTAAGAGCTCATCAAGTTTTGAGATAATTTTGGTTGTAGCATCATATATACTCCCATGGCATATAATAGTAGAAACTGATTTCAAAGCATTGCAGGCGTGGCTTGTTCTTTTGACAACAATATACTAGTGATATACTGGTGCATTCAAGTTATTTCGCTGTTTGAACTGAGTCTACATTTAGGATCTTACCCATCCAAAATATAAAGGCAAACATAATCCTATAAATTGGTTAATTGAGTAATTTTAAAGTAGTATAGAACTTCTTGTGAAAGCAGCATATTAAGAAAATCTTCATTTGGTCAAGATGTGTTACTACTGGAACTGTATTCTTATACATTTGCTACAGCTAAAGTGAATTGTTTTTATAGGCAAATATGCACTTCTGGTGTAAATGGGAGGATTGGCTAATTTCAAAGCCTTATGAAACTGTTCTTATGAAAGCAGCACTCCAACAATATCTTGGGAAGTTTAAATTGTTCTACTGTTTTTAAGAACTTACCCACAAAAAAATGTACTGTGTTAGTTTTCAAAGCAGATACGTCATGATAGAATATAAGGGCAAAAGTGGCTGATCACATAGCATTACAGAATTTATATCATGAAAGCAGTATCTTAGTGAAATTGGTGTATTCAACTTGCCCTATTACTTGTAGTTACTCTACTTTTAGAAACTCATCCAGCTAAGATGTACTCTTCTGTTGTTAGGGTCAAATATAAATCTATGTCCCAAATGGCAGAAGCAGCTAATTTAATGCTGCAAGAAATTATTCTTATGAGTGTAGATTAAGAACTCATTCAGCTAAAATGTTCTGTTTTGTTTTTAGAGGCAAATGTAAGTCTGATTGGAGAATCAGGTAATATCAAAGCATTCTGGAATGGCTCGTTATAAAAACAGCATGCTAGTGATATCTGGCTGTCTTCAATTTTTCTCAAACTTGAGCAGAGTCTTTGCTTAAGAACTCATCCAAGAGAGATTTACTATATTGGATTTAGATGTAGAAGTGTAAACAATGCTATATATTGGCAGAAATGAGCTATTTCAAAGTGGTGCAGAAATGATCTTATGAAAAGAGCATACCAACAAATTCCTGGTGCATTTAAATTATTATATTACTAGTACTGAGTCTATATTGAAGAGCTTATGCAGGTAAAATGTACCAGTTTGATTTTAGAACAAAAGTATCCTTGTAGTATAAATTGGCTAGTGGGTTAACCTGCCTCTGTTTGCAACTGGTTTCATGAAAGCTGCATATCAGCATGATCTTAGGGTGAATAAGTTTCTCTATTATTAAAAATGAGTTAGAGAATTCATCCAACAAAGATATACTGAGTTGGTTTTAAAGGCAGATATTTTCCTATGGCATGTGACAGCAGAAGTTGCTGCTTTCAACGCATTAGAGAAGTATTCTCATGAAAAAAGCCTTCAAATGAGATCCTAGTATATTTAAGTTGCTCTACTACTAGAACTTACTTCACTTTTATGGGTAGCATCTTGTATGCAGAGTCAAACATAACTTATGCCTCAAATGGGAGAATCAGCTGATTTCAAAGCTTTGTGAACTTATTCTTATGAAAGAAGCTTACCAGCCAGATCCTGGTGCACTGAAATTATTCTAGTACATGAACACATCCAGCAAAGCCATTCCTCTTGTTTTGATAGGCAAATGTATTCCCATTGCCTAAATAGAATTGGCTATTTTGAAAAGAGTGTGGAAGTGAACTTATGAAAGTAACATACCAGTAAGATCTTACTTTGCTCAAGTTGTACCTGTTTGAACTGAGCTGATATGTAAGAGATTATCCAACTAAGATGTGTCATTTTGTTTTCAGAGTCAAATATGTCCCTATGGCCTCGCTGGGCTAATTGTGTATTTTCAAAGCACTGCATAACTGTTCTTATGAAATCAGTATCCCAGTGAGATCTTGGTGTGTTCATGTTGCACTATGACTTGAATTGGATCTATGTTTAAGAGCTCATACAGATAAGATGTACTGTATTAGTTTTAGTTGCAATATATCCCTACTGTCTAAACTGGGGAAAATAAGCTGACATCAAAGTTTTACCAAGTTGCTCTTAGGAAGTCAGCATAGCAGCAAGATTCTCATGTATATAATCTGCTCTACTACTTGAACTGACTCTACTTTTAAGAGTTTATCCAGCTGAAATGTGTTGTTTTGATTTTATAGTCAAATACATCTTTCTCGCTCAAATGAGAGAATCAGGTAACTTAAAAGGAGTACAGAACTTTTTTTAAATCAAAATAGCATCTAGTGAGATTCTCATTTTTTCTAGTTACTCTATTTCTTTTTTCAATTTAAATATTTATTGTTGTTATCAAGGTGATGTACAGAGCGGTTACAGTTACATTAATTAGGAAAGAGGACAATGTCACCCCTTCCCTCCTAGCTTTTATCTCCCAGCTCCACCCCAAGTTGTCTGTTCATTTTCAAAATAATATCTAATGACTGTCACCTTTGTTCAACCTTTGTCTCTCCATATCTGTGCCCCCCCTTGCCCCACCAAAGGCAGATAAACAAACAAGCAAGATAAAAAGAAAAGAAAACAACAGCAACGAAAAAACCTGTTGTTTCCATTTCCTGGAGCTCATTTTGAGAAAATATTTTATATGATCACATACACATAGGCATTGTGGTCTGTGTATTCACCTTCTGAGAGTATCTTCCTTTGGTCTCATTGTGTAAGAATGCCTAGAAATTGCTATACTTTTTTGTATAATTCTTTTTTATTTTTTAAATTTTTATTAATAATTTTTATTGTGAAAATACCATTTAGAGGGTTAAATTACATGAGCAAGGTAATGAGTACATTTCTTATCAAGCATTGTTGCCTCCTCCCTTGCTTCCCCTTGCGATCTCTGCCCTCCTATCTCCCGCCTTCCCCCTCCCTGGCCCCCTCCAAAGCTGTAAAGTTCGTTTTTCGACATAACGTCTTGTACATATCATTGTTGCAATGTGTCCACCTGTATCCCTATTTAAATGATTTGTTTTTTCCCTTTCCCTCCACAAATTATACCAACATCATATATAGTGAAACCAGGGGGAGGGACATACAAATCTAAATCTACATTCAAGAGCTCATTTGGCTAAGAAGTGCTGTTTTTATTTTAGGTACAAATAGATTCCTGTAGGTAAGTAGGCAAATCAATTAATTCAAAGCATTACAGAACTACTCTTACAAAAGCGACATGCCATTGAAATATTGGTGCATTCAACCTTCTCTACTACTTAAAAATGAGTTTAAATTTAGAAGCTCAGCCAGCTCAGATGTAATGTTTGGTTTTTAAAAGCAAATGGTAAACAAATGTGCTAATTGGATGCTTTCAAAGCAGTGAAAAACTATTACTAAGAAAGCAGCATACAAGCAATATCCTTGTTTTCTCACATTACTATACTATTTGAACTGAATCTATGTATAAGGGTTCATCCAGCTAAGATATTCTACTTTGTGTTTAGGCTAATATTCTTATAGCCTAAATAGACTAATGAACCAATTTCAAAGCTGCATGAAATTATTCTTATGAAAGTAGCATGCCACCCTATTTCTTGAACTGAACCTTGTTTAAGAACTCACCCAGCAAAGATGTATTGTGTTGCTTTTAGAGACACATATGTCCCTAAAGTATGTCACATAGTGGCAGAAATGGTTGATCTCAAATGACTAAAGAACTGACTTCATGAAAACAACATATAGGCCATATTCTGGTGTATTTTATATGAATGGTATGGTTGGGGCTACAGCTATAAGGTTTGGTTTTCAGGAGTCTTGTCTACATGCTGGTGTTTATTGGGTCACTTGACTGTGGCTGGGATTTCTGGTGTCACATGTATATGGCTATAATCTGTGGGTTCACATCTACATTATCAGGGTCTGTGGGGTCTATGCCTGTGTGGCTGAGGCCTATAGAGTCTGTGTTTACATGCCCAGATCCTTGGGGATCCTTTCTACATGACTAGGTTTTTTGAAGTTGTTTACATTCACCTAATGGATGTAGGCTAGATCTGCTTGGAATTGTTCTTAGGAGCCTACAGATGCAGGCCTAGCGTCACTGGGGCTGTGTCTACTTGTCAGAGTCTTTGAGGGCTGAGTCTATCTAGGGTGATTCCATTGGGTCTGTGTGATTCCATTGGTGTGGGTCTCTGGGGCCAAATCTACCTGTCAAGGTCTGTGGAGCCTGAGTCTACTGGTTGGAGTCTGTGAAGCAAGCATTTAGGTGTCAGGGCCCATGGGACCTACACTGATGGAGCTAAGTTTTGTGGAGCCTAATACATAAGGCCAATATCCATGAGGCTTCATCTACCCTGCAAAGGTCTGTGGGGCCCACCTCTTCCTGGCAGGCATCTGTGGTGTGTGGATGGAGGCAGTGTTGGTTGAACTTAGTTTATTGGGGCCAGGACCTGTGGCACTTATCTATGCAACCCATGTTTGTGATGTCATGTCTCTGGATTGGGGTCTGTGAGGAACACATCTAACAGCTGGGGTTTATAGGGCTCCATAGCTATTAGACAGGGTCAGTGGTGCCTGTGTCTATGTGATTAGGTTCTATGGAGCCTTATCTACCTGGTTTGGGTTAATGAAGCTATATTTATAGAACCAGAGTCTTTGAGACCCATGTCTATTTGGCCAATGTCCGTGGAACCTGTGTCTATGGGAATGGTGTCAGAGAGGTTGTGTCTGCCTTGTTGGGTCTGCAGGGCCTATATCTACTTGGCTGAGGTCTCTGGAGTAGCCAACCAGCTGTATATTGTGAAGCCACATCTACATGGCTGAGTTCTCTGGAACTGTGTCTGCAATCAATGTGTGTGTAAATGCCAACAACTCGCCAAGCTATGTACTCTGGAGAAGAGTTAATGTGGCTGGAGTCTGTGGGTCTACATTTATGTCGTCAGGGTCTGTGCAACTTTTGTGCATGCAGCCAAGATCTGTGAGGCCCATTTTTACGTGCCCTTGTTTAGGTAACTGGGTATATGGGGCCCGCCAAGCTTTGTGGAGCTGGTATATGAAGCTAATGTCAGTAGGACTGCATCTACTCAGCAGGGGTCTTTGGAACTCTCTTTTAGTTGGCTGGGGCCTGTAGGGCCAACTCTGTGTGGCAAAGGTCTGTGAAATCTAAATCTATGTAGGTCTACATTTCTGTGCCTGGGCCTGTGTGGCCTGAGTCATGTGGCCAAGTTTTGTGTTACTAAATATATGTGGCCAGTTGTATGTGGGGCTATATTTTCCCCAGGAAGGGTCTTTGGGGCCTGTATGTATTTGACCAGGGTTTGTGATGTCATATTGATGTTTCTGCAGTTGATTGGGCTCATGTCTATAAAGCCAGGGTCTGTGGGGCCAAATATATGATAAGCAATGTCTACAAATTACTTTCTATGTTGTTGAAGTCTTGGGACATTTGTCTAACTTGAAGGGGTCTGTAGGCCCCTCAACTCTGTGGACAGGGTCTGTGGAGCACATTATGTCTACTGACCCAGGATCTGTGGGGGAGGTCTTTTATGTTGCCAGTGTCTGGAGGACCAAGCCTACAGTGCTAAGGTGGGTGTAGGCATTCCACTATGAGGCTGATGTCAGTGGGGCCCTGTGTTTGCTTTGATTTTAGACTCTGATATTTCTGATTGTCTGAAATGCCAGATTTCAAAGGATTACTTGTGGGTTTTTTGTTGGTTTTTTGTTTTTGTCAGCCATCGGGCTGGCTCAAATCCCGGTTCTCAGATCTCAGCCTCCCATTGTTCTGAGATCTCAGCCTTCAGGTTGTTACTGGATCTGCAGAGTTGGGCCCTTCTTCCTTCCCTACTTCCTCCACTCTGTCCCACCCTAATCCCCTCTCCCCCCATGTTTATAGGAACTTGACTTGCTGGGTTTCTCTGAAATCCTTCACTCTCAATGTCATGGCTTAACCTCACCCAGGGAGAAACTTAGGCCAGCTTCCAGGCAGAGTCAGGGTAAGATTATGATGGGGGGACCTTGTCCCAGGGCAAGACCGACCCCGTCCCCCAACATTCTCTATTTAAATCTGCCTGTCTCTGGGGATCACCTGTTTAACTGTCCTGGCATGTGGCATATGGTGGCATATTGCTGGGGGATAGGGAATCATTGAATCATGTGACTTTGCCCTAGAAGGCATTATAGAGAGCTGGTAAGTAGATCTTGCATCCTCAAAGCCCCTCCCTCATGGGGTACTCCCAGGATCCCCTCCCCCCTCCAGAATCAGCTGTAAAGCTCTTATAAAATAGTTGGGAGTCAAAGCCTTAGCAATGCTACTGGGGTGCTGAGCTCCCCTAGCCTGCTTTATTTGTCTTTATGCAAAGACAATACCAGTGCAGTCTTGTTGTATTCAAGTTATGCTACCACTTGAATTGAGTTTGCATTTAAGACCTGAACAAGCTACGATATATTTTGTTTAGAAAGGTAAATATAACCCTACAGCATAAATGGGAGAATCAGCTAATTTCAAAGCATTACAGAAATCCTCTTATAAATAAAATCACCATCACTGTGACATGTTGTTGTGTTTATATCACCCTGTGATTCCAACTAAGTCTACATTTCTTTGTGCCAGTCCTGGGACTTGAACTCAGGGTCTGGGAACTGTGTCTGAGCTTCTTTTCTACAAGGCTAGCACTCTATCACTTGAGCCACAGCACCACTTCAACTTGTTTCAAAGCATTATGGAACTGTTTATTTTCCCCAAACCAAAACAGTGTAACAATGAGATCTTGTTGCATTAATGTTATTTTATTACTTGAACTGAATCTACCTTTAAAAGTTTTCTGAGCTAAAACAGAGCATTTTTTATAGGCAAATATGTCTCTATGGTCTAAATGGAAGAACTGACTAATTTAAAAGCAATACAAAACTGCCCTTATGCCATCAGCATGCCAGAGAGACCTTGTTGCCTTCATGTTATTCTGCTACTTGAGCTGAACCTACCTTTAAGAGCTCATCCATGGAAGATGTACTATTTTGTGTTTAGAAGCAACTAGATCCCTATGGCCTGAATTTGAGAATTGGCTAATTTCAAAGCATTACTGACCTGTTCTTCTATAAGTAGAATACTAGCAATATCTTTGTGTACTCATTTTGTTCTACTTACATTGGGTCAACCTTTAAGAGTTCATTCAGCTAAGATATGCTGTTTGAAGTTTATATTTACATATGTAACATACTTGAATAAGCAGATGCTTAGCAGTTTTCATGAAAAGAACATACTAGCAAGATACTGCTGCTTTATTATTCTCATGTCAGTGGACTCTAAGAGCTCATTCAGCTATGATGTACCATTTTGTTTACAGAGCAAATAAATCCTTGTGACATACATGGGAGCTGTATCAGTATTGATGGGGTCTTTATGAGGCCTGTTTCTATGGGGCTGGGGGTCTGTGGGCCATGTCAACAGGATGGACTTTGGCAGGACACTTGGTTTGTAGGACTAGGTCTATGTGGCCAGTGTCTGTCAGGCATACATTTATGGGGTCTGAGTCTCTGGGGTCTGTATCAACAAAATCAAATTCTGTTTGTTCTGAGATTATGTGCATGGATCTGTGCAGCTTATGTCTACATGACTAAGTTTTGTGGAGTCAAGAATATGCACCAGAGCTGGGAAGGTGGCTCAGTGGTAAAATGTTTGTCTTCCATACCATACCACCACATAGGCAGAAAAAGCCAAAAGTGGCACTGAGCTCAAGTGGTAGAGTGCTAGCCTTGAGCTGAATAGTTCAGGGACAGGGCCCAGGGCCAGTGTTCAAGCTCCAGGACCGACAAAAAAAATGAGTATACACCAATGTCTGTGGGACAGACTCTGCCAAGCAGGGGTATGTAGGGCCTCTGTCTATTTTGTCAGGGTCTGCGGGGCTGAGTGTATTCAGTGGGCATCTTTTTTTTTTTTTGTTTATTTTTTAAATATATGTTTCTTATTGTGAAAATACTGTGCTGAGTGGTTACAATTACAAGTAAGGTAATGAGTACATTTCTTATCAAGCATTGTTACCTCCTCCTTTGTTTTTCCCCTACCATCCCTTCCTTCTCACCTCAACAACTACACTCCCCCCCATCTAAATTGTAAAGTTTGTTTTTCAACGTAGTGTCTTGTGCATCTCATTGTTACCATGGGTCAACCTGTATCCTTATTTAAGCATTTTGTTTTTGTCCTTTTCCCTCCCCAAATTAGAGAAGTGTATATACAAGATGGAGGGAACCAACATCAAATACAGTGTAAACAGGGGTTATACCATGGGGGAGAAACATACAAAGAAACAAAAAATTACATGGTACATTATTAATACATTAGAGACAATAGCAAGAAAAAAACCCACTTGTGTCCCTATCTTGGGGTTCATTTTGCTTAACATCATCTTTTTTTTTTGCCAGTCCTGGGGCTTGAACTCAGGGCCTAGACACTGTCCTTGAGCTTCTTTAGCTCAGGGCTAGCACTCTACCACTTGAGCCACATTGACACTTCAGGCTTTTTTTTTTCTGTTTATGTGGTACTGAGGAATCGGACCCAGGGCTTCGTGTATGCTAGGCAAGCACTCTACCCACTAAGCCACATTCCCAACCCCTTAACTTCATCTTACATGGTCATATGTTCATAGATTTTGATCTTTTCTGCTTATCCTAGACATATACTAGTTATTGCAAATAAGGGAAACCATTGGACCTATGTTTCTTTGGGCCTGGCTTACTTCACTTAATACAATTTTTTCTAAGTCTTTCCATTTCCTAACAAATGGAGCGATGTCATTCTTTCTGATGGAGGCATAGAATTCCACTGTGTGTGTGTGTGTGTGTGTGTGTGTGAGTGTGTGTGTGTGTGTATGTGTGTGTATCACATTTTCTTGATCTATTCATCTACTGAGTGGCATTAGGGTTGGTTCCATATCTTAGCTATGGTAAATAATGCTGCAATGAATATAGCTGTGCCGGTAGCTTTAGTATATCCTAGTTTGTGATAGTTTGGGTAAATGCCCAAAAGTGGGATTGCTGGGTCATAGGGGAACTCTATGTGGAGTGTTTTGAGAAACCTCCATACTGCCTTCCAAAGTGGTTGAACAAGTTGACATTTCCATGAAAAATGCAGTAGGGTTCCCTTCTGGTCCCACCCCCTCCAGCATCTGTTGTTATTCAAATTCTTGATTATAGCCATTCTAACTGGGGTGAGGTGGAATCTCAATGTTGTTTTGATTTGCATTTCTTTCATAGCTAGAGATGTTGTGCATTTCTTCATCTATCTATTGGCCATTCTTATTTCCTCTTCAGATAAGTTTCTTTTTAAGTCTTAGCCCACTTATTTATTTATTTTATTTTATTTTATTTTTTTTTGTCGGCCGTGGGGCTTGAACTCTGGGCCTGGGCGCTGTCCCTCAGCTCTTCAGCTCAAGGCGAGCGCTCTACCACTTGAGCTACAGCGCCACTTCCGGTTTTCTGGTGGTTTATTGGAGATAGGAGTCTCACGGTCTCTCCTGCCCGGGCTGGCTTTGAACCGCGATCCTCAGATCTCAGCCTCCTGAGTAGCTAGGATTACAGGTGTGAGCCACCAGCGCCCGGCTTAGCCCACTTATTTATAGGGCAGTTGTTTCTTTGAGGACTGGTGTTGGGAGATTTAATTTTTTGAGTTCCAAGTATATTTTAGATAGGAGACCCTTATCCATTGTATGGCTAAGTGAAGATTTTCTCCTAATCCATGGGCATGGGCCCTTGACTATGTGGACAATGTCTCTGAAGGGTCATCTGTGTGGCTGGGTATAGGGGTCATTTCTAAATTGCATGGCTGTTATAGGGCCTTGTCATTGTTACCAGAGTCAGTGGGGCTATGTCATCACAGACATCATAGCCTCTACAAGGACCCTTCTACAGGGCCAGGGTCTGTGAGACATATGTCTATGTGGTTGAAGCCAATGTCTACATGCTCAGATCTGTGGAGATCATGTCTGTGTGTCTGGCTTTTATGTAGGTTGTATATACCCAGAAGAGTAGCCTATGGGGCCTGAATATTCATGATAGAATCTGTGAGGCCATGTCTATGCAGTCTACATGTTTGGTCTACATCTACATGGCTGGGGTCAGTGGGAACATACCTCAATAAGGCCAGAAGTGAAGTCATGTCTACACAGCTAGTGTCTGTGAGACACTTGCCTATGAGGCCAAGATCTGTGAAGTTACATCTACATGGCCAAGGTCTGAGAGGCCCAAATTTATTTGTCTGGGTCTGTTGAGCTCAAAATTATGTGGCTAGGTTTTGTGAAGTGGGTGTATACAGCCAATGTCTGTGGAGCTATGTCAATGCTACAGGGTTCTTGTAGCCTGCATCTATGTGACCAAGATCTGTGAAGCTGTGTTTATGAGGATGGGGTCTGTGGGGTTCATGTTTTTGTACCCAGGTTCTGTGGAGCTGTATCTACACAGCTGGGTACAGACCAGATCTATGGGATTTAAAACTATGTGGCTGGTTTCTGTGAGGTATGTCTACCTGACAAGGAACTGTGAGGCATGTGTGCATGTTTGTAAAACTGCATCTATGTAGTCAGAGTCTGTGAAGTTGCCTAAAAGCCAGGGACTGTGGAATATACATATGCAGCCAAGTTTGCTTGAGCCATGGGATTTTGGTTGGTGTCTATGGAGGCACCTAGAAACCATGGATAGTGGCTCTACATAGAAGCTAGGGACTGTGGAACTGCATCTCTACAGCCAGGTCAACTGAAGCTCCATCAACATGGCTGCCACTTTGCAACTAGGGTCTGTAGGGCTGTGTATACATGGTTGGCTTCCTTTGTACCTATATCTATGTGGGCAGGGCCTGTAGGGTCTATGTTTATGTGCCTGGATTTTATGTGCTCGAGTTTTGTGAGGAAAGTATACATGGCAGATATTTATGGGCTATATTTACCCAATAGAGGTATATTGACCTCATCTGAGTAAGATGTACTGTTTGTTGATGGTGCCTGCATTTATGTTGCCAGTATCTTTAGGTATGTGTCTCCCTATCAGGATATGTGTAACCTATTCTACACAGCCAGGATCAGTGTGTCTCATGTTTGCAAGGTGTTTGCAGCCTTGTTTACCCATACAGGTTTGTTGGTTCATGTCTACACAGTGCGACCTATGTAAAATAGTCAGGGCCTTTGGGATCTGTTTTTATGTGTCTGAGTCTGTGAGGACTATATCTAAGTTATCTATTTTTGTGGAAACAAGTATATGGATACTCTCTATGGGTCATCTATGCAGCACTGGTTTAAGGGTACATCATCTATGTGTCAGAGTCTGAGTGACCACATCTACTTGCCTGGGGCCTGTGGGTCTGGCTCTGTGTGACTGGGGTCAATAGGTCATGACTACAGAAAACTGGAATTTGTCTGGAAATATACACACCAAGGCTTGTGGGGCAGATGTCTATGTAGAAATAGCTTGTCTATATGGAACTGTGTCTATATGGTCAGGGAATGTTGGACTGCATCTACATAGTTGGCATCTGTGATCTATATAGACTGGTTTGGCGTGGCCTGCCTCTACATGGCTTAGTTTGTGTGACTGTATCAACTTGATTTCAGCTTGTGGTGAAACATCTATATGACAAGGTCTGTGGGTACATGTCTCCATGGTAAATGTCTGTGACATATGTCTGTGTAGTTGTATGCTTATGGTTAGAGTTTGTGGGACACATCTGCTTGTCCCAGGGTCTGTGAGACTTACATTTAAGTGGCCAGTACTGTATCTGGGTAAGCTGCATATATTATGCAGTCAGGCACTATGGAGCCAAGTGAATGCAGCCATTGTGAATGTGGTCTCCTTAATGATGAGGACTGTGGAACTGTGTCTACATATTTAGGATCAATGGGGCCATATCTATGCAATCAGGGTGTTCAGGGCCATGTTTAAGTGGATGGTGTCTGTAGGGGTGAATCTAGGTAACCAAGGTCTGTGGGGACTATTTCTTTTCATATAAAAACATTTTTAATATTTTAAAAAATTTTTTATTGTAAAGATACTATACAGAGGGTTATAGTTACATGAGTAAAGTAATGAGTACACTTCATATTGAGCATTGTTACCCCCTCCATTGTTTTCCCCCTACTATCCCTTCCCTCCCTACCTTCCCCGAGGTTCTTCTTTTTTTTAATTGTGATTAAGTGATTACATAATTTCCCAAATTTCACAGTATTGTGGAATAATGATGCTCATTTAAAGTCACAAGTTCTTTCTAACTTTCCTGGAGCAAATTGCTTATCACGGACTATAACATATAACAGTGTACACATATAAACCATACATGTGATCAGCAGCATGGGGATATTTAGTAGTGGTTCGACCAGATGAGTGGAAGTTCTTTGTTTCTTAAGTCCTGTTAATTTTGTCGTATCACATAACATTTTGGATTTAGCATCCACTTATCAGGGAGACCATGTACCGTTTGTGTCTTTGCTCTTGGCTTACCTCGCTCAACATGATTTCTTCTAGCTCCATCCATTTCCCTGCAAATGCCATTATTTTGTCATTTCTAATGGCTGCATAATATTCCATGGTGTATAGATACCACAATTTTTGGATCCATTCATCTGTGGTGGGGCATCTGGGTTGTTTCCATATCCTAGCTATTGTGAACAGTGCTGCAATAAACATGGAGGTGCACATGTCCTTGTATATTGGTTCCTGTTGTTCAGGGTAGATGCCTAGAAGTGGTATGACTGGGTCATGAGGGAGGTCAATCTTTAGCTTTCTGAGGACCCTCCAGACTGCTTTCCAAAGTGGTTGTATAAGTGTACATTCCCACCAGCAGTGTAATACGGTTCCTCTTTCTCCACATCCCCTCCAGCATTTGTCATTGGCTGATTTGTGGATGTGGGCCATTCTGACTGGGGTAAGGTGGTATCTCAGGGTTGTCTTTATTTGCATTTCCTTCATGTGGGGACTATTTCTATATGTCCTGAAAATGTGGAAGTGCATCTGTACAGCCAGGGTCAGCTGGTCTAGTTTTACTTGGAGTTGTTACTGTGTCACACACATATATGTGGCCTGGATCTGTGGGGCTCTGTCCTCACAGGTAGATTCCATGGGATCTTGTCTAACAGGTTGCGATCTCTGAGGCAAGTCTCTGGAAAGGGATTTGGGTATACATTTACTAGTCTAGGTTCTCTGGGGCTACATCAATGCAGCCAGGGTGGGTAGAGCACTGTCTACAAGACAGGAGGCTGTGGCACTTCATCTACATGTCCAGGTTTGTTAGGAAAGCATGTATGCAGTTAGATTCTATGTGAGCACATCTACACAGCCATTGTCTGTGTGGCTTTAGGTATTTACTGAGTTTGGAGCCAGCTGTACTTGGCTAGGATCTCTCAATCTGGCCAGGGACTTGTAGCCTATGTCTGTGTACTTGGTTCTGTAGGGTCTGCATCTACATGGTCAGGTTTCATTGACCCAAGTATTTGTTTCCAGTATTTGTGGGACTGCATCTCCCAAAAAAGGTCTATGGGGCCATTTCTACTTGTTAGGTGTCAGTGGGTCACTGTTTACATAAACAGAGACTGTGAAGCTGTGATGAGGTGCCTGGATTCTGTGTAGTACCTGGAACAATTGACCATAACTGCACCATCCATTTTATGTTTTGGTTTGTAAATGTAGCTTCTATATTAAAGAGGAAAAAGGAAACAATTTGACTTTTGTTTTCAAATATTAAAAAAGTAATATAAGCAATTGAATGTTTTTTTTTCATTTACATTGGAAAGAAAGGAAATTTCTTTTAAAATCTGGATCCAGGGGATTGCACTGATCAATTTTGTGAAAAATAAAGTAAAAATCTTGCAGGAAAACGGCAGAAAAACCCAACAAAACACTAGATATAAGCTCACTGCCAGTAGAAACATATATAATACTAGTTTCTAAGCAGGTAAAAAGTGAGAGGATGCTGACATACATTCATATTTTAATAATCAACTGTGCCCATATCCAACAGCAGTCAACCTCCTGAGATGGGATAACTAGGGAGCCTGTAAAAAACCATTTATATATTGTGAGAACCAGAGGCTCAGAAAGCTCTGCCCACCCCACACTGACATCGCCACCATGCTGGAGAGGGCCCAGTGTCAAAGGGCAGGTGGAGCTGTTGGGCAGTGGGTGGCTTGGGGGTGGGACACCTTGTAGATATATAGTACATGTTCTGAGGGGATGGAGGGGGAGGGGGGAAGAAAGAACGAAAGAAAGAAAGAAAGAAAGAAAGAAAGAAAGAAAGAAAGAAAGAAAGAAAGAAAGAAAGAAAGAAAGAAAGAAAGAAAGAAAGAAAAGAAACTTACCCTCTTGAAGACTGTAGTTGTTCTTAGTCCTGAGGTAGCCCAGGACAAGGCAGCTGCAGGCTCATAAAATTTGTCAGTGTAATGACCTTGGAGAGAGAAAATCCATGGAGACATGGGGGATGGTGTGGCAAGGGACAGTGAAGGAGGGATTGAGCAGTGGGGGCAGGGCTTCAGAGGGCAGCTGGAGCCATTGGAGCCATTGGAGCATGGGCCTGGAGCACCCTATATATGGGCTGTGTGTTCAGAGGAGCAGGATTGAGAGAGACAGTGAAAAGTGGCTAGAGGCACCTCCCAGAGCAGATTTGGGCTGATCTGTGGAGAGGCATACGGAAGGGCCTGTGGGGAGGCCTCAGGCCTACGATTGGCCTACAGAGAAACCTGTGGAAAGACCTGTGTACTCCTGAGAGCACTGCAGAGAGGTGAGAGGCCTGCAATTGTCAGAGAGGCCTGCAGAAAAGGAGGAAGGAGGAAAAGGAAAAGCTCACCCCCTAGGAGGTTTGGAGATTTAGAGCTTTGCAGACCCACTAATAAAGGTCAAGTCTGTCTCCTTGGAGGTTTGGAGGTCGAGGTTGCTCTTGGTTCTGGGTAGCTAGCCAAGGACAAAGTAATCACAGGCCCCCTTTCTAGGGTAAATAAAACTCTTTTGTCAGTGGGACATCAGTGATTCACACCTAAAATCCTAGCTACTCAGGAGGTTGAGATATGAGGATTGTGGTTCAAAGCCAGCCCAGGCACCAAAGTTGATAAGACTTTTATCTCCAAGAAACTGCCCAGAAATGGCACTGTGGTTCAAGTGGTAGAGCACTCACCTTGTGCTGAAGAACTGAGGGACAGTGCCCAGGCCCAGAGTTTAAGCCCCATGACAGGCCAAACAAAACCCAAAAACCAAAAACAAACAAACATCATCTTTAACTGTATCTCTGTGGATTTTCTCACTCCAAGGTCACAATATCACCATTGACTCTGCCTCCATGTATTTTCTTGACTCCCAGGTCATGTCATCTGGAGGCCCCAGCAAGATAATCCATCCGCACAGCATCAGGCCTTGGCCCCCAGAAAATTCCCCTCTAGGAGACTGATTTGTTCTCAGGGGATAGCCACTGAGAGATGTTTCTCAGCCCTGAGGTTCCCCAAGCCTTCCTTGAGTGCCTGTTTCCTGAAGACCAACGAGGACAGGAATCATTTGGCCTTCATTGCCCAGGTGGCCCCAGATATTAGAAAGATGCTTCAAAGCTTAGAAGATTTTGAAGGAAAGGTGTTATCAGAGCTGAGTGTTTGATAACAGAAATACCCTGGAGGAAAAACAGAAAATGTGGTTTGAGAACTGTAGCAGCACCAGGACAGAGATAAAGAAACATAGGTCCCATGGTTTCCCTTATTTGCAATATTTAGTATATGTCTGAGTCAAGCAGAAAAGGTCAGATAAGGTGATGTTAGGGAAATGAACCCTAAGATATGTATTCAAATGTTTTTTTTTTCTTTCATGCGATTGTTTCTAACACATTTATAAGATTATTTCTTTGTTGCTTTGTATGTCCCTCCCCCACAATATAACCCCTGCTTTCACTGTTTTTCATGTTGGTATAATTTGTGGAGGGGAAGGGGAAAAACAAATTGTTTAAATAGGGATACATGTGGATCCATTGCAACAATGAGATGTACAAGTCATTACGTCAAAAATGAACTTCGGTGGGGGGGGTGGGGAGCGGGCAGGATTGGGTGGGGGAGCCGGGGGTGGATGGGAAGGGATGGGAAGGGGAAACAAAGGAGGAGGCTACAATGCTTGATAAGAAATGTACTCATTATCTTACCCATGTAATTGTAACCCCTCTGTACAGTATTTTCACAATAAAAAAATATATTGGAGAAGAAAAAAAAAACCCTAGGTGACTGATTGCATAACTCATTTGCAAATGGCAGTAGGGAACCTCTAGAACTAGACCAATGTGCCTATTGAAAATAAAATGAACATGGGAAAAAGGAATGTCTAAGGAGGAGAAAGAAGGAGGCTCAGATTCTAAACCTGAGAGAGGATGCAGAATGACGAGCCAGGGCTTTTTCCTCAGCCCCTCCAGAGCCCTTGGTAACATTGCAAATAGAGAGCAAAAAGACAAATTTCCTCATGGATACTGGAGCTGCCTATTCGGCATTGGAAAAACCAGGACCAGTAACTAAAGAAAGAAATGTCTGTGACCACTTGTTTGTCTTGTCTTTTGGTGTTGTCTTCATAATTTTTATTTATTTTAGGATATTGGGGTTCCTTGGAGACACTGTCAGGTGGCCTTGGCTTCCAAGGGATGGAATTCCCCACGGAGGTGGCACTCCCTGAGACATTTCAGGGCCCCATAGTCTTTCCAGCTGGCTCATGTATGCCAGACATGCCATAAAAAAAATCTTTTTAGTTACTCAGACATCTTCTGGAAGTAAGCTCTTTCTTATCTTCTGCATGTTTTCCATATTCTGAGGATTGATCCGTCTGGATCAGTGGAGATAATGGGGAGTGGACACACTCGGTAACCCATTTACAACCTCCAAGAGAGCAACTGCACTGTGAGGTTCTGTAGAGCCTGTGGTTGAGGGAGCCTCTCACCATTTAGTCAGCATTTGGTCTGGCCTTGGTAGGACTCTACCTTGCATCTGTTCTGGACATCTTTGTGGGGGGACCCCTACCTGGCATCTGGTCCTGCCGTGGTTGGGAGGTCTCTGGGCTGTCCACCCACCATCTGGTACTGCTCTCATATAGTAGAGTGTTCAACTTGCTGAGTGGAAATGACAGGCTCACTCAGAAAACTCATGGTTCAGTTTGCTGGGTGGATGTATGGAGAAGACACTCATGGGACAAAAGCAAAAGAGCATATGACAGTTAAAAGCTGCTGCTCAGAAATCAGATATGGTGCCAGATCCTGGAGTCACTTGTTGTCACTTCAAAAAGTAATCAAAAATTAAAGCAGAACTTAGGAAGTGGAAAACCTCCTATGCTCCTGGATTGGGAGGATCAACATCGTGAAAATGGCAATACTTCCGAGGGCTATCTACAAATTCAATGAGATGCCTATCAATATTCCAACCTCATTCTTCGATGAAATAGAAGAAACAATCCAAAAAATTCATATGGAACAATAAAAGACCCCGAAGAGAAAAAACGGTCCTTAACAGAAAGAACAGTGCTGGAGGAATATCAGTACAAAATTTGAAACTCTACTACAAAACCATAGTAATCAAAACAGCTTGGTACTGGCACAAGAACAGACCTGAGGACCAATGGAATAGAACTGAAGACCCAGAAATGAACCCACAAACCTATAGCCACCCAATCTTTGATAAGGGAGGTAAAAAATATAGAATGGAAGAAAGACAGACTCTTCAGTAAATGGTGCTGGCAAAATTGGTTCAACACCTGGAGAAAACTAAAGCTAGATCCTTATATATCACTCTGCAGCTGAATCAACTCCAAATGGATCAAAGACCCCAAAGTCAAAGCAGACACCCTGAAAACATTAAAGGAAAGAATAGGAGAAACTCTAGGGCTCCTTGGTACATGCAGAAATTTTCTTAATAAAGACCCAGAAACACAACAAATGTTGGACAAATGGGATTGCATGAAACTGCAGAGCTTCTGCCTGGCAAAGGACTTAGAAAGCAGGTTCCAAGGGGAAGGTTCCAAGGGGAAGGACAGAGAGAGAAAGAAGGTCACCCCCTTGGAGGTCACAGCTGATTTTAGTTCTGAGGTAGCCCAGGATAAGGCAGTAACAAGCCAGCTAATAAAACATCTTTGACAGCTTTCTTGACTCTGAGGTCATTTTGTCATCAGGCTTCCCGTACTCAAGCCTGTAATCCTAATTGAATGATTGACCCCTGCCTTATTTCTCCAGGTCAAGCAAAACACCACATGCACTAGGACTTACGTGCTTGACCTCTCAGGCTGGTCATTCTGACCTAGGCCACACAGAAAATTCCCATCTCCCCAGGCTGAACATTCCATTCTGGGCCTAATCAAAGGAACTTTCCCCTCTCCCCTAAGTGACCACAGCCTGTTTTTCTATTTCTGTTTCCTCATTGAGACCAATATAAACTTGACCCTTACTCTACCTCCTGGAACAGCCTCCATTCCTGTGGGAAGGTTGCTGCCCCTTGTTGTGCTTTAATGAAATGGTCCTTGCCAGTTGAGAGTGAGTTCAGCCTGTTCTTTCTGTTCCATTTATCTTAATGCTAATTACACAGGGGTCTCAGCTGTGAGGATGGTGGTTTGAGGCCATAGTCAAGATGCTGCTGCCCATTTCATGGTGGTCTTATCTGAAAACTCATTGTGACTCGTACTAGCCCCCACCACTTCGAGTCTCACAGTGGCCATCACATGTGACCCTGTCTGTACTTGGGAATACAAGTTACTTAAATCCTCATGGTTGCTAAGGGCTCAGCTGCCTTGCTGTGGCTGCTACCACTGCTCCAACCTCTGCTGCTGGTCATTTCTTGCTGCTGCTGCTGCTGGGCCAAGGCAACCAGGCACAGTTCACCTTGAGCTGACAGACAACTTGTTGTTGAGGTTTTCTCAGTATGTTCTCTGGAGTACCAAGTGAACACCGAAGTTCCAGGTGATTACTGATGGCCACTAGGACACAGTCCCCTTGAAGATCCAGAAGGGAAAATGGAATACAAAGAGATCAGAAAGAATGGCATTTCCCCATTTGTTAGGAAATGGAAAGGCTTGGAAAAAATTATATTTAGTGAAGTAAGCCAGGCCCAAAGAAACATAGGTCCCATGGTTTCCCTTATTTGCAATATCTAGTATAGGTATGAGTCAAGCGGAAAAAGTCAGAGAATGTGATGTTAGGAAAACGAACCCTCAAATATGTATTTTAATGTTTTTGTTTCTTTCATGCATGTGTTTCTAACGCATTTATAAGGTTATTTCTTTGTTGCTTTGTATGTCCCTCCCCCACAGTGTAACCCCCGCTTTCACTATATTTGATGTCAGTATAACATGTGGAGGAGATGGGGACAAACAAGTCGTTTAAGGATTCAGGTGGACCTGTTGCAACAATGAGAAGTACAAAATGTCATGTCAAAACCAGCTTTACAATGTCGGTGTGGGGGGGAGGGGGGGTATGATTGGGTGGGGGGGAGGGGGAGGCTGGGAAGGGAGGTGAAGGGTAAACAAAGGAGGAGGCTGCAATGCTTGGTAAGAAATGTATGCGTTATCCTGCCCATGTAATTGTAACCCCTCTGTACAGTATGTTCTCAAATAAAATAAAATAAAATTAAAAAAAAAAAAATAAATGTACTCATTATATTGCCCATGTAATTGTAACCCCTCTGTACGGTATTTTCATGATAAAAAAATAAAAAAATTTAAAAAAGGTAAAAAAAAAAAAAAAAAAACAATGGGACAGCCTTAATTCCCAAGGTTCCTGTAAAGAGGGCATACATAAAAAAAGGCTTCCACCTTATTTTGTTATTTCACACACAAACCTTATGTCTTGATTTTCTTTTGGCCTTTTGATGTCAGTGGTGGGGCTTGGACAGTGTGTCTAGGTGCTACACAGGAGGCTGAGCTGTGAGGAGGTTGCTATGAGAGCAGACTGGGAGAGTAGATAAGACAAAATAGGCAGCCATCATTGTCATCATGGCACTGTGTTACAATGACATCAATGCAGGCTTTACTTACAGCCCCTAAACCTGTTAGCTGTGATCAGGCAGTGTGGCATGGATACATGCTCCACTGCTGCTTGGCTCTCTGACTGGCTGTGCCCTGAATTTAGCCTTGGACTGCCCCAATCTCCCCCTGTTCCCTACCAGTCACACCAGACTGCCATGACAGGTGACACTGACAGCATCTAGAGTCATGGCCATGGGTGAGGGAGCTATGGATCATTGCAGCTCAGGGCAGATTGCATCATCCTTATTGACATAGTGGTCAAGGGGACACCTCTGCTGCAGGGGCACAGCCCATGCAAAGGTGATGTCTGAATGCTCAGGACACTCAGCTACTGCCAGCAGGCTTATGTGGACATGGTTTGCAATCTGACCAGAAGTTTGGGTCCAGTCCTGGTGAGAATATGTGACCATAGCATGAAGTTGAGGAGTGCTTACATTGCCATCTTCATCAGCTATATCTCCACTATCTCCTGCTACACAAACACCAACGCATTGCGGGCTCTCCTCGTTCATCACACTTACCATCTGAGCTGGGGTATGAACATCCTGTGCAACCTTGCTGGCACCTGTGGCCGGAGGGAGCCTAAGTATCTTGGTTAGAGGCCATCAGGAGTAGCATGGCCTGTAAGAACCCATGTGGAAAATCCCCAGCATTCAACAGAGTAGAAGAGCAGGGTGCTGGTGGTTCTCACCTGTATTCCTAGCAACTCAGGATACTGAGATGTGCAGATAAAGGTGGCAAGACATCCCAGACGGGAATGTCCATGGGACACTTCTCTCCAATGAAACAGCAAAAGAGCCAGAAGTGGAGATGTGGTAGAGAGCCCAGCTTCGTTATAAGAACTCAGGGTCAGAGACCAGATCCCAAGTTAAAGCCCCAGCACTGGAATACAAACAAAACCCAGAGCAGAGAAGTATGACTGAAGGGGTCCTTAGTTTCTATGTCCAGTACTGCCAACCAGACTCAAGTACAATACCAGTGAAAGAGGGATATTTGAAATACGGCAGTGTTTCTAGACAGATTTCTTATCAAGCATTGTAGCCTTCTCCTTTGTTTCCCCTTCCCATCCCTTCCAATCCTCCCCCCCCCCCGACTCCCCCACCAAAGTTGCAAAGTTCATTTTTCGACATAACGACTTGTACATCTCATTGTTGCAATGGGTCCTCCTGTATCCCTGGCTTAACGATTTGTTTTTTCCCTTCCCCTCCACATATACCAACATCTTACATAGTGAAAGCAGGGGTTATACCATGGGGGAGGGACATACAAAGCATCAAAGACATAATCTTATAAATATGTTAGAAACAATCACATGAAATCTCTCTCTCTTCTCTCTCTCTCTTTTTGTCAGTCATGGGGCTTGAGCTCTAGGCCTGGGAGCTGTCCCTGAGCAATTCAGCTCAAGGCTCATGCTCTACCACTTGAGCCATAGCACCACTTCTAGTTTTCTGGTGGTTGTTTTTTGTGGGTTTTTTTTTGTGATTAAGTGATTACATAATTTCCCAAATTTCACAGTATTGTGGGATAATGATGCTCATTTAAAGTCACAAACTCATTCTAACTTTCCTGGAGCAAATTGTCTATCACGGTCTATAACATATAATGGTGTACACATATACACCATACATGTGATCAGCAGCATGGGGTTATTTAGTAGTGGTTCGACCAGATGAGTGGAAGTTCTTTGTTTCTTAAGTCCTGTTAATTTTGTTGTATCACCTAACATTTTGGATTTAACATCCACTTATCAGGGAGACCATGTACCATTTGTCTCTTTGCTCTTGGCTTACCTCGCTCAACATGATTTCTTCTAGCTCCATCCATTTCCCTGCAAATGCCATTATTTTGTCATTTCTAATGGCTGCATAATATTCCATTGTGTATAGATACCACACTTTTTGGATCCATTCATCTGTGGTGGGGCATCTGGGTTGTTTCCATATCCTAGCTATTGTGAACAGTGCTGCAATAAACATGGAGGTGCATGTGTCCTTGTATATTGGTTCCTGTTGTTCAGGGAAGATGCCTAGAAGTGGATGACTTGGTCATAAGGGAGGTTAATATTTAGCTTTCTAAGGACCCTCCAGACTGCTTTCCAAAGTGGTTGTATAAGTGTACATTCCCACCAGCAGTGTAATAGGGTTCCTCTTTCTCTGCATCCCCTCCAGAATTTGTCGTTGGCCTTCTTGTGGATGTGGGCCATTCTGACTGGGGTAAGGTAGTATCTCAGGGTTGTCTTTATTTGCATTTCCTTCACAACCAGGGATGGTGAACATTGCCTCATGTGTTTCTTTGCCATTTTTATTTCTTCATCTGAGAAGTCTCTCTTTAGTTCCCTTGCCCATTTAGTAATTGGTTTGTTAGGTTTGGGAGGGATTAGTTTCTTGAGTTCCCTGTATGTACTGGATATCAACCCCTTGTCTGATATATTGCTGGTAAATATTTTTCCCAATTAGTTGGTTGTCTTTTTATCTTGGTTGCGATAGCTTTAGCTGTGCAGAAGCTTTTTATTTTAAGGTAGTCCCATTTGTCAAGTCTTTCTCCAATTTGTTGTGCCCCTGGGACTCTGTTCAGGAAGTTCCTTCCTGTGCCTATAAGTTGAAGTGCCTCTCCTACTCTGTCCTGCAGTAGTTTCAGAGATTCAGGTTTAATGTTAAGGTCTTTAATCAATTTTGAGTTGATGTTGGTGTATGGTGATAGGCTGGGGTCCACTTTTAGTTTTCTGCATGTGGCTGCCCAGTTTTCCCAGCACAGTAGTTGAAGAGGCTGTTTCTTCCATTGTATGTCTTTAGCTCCTTTGTCGAATATCAGCTGGCTGTAGGCCTGTGGATTTATTTCTGGATCTTCTATTCTGTTCCATTGGTCTTCAGGTCTGTTTTTGTGCCAGTACCATGCTGTCTTTGTTATTATAGCTCTGTAGAAGAGTTTGAAGTTCGGCATGGATATCCCTCCCATGTTGTCTTTATTTCCTAGAATTGTTTTGGCTACTCTAGGTCTTTTGTTGTTCCATATGAATTTTTGGACTGTTTTCTGTATTTCAGTGATGTACATCATTGGGATTTTAATAGGAATTGCATTGAATTTGTATATTAATTTTGGCAGCAGTACTATTTTCACTGTATTAAGGATGCCTATCCAAGAGCATGGGAGGTCTTCCCATTTCTTAGTGTCTTCTGCAATTTCATTCTTTAACTTTTTATAGTTTTCATTAAATAGTTCTTTTACATTTTTGGCTAGGTTAATTCCTAAATATTTTATTTTGGGGGAGGTTATTGTGAATGGGGTTGCTCCCTTTATTTCCCTGTCTGCTTGTACATTGTCAGTGTATAGGAAGGCAGCTGATTTTTGTGGGTTTATTTTGTATCCTGCTACTTTGCTGAAGTGATTTATGATTTCTAAGAGTTTGGAGATGAAGTTTTTGGGATCGTGAAGGTATAGTATCATGTCATCTGCAAAAAGGGATAGTTTAACTTCTTCTTTCCCTATGCGGATCCCTTTAATGTCTTTTTCTTGCCTTACTGCCCTGGCTAAGGGTTCCAGGACTATATTGAAGAGGAGTGGAGACAGTGGGCATCCTTGCCTTGTTCCTGATTTTAGGAGAATTGGTTGTAGCTTTTCCCCATTAAGTATAATATTGGCTATTGGTCTGTCGTAAATGGCTTTTATTGTTTTAAGAAATGTTCCTTCTAGTACAAGTCGTTATGTCGAAAACGAACTTTACAACTTGGGGGTGGGCGGGGAGGATTGGGTGGGGGGGCGGGAGGGAGGATGGGAAGGGATAGGAAGGGGAAACAAAGGAGAAGGCTACAATGCTTGATAAGAAATGTACTCATTGTCTTGCCCATATAATTGTAACCCCTCTGTACAGTATTTTCACATTAAAAATAAAATAAAGAAAAAGAAATGTTCCTTCTATTCCTATTTTCTCCAGAGCTTTTAGCATGAATGAATGTTGAATTTTATCAAAGGCCTTTTCTGCATCTGTGGAGATAAGCATGTGATTCTTGACCTTGGCTCTGTTGATGTGTTGGATTACATTTATTGACTTACATATGTTAAACCAACCCTGCATCTCTGGGATGAAGCCTACCTGGTCATAGTGTATGATTTTTTATATGTTTCTTGATTCTGTTAGCTAGAATCTTGTTAAGGATCTTTGCATCTGTGTTCATCAAGGAAATTGGCCTGTAATTCTCTTTTTTGGTTGGGTCTTTGCCTGGTTCGGGGATGAATGTGATATTGGCTTCGTAGAATGAGTTTGGGATAGCTCCCTCCTCTTTCTCTGAAGAGCTTGAGGAGTACGGGTATTAATTCTTCTTTAAATGTCTTACAGAATTCTGCTGTGAATCCATCTGGTCCTGGGTTTTTTTTATTGTTGTTGTTGGAAGACTTCTGATTGCTGCCAATATCTAGTTGTAGGATATTGGCTTATTTAACTGATATACTTCTTCTTTGCTCAGTTTGGGCAACTTGTATTTCTGTAAAAATGCATCCCTTTCTGCCAGGTTTTCTTCCTTTAGAGAGTATAACTTTTGAAAGTAGTCCATTAAGATTGTTTGGATATCTTGGGTAGGTGTTGTGATTTTTCCCGTGGCATCCCTAATCCTGTTAATATGGGTTTCCTCTCTTCTTTTTTAAATTAATCTTGCCAATGGTCCATCAATTTTATTTATTTTTTCAAAGAACCAGCTTTCTGTTTGGTTAATTTTGGCTATGGTTTTCTGATTTTCTTATTGATATATCTCTGCTCTTAATTTGGTTATCTGGCTCCATCTAGTAACTTTAGGTTCCATTTTTCTTGTTTTTCTAGCTGTTTTAATTGCAACATGGGATTATTTACTTGGTCTGTCTCTATTTTCTTGATGTGGGCACTGAGGGCAATAAATTTGCCCCTCAGGACTGCTTTTGCTGTGTCCCACAAGTTTCTTTGTGAGGTGTTTTCATTTTCACTGAGTTGTAGGAAATGTTTTATTTCTTCTGTAATCTCTTCCATTACCCAGGCATTGCTAAGGAGTGTGCCGTTCAATTTCCATGTATTAGAGAAATTTCTGCGGTATGCTTTGTTATTGAGAACTAGCTTGATTCCACTGTGGTCAGATAGGATACAGGGGATTATGTCGATTCCTTTGTATTTGCTTAAGTTCCTTGCATGAACTATGATATGGTCTATTTTGGAGAAAGTTCCATGAGCTGCTGAGAAGAATGTGTACTGTGTTGTTTTAGGGTGAAATACTCGGTAGATGTCAGTTAATTACCCTTGAAGTATGGCCTCATTAATTCGGTAGCTTCTTTGCCAATCTTCTGGTTGGTAGACCTGTCCTTTGGTGAGAGTGGGGTATTAAATTCTCCTAGTATTATCATATTGGGATCTATTTTATTCTGTAAGTTTGAGAGTATTTGCTTAACATATCTGGGTGCACCAATGTTTGGGGAATATAAGTTGATGATGGTAATATCCTCCTCTTGGATTGTTCCCTGTATTAATATGTAGTGTCCATCCTTGTCTTTCTGTATTGATTTTAATGAAAAGTTTATTTTGTCAGATATCACGATAGCTACACCTGCTTTCTTACTGGGGGCATTTGATTGGTAGATCCTTTTCCAACCCTTTACTCTGAGTTTGTTTGTATGTTTGGCTGAGAGGTGGATCTCCTGAAGGCAACAGATGGATGGGTCATGTTTTCTGATCCAATCTGCAATTCTTTTTCTTTTTCTTTTTTAATTTTTTTATTGTGAATATACTGTACAGAGGGGTTACAATTACATGGGCAAGATAATGAGTACATTTCTTATCAATCATTGCAGCCTCCTCCTTTGTTTACCCTTCACATCTCTTCCCAGCCTCCCCGCGACCCCCAACCTATCCTCCCCCCCCCCCCACCAAAGTTGTAAAGTTCATTTTCAACATAACAACTTGTACTTCTCATTGTTGCAACGGGTCCATCTGTATCCTTAAATGACTTCTTTTTCCCCTTCTACTCCACAAACTATACCAACATCAAATATAGTGAAAGCAGGGGTTATACTGTGGGGGAGGGACATACAAAGCAACAAAGAAATAATCTTATAAATGCGTTAGAAAAAAATGCATGAAAGAAAAAAAAAACATTTAAATAGATATCTGAGGGTTCATTTTCCTAACATCACATTATCTGTCCTCTTCTGCTTGACTCATACATATACTAGATATTGCAAATAAGGGAAACCATGGGAGGGACCTATGTTTCTTTGGGCTTGGCTTACTTCACTTAATATAATTTTTTCCAAGCCTTTCCATTTCCTAACAAATGGGGCAATGTCATTCTTTCTGATGGAGGTATAGAATTCCATTGTGTATATATACCACATTTTCTTGATCCATTCAAGGACCTCTATGATGAAAACTTTAAACACTTGAAAAAGGAAATCAAAACAGAACTTAGAAAATGGCAAAAACTCCCATGCTCCTGGATTGGAAAGATTAACATCATGAAAATAGCAATACTTCCCAAGGCTATCTACAAGTTCTTTTTCTTTTGATTGGTGAATTAAGCCCATTAATATTAAGAGATAGTATAGAGAGATGCATAGTGGTCCCTGTCATTCCCTGTTTTCATTTTTTCTTCTTTCCCTTCCTCCTGTGCTTGCTCAGTTAGACTTCGATTAATGCCTGTCTGGGTGCAGGTCCCAGTTCCTGGTTGCTTTCTTCAGGTTGTGTTCCCCCTCTTAGTATTCTATGTAATGCTCATTTAATATTTATGTATTCATTTAGTTTTTCTTTGCTTTTAAAAATTTTCAGGTCTCAGGGCTGGGAAGGTGGCTCAGTGGTAGAGCGCCTGCCTTGCATGCATGAGGCCCTGGGTTCGATTCCTCAGCACCACATAAGCAGAAAAAGAAGAAAGCCGGAAGTGGCACAGTGGCTCAAGTGGTAGAGTGCTAGACTTGAGCTGGAGAGCTGAGGGACAGCGCCCAGGCCCAGAGTTCAGGCCCTATGACTGGACCGCTCCCCAAAAAATTTTCAGCTCTCCATCGAACGTGAATGCTAGCTTTGCCAGGTATATCAGTCTGGGTTGGCAGTTATTGGCTCTCAGGGCTTGTATGGTACTTTCCCAGGCCTTTCTTGCATTCAGCGTTTGTGTGGAGAGATCTGCAGTGATTCTAATATTTTTTCCCATTGTAGTGTAGCTCCTTCTTCATTTTTGCTGCATGCAAGATTGTTTCCTTATTATTCAGATCTATCATTTTTACTATAATGTGTCTAGAAGTGTTTCTCCTGGAATCTTGCTTGTTAGGTGTTCTATACGCTTCTGTTATGTAGGTATGATGTTCTTTTTTGAGATGGGGAAATTTTTCACTGATTATCTTGTTGAATAGGTGTTGCATTCCCTTGCTTTGATATTCCTCACCTTCATCCACTCCTATTATACAAAGGTTAAATTTCTTGGCACTATCTCCTTGCTCTTGAATTTCCCTTTGGCATAATTTGAGTGATTTTTTCCATGTCTGTCATTTTTTGGTCCAGTTTGTGTATTCTGTCTTCTGTGTCTGACATTCTACACTCCATTTCGTTCTGTTAACTGTGGCTTCTATTGTGGTTTGCATAGAGGAAATGAACTCCTTTATGGATTCGATATTGGTTCTCAAAGTACTGATCTCACCTCTTAATGAGTTATGTACTGCTTCTATTTTGGAATTTATCTCACTTCTTAGTGAGGTATGTACTGCTTCTATTTTTGCATGTACCTCATGTTTGAGATCCTGCATCTCTTTCGATAATTCGCCCCTGTGTTCTTTCCATTTCTGGAGTATTCCTAGCTTTATTTCTTGAGTCATTGCCTCTAGCATCCCTTGGATGTAGCTTTTGTCTTCTATTCCTGCTTTGCTCCCACTGAGGCTCTCCCCTGGATGGCTGCTGGCTATTGGAGATAGCTTGCTATCCTGGGTGTTGATAAACCTTGTAATTTTTCTCTGTGATTTTCACATGGGGTTCAGGGATTATTGGAGACTAACCTGCAATTTTGTTTTGGTGTGTCTGTCTTTGCTTGGTTGCTGATTCTGTATTGGTAGAGAGAGTCTGTGCCTGATCTGGGTTCTGTTGGGTGCGGACCTCCAGCTGCTGGTCTGACCTACATAGGATTCTCGGCTCTCTGCTGTAGATCACTGGCAGTTCCCGCCTTTGGAAGGGTTGAGCAGCCTAGACTGCTCCTGTTTGCTCCTACGGGTGCTCTTGGCATGCTCTCGGATGTGCTAGATGCACTCTCCCAGATGCTGTAGTCTGCTATGGGCTCCTGATGTTTTGTGGGTTTTTTTTTTTTTTTTGCCTGTTGTGGGCTTGAACTCTGGGCTTGGGCCCTGTCCCTCAGCTCTTCAGCTCAAGGCTGGCACACTACCATTTGAGCCACAGCACCACTTCTGACCCTTTCTGCTTATGTGATGCTGAGGAATCAGATCCAGGGCCTCATGTACCCAAGACAAGTACTCTACTGCTGAGCCACCTTACCAGCCTGAGCTCCTGCCTACTATCAGGTGCTGGCGGCCTGTATTGTCCAATTACCAGCCTAGAATATATAGGTCAGGTTCTGGTGGGGTTTGGGCTTTTCTTGTCCTGAGCCCCCGGGTCTTTTGTTTTCACAGGTGTGCTTCCCACGGGGTGCAGTTCTCAGTTTTTCTCCCCTCTGCTGAGGTGTATGCTCAGCTTCGGACTTCAGTTGGGAGGAATTGGTTGTGTTGCAGGCACCGGATCCCCAGGCCTGGTTCCGGCCCCCCGCCTGGGGCACACTGGTTGTGCCTGTGCTGCTGTGTATACCACCTAGGTTATGCAGCCTGGTGTACACAGTTCATATTTCTTCTACTGTTGGGTGTCTTCACCCAGGGGCGCTGTTCCTGGCTTGGGAGTTTAAGCTCCCTTCCAGGGGCGCTTTTGCTCTAGCCTTTGTTGCACTTTTGAAGGAGCTCTAGGTACCTTTTTAAATTGTTGGTTTCATAGCTCTCCAATTTGTTGGTGTGGGAACTCAGAGGTATAAACTTGCCTCTGAGTACTGCCTTTGCTGTGTCCTAGAGGAGCTGGTTATTTGTGTATTTACTTTTGTTAAATATCATGAACATTTGAATTTTCTTTCTAATCTCTTCCATGTCTCACTGGCAGTTCAACAGTGTGTCTTTCAGCCTCTATGTTTTACAGGATTTTCTTTGGATGTTTTAGTGTTGAATTCTAATTTTCTTTTCTTGTGGTCTGAGAGAATGCAGAGCATAATTTCAATGCTACTGAATTTGGACAAATTTTCTTTGTGACCTAAAATGTGGTCTAAATTGGAAAATGTTCCATGTGCTGTTAAGAAGAACGTGTATTCTGATGCTGCTGGGTAAAATATTCTGTAGATGTCTATTAAGTCTACTTGATCGATGCAGTTGTTTAGACCTGAGTTTTCTATGTTAAGTTTTTGCCAGGTTTTTGCCAATCTATCCATTGGGAATAATGGTGTGTTAACATCCCTAACAATTGATGTCTTTGGATCTATGTGAGTAGTGTTTCTTGAATAAATTTGGGTAATCTGTTATTTCTAGAATTAGAATTATGAGAATTTAAATGTCCCCCCTGAAGGAAATATCTCTTATTATGTAATGATCTTTATCGCTTCTTGCTAACTTTAAGTTGAAGTCTGATTTATCTGATATTAGGATTGCAACTCCTGCCTGTTTATGGGGACCTTTTACTTGGTATATTTTATTCCAGCCTTTCACTTTGAGAATGTACTTGTTTTTGTGGAAAAGGTGTATCTCTTGTTGGCAGCAGATAAAAGGATCTTGCTTTTTGATCCAACTAGACAATCTATGTCGCTTAATTGGAGACCTTGGTAGTTTCTGCCATGTTATCCATTTTCTTGGGGGCTGTGCCAACTGGGTTCTTCCTATGCTTCTCAGATTCTCTGTTTGGGGGCCCTTTCTTGGCTTCTTTCACACTCTTGTTGGTTTTCTATGTGTATGACATATTCAAGTATCTTTTGTAATGCTGGTTTGGTGAAGATATATTGCTTCAATTTTTCTCTGCTGTAGAAGGGTTTTGTCCCTCCATTATAAAAGAGAATTTAGCTGGGTAGCTGGGGATAGTATTCTTGTTTTATAGTTGTCTTTAAGGGCATCACATACATAATTCCAGGTTCTTATTGCTTTCTGATCTGAAGTATTTCTGTTTGTTTTCCCTTTCTAGGTGATTGATCTTTTCTCCCTGACAGCTTTAAGTATCCTTTCTTTGGTCTCTATTGATCCTGTGCAGATTATAATGTGACAGTGGGATGTTCTGTTCTGGTCTGGTCTATTTGGGGTTCTAAAGGATTCTTGTATCTGAATGAGCCTATCTTTTTGTATGTTAAGGAAGTTCTCTGCCAGGATCCTGTTCAATTAGTTTCCTAGACCTTCAAGTTCTGTTTCTAGGTCCTCCTCTGCACCCATTAGCCTTAAATTAGTCCTTTGGCTGCTGTCTTCGATTTGTTGAATAGATCTATCGTATTTCTTGGATCTGTCTTCAATACTTGTCTGTTCTTTCTGTATATTGCCTAGGCTCTTTTCAATCCCAGAGATTCGATCTTCGGCATGGTCTAGCCTACTGTTAAGACTTTTTTCTTTGTTTTTAAATATTCTTTCTGTCCATTGGTCAGATTTGATGGGGGATAGTTTAAATCCCAAACCCCCTGTATCTGCTCAAAGTCCCAATTGGCAGTGAATTTTAGGCTGACACCAGCCACATAAATTCCTCTGTTAAGGAAAGAAAGTTTGTGGACCTGAGATTATGTCCCTGAGATTTGCCTAAGGGACAACACTGGTAGGCATTGTTAGGACCAGCCAGAAAAAATGCTTTTGCAAACCAGAGTGCTAAACAGGCTACACTGCTGTAGCCCAAGAAACTTAAAATACTAATATGAAGGATCCTCCTCCTCAGAGTTCTTGCAAGACCACATGCATTATAACATCTGGGTTTGCCTGTTCCAAATGACTAATATCTCTAATTTTTCTCTGAGTCAGGAACTATAGATGGAAGATGTGCTCAACCTGTTAGCTGTCAGAGTGGTTAGCTGTCCACGGGACCCTAAAATTGGTCAGGGGTGCACCTCCCCCTGTAAGGGTTTCCATCGCCTGGCAGCTGGCCCACTGAGGCCATCCACTAATGGCTTTAAGGAACCCAGATGTCCTCCTTGGCATTGGTATTTGGGTGGGACTTTTATAAAAGGTGAAGCCACACTTTGAAGGACTGAATTCTGGAGCCTATTGATAGACCCAATACAGTTAGGAAATAGGCCAGAGAAGGTAGAAGGAACAAAATACCAACAAACCAATTCAGCTGCAATGGTGAACTGAAGTGGGACACTATGGTGACCAGAAAAGAGCAAGTCAGGAGACATTTTTGTGTAGAGAAAAGGAGAGAGCATAAGAGAGAGAAGCTGGTCCAGTGTGTTAGCCAGCCAGCTATTGTCAGTAATGGATTAATGACAGAGACAAGGTAGATGCCTGTTTATTTAGGGTCTAGAAGTGAAGAAGGTATTAGCCAGAGAAGGGGCTTGGGAAATGTAAGGTTTATGCCCACACAGAGAGGCAGGCAAGGAGGCAGGGTCAGAGTTAACAGAAAGTTTGTAGAGTGAGGATAGGAGAGCTTGGAAAGGGCAGGGATGTCTGAGGCCTGGAATGAGAAGTGGTGCCACACAGGAGTTAGCCTTGAGTGAAAGGCTTTGGTCATGAGAACTTGATGGGGAGAATAAACAACTGGGAAGATGGGAGGGAGTAAAGTAGGAGAAGGAGCAAAGACAGTGACTACCCATGGGAGCAGGTGTACAAGGGGCTGATGAAAAGAAAGGAGGGGCAGGAACCACCACTCGAGTGGGAGGAGGGAGCCCCACCGCTGCCACCTGGGTCCCCAAGAAGTTGGAAGAGGCCAGGGTTCAGAAGTCAGAGGCAGCTGTGGCAGCAGCAAGCCACAGGAATCATTGGGAAGAGTAGAGGGAGAGAGTTTGAAGACAGTTTGACCTTAAGATGGAGAATTTAGTCTGGAGGTAATTACCGGTACACTAGGTGGACTGGAAGAGGGAGAAGGTTTAATGGTAGGGTGACGGGAAGGAGGGGAGTGTGAAGAGGGTACTGGTGTAGCAATGGTGGTAAGTTTGGCAGAAGGGTGTAGAATTTGTCTAGTAGGGGCTGCAGAGAAGTTGGTAGGAGAAGGAAGGAGAGGCTGAGTGAGTGACCCCCACAGGAGGGACCACTGTAGAGAAGGTGGGAGGGGCTGGGGAAAAAGCTGAGTGAGCAGTGCAAGAAGGGGCTGAAGAGGGAGGAGGAGTTGGAGAGAAAAAAGGAAAGAGAAAAAGAGTTGGAGAGAAAGGAAAGAGGGAAGGAGCTGGAGAGAGAGAATGAGAGAAAGGAGTTGAAGAGAAAGGAAAAGGAGTTAGAGAGAGGAGTAGAGAAATGAGTAGCTGGAGAGAAAGAAGGAGCTGGAGAGAGAAGGAGTTGGAAAGAAAGGAGAGAGGAGGAGTTGGAAAGGAGATGGAGTGAAAGGAGGGAGAGTGGAGGGGTTAGAGAGAAGAGAGAAAGAGGAGGGGCTGGAGAGAGCAGAGGAGAGGAGGGCCTGGAGAGAGAGGCATGTGGATGAGGGGTGGGGGGAAATGTGGGAGCCTTGTGTGGAGGAGGGGTAGAAGGGACTGTGGGAGAAGATACAGGAACCATGGAGACACCTGAAGGAGAAAGTGGGGAGGAGTGAGGTGTGGCAGGAAGAGTTGATGGAGGGGGTAGGGAGGAGGGTCCACTGGCAGCAGTGGTGGAGGAGGAATGAGAGCAGGAGAAATTGGGGGGGGCTTGCTGCAGCATAGGTGCCAGTGCCGGGGGCCCACAGCAGAACTGCGGGAAAGGTGGAATGGGGCCAAGGTTGGTTACTGGGGGAGGGACTCCGATAAGGGAGAGAATACCCATTTTTAAGCCTTCTAATGAGTATGGCCTAGTTGCTAGCATAACTTGTGCTGGTGAGCAGGAGAGACAGAGTTTGGGATAAAAACAGATAGAGGAAAGCACAAACATATGGCACCTGGTTCCATTTTCCTGAGCACTCATAGTATTTGTATAAATACTGAATAATGATGAGATCAAGGGTGCTGGTAAGGAGCAATTTGGATTGGCTCCCTAGGTTGTAATTAGGCCATACTCCGTAGATGAAGGCTGGTGAATTGGATGTGGGAGAGCACTGGGGGCATGTGGTGGCTGGGTTGTCTGGCAGAAGTGCAGGCCTCTGGGATCATGATTTAGGAAGGAGAGAATGACTACCACAGAAGCAGTGGAGAACTAGGCCCCTTGGCACAGCTACGATTCCCCAAGAGATGGGGACAACCAATTTCTCCAAGAGAATTTGTTCCTGGCCCATGCACAAATGATAGGTTATTTGGACTTTGCCAGAAAACCATGGAGATATCTAGGGGCCAGGAAAGAGGCAGGCAAGACCCTGTCTCACAATGAAGAAGTAAGAAGAAGCAGTGGCTATTGTCTGAGGTGACCTGTATAACATAGGAGGTTTATGAGGGGCTAGAATGGGCTAGGGAGCAAAGACCCTGGTGTGGACATGTGGACCAGGGACTTCATTATGGAAGACTAGGATTTATGGTTGCTGTCCAAATATTAGAGAAGTGGTCCTGCAACTGCCCAGACCTCAAAGTCAATATAAGGGGTTTCTGTTGCTGTATATCTTGGTAGCTGCCCCAGAGAAGTGCCATCTCAAGGCAAAGGGGGTTGGAGGCTGATTACTGCCTTTACTAAATGGTCTAGGGTTGCCTAGGAAGGGAGCAAGCTAAGCTGTGGAGAGGGGAAGGAGGGTACTAAATTATGGGAAGGGACCTCATTTTGGTAACAATACTTTTATGATATCACATTGTCATTGTGATGTCATAGACACATTGTGAATGCCTATCATGTGATTTCATTCTATTCCAAATGTGACATGTGGGTTGATATCAGGAACCCATTGTGACCTCATAACAATTGTGACATCACAATCCCTTTGTGACATCTCATTGCCATTGTGATATCACTAACCCACTGTGACATCACAAACCAAATGTGTCATTACTTTTGTGACTTGCTGCCCTTGTGATATCTTTGTGAGCTCATAATGTTTTCAAACTCCTGTTCAGGTATGATATGTGACATCAGAAATCCACTGTGACATCATGATCACTGTGAAATCACCGTCAGACATCATGACCATTGTGTCACAATGTGACATCACATACCTGTTAGGACTTCAGAACATTTGTGACATGCATCAGAATGGATACATCACAGTCCCTTTGTGAATTCATATACTCATTGTAAATTTAAAAAACTGAGGTCCAGCATTCCATTGTGACATCACTAACCCATTGTGACATCACAAACCTTTTGTGACCTCATCCAGAGTATGGCATTACAGTCACATAAAACATGACATGATATTGTGAAATCATATTGCCATTGTGATATCACTGTGCCATTGTGTTTTCAAAAACCTATTCTGAACTCATAACATTTCAGAAAATTCATGGCCTTTGGCAGTTCAAGCTCCTTCTGTGAGCTTGTATTCTCATTGTAAACGAGTAGCAATTGAAATTGGACTCATTGTGATATCACAAACCCATTGTGACCTCATTACCACTGTGATATCCCAAACAAATTATGACCTCCATCATTATGACATGGTGAGGTCATTGTGATATCAAAAAACAACAATGCATCATAGCTTTATGGCATCTCATTGTCATTGTGACATCATAGTCACATTGTGAATGCCTATTCAGTGATTTCTTTTTCAAATGTGGCATATGGTTTGAAAACAGAAGCCAATTGTTACCTCATAACTATTGGGACATCACAATCTCTCTGTGTACCATTATACTCATTGTGAACTAATGACAACTGAGACATTGTGACATCACAAACTCATTGTGACCAATTCACCAGTATGTCATCACCAACTAATTGTGACATGAAAATGTTATTGTAACAAGATGTGACATCACATTGCTCTTGTGATATCCTGGTCCCATTGTGTTGTCACAAATGAAATATGACATAACGTTTTAGGAAATTTATGGCCTTTGGGACTTAAACTCCTCTTGTGAAATCTGAACCTCATTGTGACCTAGTAGCAATTGAATTTGTATATGTGATTGTGATACTACAAACTCGTGTCATCACAAACCCATTGCTTTCACCACTGTTATGTTACAAACACATTGTGACATCACATTGCCACTGTGGCACCACAATCACATTGTGACATCTCAAAGCTAGTATGACCTCTTAGCACCTTTGAAAAAACATGGGGCCTTTGTGACATCCCGTTCCATTGTGTACTCATATCCTCATTGTGAACTAAGGAAAACTGAGATCAGATATGAGATATGCCGTGTTAACATCACAAACCCTTAGTGACATCACCACCAGTGTGACATCACATTTCGCTATGACACCATCAACTCATTGTGACATCACCAAACTAACATGACATCATAGATTTATGATATCACAGACACACTGAATGCCTGTTCTGATTTCATTCTATTTCAAATGTTACATGTGGGTTGATATCAGAAACCCATTGTGACCTCAAACGATTGTCACATCTCAATACCTTGTGACATCACATTGCCTTGTGATATCACTAACACACTGTGACCTCACAAACCAAACGTGTCCTCATTACTTTTGTGACATGCTGCCCTTGTGATAGCCCCTTATGAACTCATAATCTGTTTTCAAACTCATGTTTCAGGTATGATATGTGACATCATGATCACTGAAATCTCAGTCAGATGTCATGACCATTGTGTCATATTGTGACATCAAAAACATGTTAGGAATTCCATTTGTGACATCACATTGCCATTATGATATCCCTACTCCACTGTGACATCACAAACTATTTGGAATTCAGAACATTTGTGTAAATCCATGTATTTGGAGACATCACAGTCTTGTTTTGAACTCATATACTCATTGTGATTTAATGACAATTGAGATCCTTCATAACATTATGACATCTCCAACCCACTGTGACATCACAATTCTATTGTGACAACTCCTCCAGTAAGGGAATACTAAATGTGATATCAAACATTGTTATGAAATGCTATTGTGACATTATAATAGTGTCCTATTGTGTTTTCACAGACCTATTATAACCTTATACCATTTTAGAAAATTCATGACCTTTGGGACTTCAAGGTCAGTCTGTGAACTCATATATTCATTGTTAACTAATAACAATTGATATTGGACATGTCATTGTGATATTAGAATTGATCAGAAAATTGCATAGGCGAACAAGAAGTACACAGGTTTGTTGTGAGGTGGAGTTTTTAAGGTGTTAGTGGGTGAGTAGTTGGGTCTCTAATAAACCTGGAACCAAAGAACAAGAGTGAAAAAGGGTAAAGGAAGGATGATTCCTAGATCTTTGATTGTATAGGAAGAGTGGAATGGATTTTGTCTCAGGCTGATGGGATTCCTAAGAAGTTATTTGATCCTATTTAATGTAGATATAGTAGGTGAACTATGGCTATAGCTGTGATAATGAATTGAAGGGTGAAGTGGAATTCAAAGAATATAGTGAGAGGAGCTTTGTCTATGGAGAAGCCTCCTCAGATTCATTCTACTAAGTCAGTTTCAGTGCATGGGATAGCTGATAAAAATTTGGTGATGATGGTTGCTCCTCACAATGATGTTTGCCCTCATGGAAGAACATATCCAGTGAATGCTGTTGCTATAACTAGGAAAAGTAAGATAATTCTAATGTTTCATGTTTCTATATAGGTATATGAGCCATAATAGATTTCTTGGCCAATATGTAAATAAAGGCAGATAAGGAATAATGAGGCTCTGTTGGTGTGCATATAGCAGATTAATCATCTGAAATTTACATCCTGACAAATATGGATGACTGATGAGAAAGCTGTGTCTTATGTGTAGTGTATGCCTAGGAATAATCTTGAAATAGTTTGGATGATCAGGCATAGGCCTAGTAGAGATCCAAAGTTTCATCAACTTGAAAGGTTAGATGTAAAGGTAAGTCAATGAGTGCATGGCTGACAATTTATATTAATGGGTGAGTTTTTCATATGATTTTCATTGGAGGTTTTTATAGATGAATAGAAAATGATGATTTTTCATGTCATTAGTCCTGGTGTAAGTCCATGTAAAAATATGACATATCTAATTTAATTAGTGTTAATAACTATGGTATTAAGTTTTGTTGGGGGGCTGGTAAATCACCTATTTATTCTGGGTTAGGGTTAATTGTTAGTGGTGGAATTGGGTGTGGGTTAAAAATGTTGTATGGGAGTTCATATATGGGATTAATAGTATTTTGATCTATTTAGGTGTAATACTAGTAGTATTTGGATATACTACTGCTATGCTTACTGAAGAGTATCCTGAAATATGAAGTTCTAATATTTACTGTGAATGTTACTGTTACTAAAGGTAATTATGGAGGCTAAGATAGTGGTTTATGTTCTAAGGAATTATGAATTTGAGGCATTAGGTAGTTTGTATGATGTTGAGGATTGGGTTCTGTTTGATGGAGAGGAGATGAGTTTAGTTCGTGAAGATTCAGTGGGGGTGGGGGCTGTATATAGTTATGAAAGTTGATTGATGTTGGTGGCTGATTGATCATTATTGGGGGTTTTATTATTGAAATTACTCATGGAGCTTAACAAATTAGTGTTAATATGATTAGGATTGATAAGAGTAATGAGGAAATAATGTGTGGTTTGATAAGGTGGTTAAGGCTGAGAGGGTTGTTTGATTTAACCATCCTGGAATAGCATCTGTGTTCAGTCCTAATGAAGGCACTGTTCATGAATAGAGGACAACTTCTGAAGAGATGAGCATATGAATAGGAAGTTTTACTGGCAGGACTACTCAATAATCATTTTAGGTCTGATGTAGTGATAATATGAGTTGAATTTTAAGTCATTATATTCTGTAAATTCATAGCTTCAATATCATTAGTGTCCTATAGTTTTAACTGTTAGAAATTGGTTGTTAATCTCATCTATCATGTATAAGATGCTTAATAATGCAAGGGTGATTATAATTAGGATTATGGCTGGGAGAATAGTCCCAATTGTTTCTATTTCATGAACATCTATAGTACATGTGTGAGTTAATTTAGTTGTTAATATTAGTGAAATAATATATAGGACTAAAGTATTCATAAGAAAGATAATTGGTGTGTGGTCATGAAAATTAGTCAGTTCTTCTATGATAGGAGGAGTAGATATGCCATAAAGATATATAAGCTGTTAGTTTATTATTTAATTTTGACAGTTATGTAGTAATTTTACTAATATCTTAAATTGAGAAGGACATATTGGTATATGAAGCTGGTTTGAAACTAGTTTTAGGAGGTTCTAATCCTTTCTTTCTTAATTGGCTGTTTAATGAAGGTTGGCTCTTCAAATGTATGGAATGGAGGAAGACATCCATGAATTCATTCTAGATTAGTTGATTTTAGTGCAACTAATGATACTTCTAATTTTGATGCAAATGCTTCTCAGATTATAAAGATTATCAAGATTACAACTTTGAGTGAGATAAATGATCCTATTGATGATATGGTATCTGGGTAGTCTGAGTACCAGACTACCCTCTGCTGGGCCTAAAAGTGTTGAGGAAAAATGTTATACTCTGGTAAATATGATGGTGTAGTGAACTTTATCTTATATATCATTTAGGGCGTATCCTATGAATAGTGGGAAACCATGAATGAAGGTGCCTATAATTGCAAATACTGCTCCTATTGACAATACATAGTGGAAATGGGTGACTACATAATATGTATTGTGAAGAACAATATCAAGTGATGAGTTGGATATGACAATTCTTGTTAATCTTCCTACAGTAAATAATAAATCCTAGGGCTCAGAGTATAGATGATGATCATTTGATGTTTCCTCTGTGAAGTGTGACTAATCAACTAAATATTTTACTCCTGTGGGAATAGCAATGATTATAGTGGCAGATGTGATGCATGCTCCTGTGTCTACGTGTATGCCTACTGTGAATGGGTTCATCCGATAAATCCAATGGATATCATAGCTCATACTATTCCTATATAGCCAAATGGCTCTTTTTTTCCTGAATAACAGGTAACAATATGTGAAATTATTCCAAATCCTGGGAGGATGAGAATATACAATGGGTGTCCAAAATCAGAATAAGTGTTGATAAAGAACTGGGTCTTCGGGACTGGGAAGGTGGCTCAGTGCAAAAAGAAAAAAGCCAGAAGTGGCGCTGTGGCTCAAGTGGTAGAGCGCTAGCCTTGAGCTGAAGAGCTGAGGGACAGTGTCCAAGCCCAGAGTTCAGGCCCCACAACCGGACCCAAGGGAAAAAAAAAAAATACTGGGTCTTCATTGTAACAGTGGGATGTACAAGACACTATTTTGAAAATGAACTGTACAAATATGGCAATGGGGGGTTGGGAAAGGGGCATTGAGGAGGTGGGCAGTCAAGGTATGGTAGGGGAAAAAGGAGGAGGTAACAATGCTCCATAGGAAGTATACTCATTGCCTTACTCATGTAACTGTAACCCCTCTGTACTGTATTTTTACAATTAAAAAACATTAAAAAGGCCTATTCTGATAGAATAAAAAAGAAAAGAACTGGGTCTCCACCTGCAGCTGGATCAAAGTAAGTTGTATTAAGATTTTGGTCTGTAATATTATAATGCCTGAATCTAGTACTAGAAGAGATAGGAGAACTAGGACAGCTGTGATGGGTTGGATGAATAGGTGCATTTAGTATTAAGATATTGCTAGAGGAATTATATTAATAATTGTAGTAATAAAGTTGATAGCTCCAAGAATTGATGGAACTCCTGCAAGGTGAAAGGAGAAAAATGTTAGGTAAACAGAGGCCTCTGAATGGGCTAGATTTCCTGCTAGGGGTGAAGAGACAGTTCATCAGGTTCCAGTACCAGCTTCGACTATTGAAGAGACTAAGAGTAAGAGAAAAGATGGAGGTTGAAGTCAAAACGTATGTTATTTATTTGTAGAAAGGCTATATCTGGTGCTCCAATTATTAAGAGAACTAATCAATTTCCAAATCCTTCAATAAGAATAGGTATAACTATGAAAAAGATTATTATGAATGCATGGGCAGTGACAATTACATTATATATTTGACTGTCTCCTGATAATGCATCTGGTTGGCCTAGTTCAGCTTGGATTAAAATGCTTAATCCTGTTCCTACTATTTTGGCTTAAGCACAGAAGATTATGTATAATATTCCAATATCTTTGTGGTTTGTTGAGAATAACCAACGGTTAATGAACATAGGTAGGTAAAATAGCCGGGTAAGGTAATAGACTGTAAAGCTAACTACAGAGATAGAACCCTCTTTTTTACCACAGTCCTGAGATGACTTATCATGTTGAATTGCAAATTCAAAGGAGCAACTTCAATCCTGCCATGACTTCTACCTTTTTTTTTCCAAGGCGGGAGAAGTAGATTGAAGCCACTTGATTTATGGTGTTTAGCTGTCAACTTAAAGTTCACAGGTTCAAATCTTATCAGTGTAGTAAGGATTTAGCTTAATTAAAACTATTGATCTGCATTCGTTAGATGTAGATTGTAGATCCGTGTTGTCAGAAATTAAGCCCTCAGGCTTGCTTAGAGCTTTGAAGGCTCTTGCTTTATTGTTAACCCAAATTTCTAGAAGACAGAACATAGGATAGGGGTAAGGGGTATGAAAATGATGAAATTATTAGTAGGTGGGGATTACTGTGGGAGCTTTGCAGTTTTTATGTTGTCATTTAAATTTTGTGTTGTTTGGGAGTGGGAATAGTGTTAGTGATGAAGAATAAATTAGTTATATAGAGAAGTAAAGATTGAGTAGTTTTTGGTCTTCTCTGTTTGTTCTACACATGTACTAAGTGAAATGAGCCCCAAGATAGGGACCCAAATATTTTTCTTTCTTGCTATTGTTTCTAACATACTTACAATGTACCATGTGATTTCTTTTGTTGCTTTGTATGTTCCTCCTGCATGGTATAACCCATCTTTTAACTCTATTTGATGTCAGTGCCCTGCTTCTTGTATGTACACTTCTCTAGTTCAGAGAGGGGAAGGAAAAAAACAAAATGCTTAAATGGGGATACAGGTTAACCCATTGTAACAATGAGATGTACAAAACACTATGTTGAAAACGAACTTTACAACTTTGGCGCCAGGGATGGGGCAGGGGGTAGTTGTGGAGGTAGGAGGGAAGGGAAGTTAGGGGGGAAACAAAGTAGGAGGCAACAATGCTCAATAGAAAATATACTCATTACCTTGCTCATGTAACTGTAACCCCTCTGTACAGCAGTTTTACATTTAAAATCGCACACAAAAAAAAGATTGAGTAGTGGGTATTATTGCTAGGAGTAAGCTGGGGATGGTTATGGCATTAACAATTATTTCTTGGATAATAAATCACTTGGGGAGGAAACCAGTCAAGGGTGGTAGGCTGCCTAGTGATAGTAGTGATAGTGAGAGCTGCAAATGTAATTAGGGGGGGATGAGTTTCATGATATGGTGAGAGCTGATGTAGTCGAGATAGATAGTTAAGTATAATAAATAATGTGAAGTTAAAAATGATATAAAGAGGTTGAATATTATTGCTTATGGGTTGTATATTGTTACTGCTACTTTCATCCTATGTGAGCAATTGATAAATAGGCTATGATTTTTTGTAGTTGTGTTTGGTTTTAATCCTCCTTGGTCTCTGGCAAGAACGGACAAGATTGCTATGATTAGGATTACGTGTTTGTTTATGTAAGTAGATATTTGGTGTAGGATTGAAATTGGGCTAGTTTTTGTCATGTTAGGAGAATTAGTAGTGCTAATAAGGCGGGTACCTTGTGTTACTTCTAGTACTCAGAAGTGGAATGGGGCTAGCCCAAGTTTTATAGCTAAGGCTGTGATGAGTGAAAATTGTGTAATGTGGTTTTGGATTTGTAATGTATTTCATTGACCTGAGTGGTAGAAGTTAGGATTGAAAGTATTAGGATTATGGATGCAGTTTCATGGATGAGGAAATTTTTTGTAGCTGCTTTGGTGGATCATGGGTTGTTATTGATTGATATGAGAGGGATTATGGCAAGTATGTTCACTTCTAGTCCTACTCATGTAAATATTCAGTGTGAGCTGAAGAAGACAATTATGATTCCTACAATTATAGTGAATAGGATTATGATATGGGCAATAGTGTTAATTATTATGGGAATTGCTAATAACCAGCATTTTCAGGGTATGGGCTCGATAGCTTAATTAGCTAACCTAAGTAGAATTTGGTGTAGAAGGTAGCACGGAGAAATAAATTCTTAGGTTAGGTCCTGAAGTTATGGATGTGAGGATTAAGCCTCTATTCTTTACTTTATCAAAGTATCATACATATTTATCAGACATATTTCTATAGTATTGGTGGGATACTTGCTGTAAAATCTGGGATTGAGATATATCATATGCATAGGGTTAGGGATAGCAGTACTTCTGATGTTATTGGGTTGTATGTTGGGCTGAAGAATAGAATGATAGGGTGTTTATGAGGATAATGTTTATGTATTCTGCTATTACAAAAAGAGGTCAAATGGTCCTCCAGCATATTCTAACTTGAAACCTGATAACAATTCTGGTTCACCTTCTGTCAGATCGAATGGTGCTCAGTTTCTGCTACTGTTGAGATAAATGATATTATTTTTAGGGATCATGACACTAAAATTATTCCTATAAATTCTTGTGATATTGATGGTAATATTAATGAGAAAACCCACTTAGTAATATTACTGATAGGCAGACATTATATGAAATTGTTTGTGCTATAACTCATAGTGCACCCATTAGGGCATATTTTGAGTTGGAGGCTCAGACTGATCAAAGAATTGAGTAGACTGATTTGCTTGAGACAGCTAAGATGAATTTGAATCCTATGTTTATATTGATTGTTGAGGAAATGGAAGTGGGATTCACAAGGTGAGTGAGAATGACAGGGGTTGATAGGGGGCGATGGAGTATAGTAGTAGAGATGATGTGGCTGGTCATATGGGTTCTGTAATGAGTAGTTTTAATGCATCAACAAATGGGTGTAGAATTCATTAAGGTCCAATGATATTTCAAACTTTACGTAATTGTATGTATCCTAGGAGTTTGCATTCTACTAGGAAAGCTATTTCTGGTAGGATTGGGACAATAAATAATCATGAAGTTAATTATGAACATTATGTTAAGAAGCACAGTTGAACCTCTGATTATAAAGTTTTAAGTCTTATGCAATTACCTGGCCCTGCCATCGTAACTATTCCTTATATTGGAAAGAATTTTTAGAAATATATGCTAAATTAATATTAAATCAATTATGTTATATTAAGGTGGTAATGGGCAGTTGGCCTTATTTCTCTGGTCCTTTCATACTAGGAGAAATTGCTAAATAGAAACTGAACTGGATTTTCTTGTCTGAACTCAGATCATATAGGTCTTTAATCGTTGAACAACTGAACCTTTAATAGCTGCTGCACCATTAGGATGTTCTGATCCAGCATCGAGGTCATAAAGCTTATTATCGATACTGAGTCTCTAATAGGATTGTGCTGACACCCCTAGGGTAATTTGGTCCATTGATCAGATGTATTCTGGGTCAAGAATGAGAATTGAGTAAATTAGACTTTTAGGTCCTAATGATGGTCTTTCAGAAGTTATTTTGTGCTCCGAGGTCACTCCAACCAAAATTTAGATTCCATGTTATTATTGTTTTAACTCTGGTAGAGTTGATGGTGAAAATAATTGTAATGTTACTTTAAGCTCCATAGGGTATTCTCGTCTTATTAAATTTCTGCCTCTTCACAGAAAGGTCAATTTCATTGAGTAAATGTAAGAGACAGTTAAACCCTCATTATACCATTCCTACAGATCCCTAATTAAGGAACAAAAGATTATGCTACAATTGCATGGTCAGGATACTACAGCTATTTAATGTTAGTCACTGGGCATCAATGCCTGTAATCTTCGGGATGCTAGAGGTTATGTTTTGGTAAACAGGCAGGGTTTATGTTTGCCAAGTTCCTTTTACATTTTTTAATCTTTCCTTAGTTTGCACTCCTGTGCTGGGTTAACAGTGTAAGTGATATTGTTTCTTTTTTGTTTTGTTTACAAACTTTTTATTGTGAAAATACCGTATAGAGGTGTTACAATTACATGGGCAAGATAATGAGTAAATTTCTTATCAAGCATTGTTTCCTCCTCCTTTGTTTCCCCTTCCCATCCCTTCCCCTCCCCCCCCCCCCAGCCCGCCCCAGCTCCCCATCCTCCAACCCCACCACCAACACCAACACCAACACCACCCTGTCCAAAGTTGTAAAGTTCATTTTTCGACATAATGTCTTGTACATCTCATTGTTGTAATGGGTCCACCTGTATCCCTACTTAAACAATTTGTTTTTTCCCTTCCCCTCCACAAATTATACCAACATCAAATACAGTGAAAGCAGGAGTTATACCATGGGGGAGGCACATACAAAGCAACAAAGAAATCTTATAAATATGCTAGAAACAATCGCAAGAAAGAAAAAACATTTGAATCCTTATCTTGGGGTTCATTTCACCTAACATCAACTTGTCTGAGTTTCTGCTTGTCTTAGACATATACTAGCTATTGCAAATAATGTTTCTTGCATGAGACGCTACTATCTGAGTGTTAACTATCAGTGAATTATTCGTTCTGATATAAACTTGTGCTAGGAGAAATATTACTTATTACTTATACTAACATTGTTGCATCTAATTGTAATTAGATTGATCCAGTTATTAGTTAGGAGTTGAAAATCATGAATGAGTATGGTGGAAGTGTTGAGCTCGAACTTTTTTTAATTGGTGGCTGCTTTTAGGCCAACTATGGATGTAGGTATTTTTAATCACTATTCAAGTTGTATCCTTGTTTAAAGAGCTGTACCTCTTTAGATCAGCTTTAAGTTTTACATGAAAAATTGTTAATATTATTGGTAAATTTTAAGTTGAACTTAAATTCTGTTCTGGATAACCAGCTATCTCCTGACTCAATAGGCTTTTCACCTCTACCTTAAAATCTTCTATTTTGCTACATAGATGAGTTGGCTCAGAAAAAAATCTGTTTTAGGGTAGCTCATCTGCAAAAGGTAAAAGGTTTAGTCTTTGCTTTGTTTAACTTTAGTTTGTCTTTCATCTTTTCCTTATGGTACTTCATCTATAGCTCTGAGTGTTAATTTTCTATCATCTATACTAATCAATGAATAAAGGATTTAGTTTATAAGTAAATATAGTTAGTTATGGAGTTTTTAGGCTAGAAGGAGTTCAAATTATTCAATTGTTTGAAATCTGAGTGTAAGTCTGATGCTTTATATGAGCTATATTTTGATTGTTCCAAGTGCACTTTCCAATACACTTACCTTTTTATGACCTATATCCTCTTAATTTCTTGATTAATTAATGTTTGTTACTATTTAATTTTAAATATTGAGGAGGTGATGGGTGGTGTGTGTGTGTGCTTCATTGTTCTATTCAATTAAACACTCTGGTTTTACTTTAATACTAAATCCTCCTTTATCCTAAGGGTTTCACTAAGGTTTCATATTGTTCTATGTTTAAAAATGTAGCCAATTTCATTCCACTCCATTGGCTACACTATGACCTAACTTTTTTAGTATGCTAATTATGGAGCTTACTTGTAATCCTTTTTAGGATTAGCTGAAGATGGTTGTATATAAGCAGAATTAACATGAAGTGGTGAGGTGAATCAGGGATTATTGCTTATAGAACGGGCTCCTCTAGATAGATATAAAGCACTGCCAAGTCATTTCCTTTGAGTTTTAAGCTATTGCTTGTAGTTCTCTGGCAAATAAACTTGTTTTGATTTATGTTTATGGAATACATATTGGGGTATCTAATCTCAGTTTGGGTTAGAGCTTTGGTGTTGCAGATGAATAGAATTCCTTTTGTAATATATTTTTATTTCAACTTTGACTTTTTACAGTATAGTTAAAACTTAATTCTATTTAGTTTAATTCTTTTGCACTCTGTGCCATGAAATATAAACTTGGGTCATCCTTATGACTGCGGTAAGTGACACAACGTTTACCAACCCTTAAATCAGTATAACTTAATCAAACTGTTGTTTATTGCTTAATTTTTATCACTGCTGTATCATGTGAGTGTGTGGATAAACTTGGTGTCTTTAGCTACATAATACCTGCTCCTTTGTTTCTTAAAGATTTAGAGCAAACTCACTGGTATATGGATATTTGTGTCGTAATTTTACTGACAACTAACATAAAGCTTAGTACCAACCCTTTTTTAATTAATTTATTTTTTTATTGTGAGAATACTGTACAGAAGAGTTACAATTACATGGGCAAGATAATGAGTACATTTCTTATCAAGCATTGTTGCCTCCTCGATGTTTCCCATTTCCATCCCTTCCCATACCCCTCCCCTTCCTCCACCTGAGCCCCCCCCCACCAAAGTTGTTAAGTTCGTTTTTTGACATAACGATTTGTACATCTCATTGTTGCAATGGGCCCACCTGTTGTATATGGATTAAGAAATTTCTTCTAGGCACTTTCAGTGCCTTGCTTTTATATAAGCAACATAAGCCAGGTAGATTTAAGAAATATATGTTTTTGATAGGTTAATTTTATAGGCAAATTTTATGGATATTATTAAATTTTATTGGGGTTAGATTGTTTGGTAGTTTGATAACCCATAGGAATATGGACTAATGCATAATGTTTTGGGGGTTTTGCAAGATGGAGAGCTTATTAGTCCTTTTGAGAGGTTGGGGAGTTTGTAAAGGAAAGGAATTTGGTGAAAGAAATAATTTGAGTTAAATTTTAGTAGTAAATTTTTTCATGTCCAACAAGCATTCATATTTATCACCAAAGCTTGTTATTATGAGGTTCATAATATCACATCATAATGTTTGTAATATCACAAAGACATGTACAATGTGAATTGCTACTAGCTCACAATGAGGATCTGAGTACACAGAATGAGCTTGAATTCCCAAAACCAAGACTTACCTGGAAAGTAATGACATCATACTAAGTTTGTGAAGTCACAATGGAATAGTGATATTACAATGGCAATGTGATGTCACTCTAGGATGTCATAATAATGTTTTGATGTCACTAATCATTGGTAATGCCATACTGGTGATGAGGTCGCAATATGTATGTGATATCCAAAAGTGTTTGTAATGTCACAATAGCATGCCAGATCTCAATTGTCATTAATTCCCAATGAGTATGTAAGTTCCCAAATGAATTGTGATGTCACAAATGTGATGAAGTCCTAAGAGGTTTGTGATCTCACAATGTGACAATATGATTATGTGGTCTGACACTACACTGTCACAATAGTCATGACATCACAGTCAATTTCTAATATCACATGGTGTATTGAAATAGTATGAGGTCAAAAACAGATGGTGAGCTCACAAATGTCCTAAGACATCAGAATGGCAGTATTTACAGAAGTTGTTATGACAAGGTAGGTTTGTTATGTCACAGTGGGTAGTGATATCACAGCAGCAATGTGATATCACAAAGGGATTGTAATGTCACAATGTATATGAGGCCACAATGGGTTTCTGATAACAACACTCATGCCACATTTGAAATAGAATGAAATTGTGAATAAGTATTCACAATGTGTCTATGACATCATAATGGCAATGTGATGTCATACTGATTTGATGTCATTGTAGTCTGGTTATGTCACAATGAGGTGTCACAATGATTCTGATTTCACACAGGGGGGTTGTGATGTTACAATTGTATGTCTGATCTCAATTTTTATTAGTTCACAAAGAGGAGGTAAAAACACAAAGAGACTGTGATGTCACAAAGACCATGTTTGCTTCAAAGGATTTAAGAGGTCATAAAAGTTCTGGTATGGCGCAGTGTAATCGTTATGCCACAATGGCAATGTGATGTCACAGTGGGTTTGTGATGTCACCTGAGTTTTCAATATTGCAATGACGTTTGATTTCAATTGTTACTATGTCACAATGAGGATAGTTGTTCACAGAAGGAGCTTGTATTCCCAAAGGCCAGAAATATGTAAAATGTTATTAGGCCATATTAGGTTTGTGAAAACACAATGGAACAATGATATCACAATGGAAATGTGATGACACAATATGTCATACCAATGTTTGATGTCACAATGAGTTAGTGCTACCATAATTGTGACGAGGTCACAAAAAATTTGGGATGTCACAATGGGTTGGTCATAATTGCATGCCTGATCTCAATTGTCATTAACTCACTGTGAGTATATGAATTCACTCAGGGACTGTAGTCTCTCCAAAGGCATGTGTTATCACAAATGTGATGAAATCCTAACAGGTTTCTGATGTCACAAGGTTGACAGAATGCTCATGATATCTGGCAGTTGGATATCACAATGGTCATGATGTCACAGTGGATTTCTGATATCCCATGCCATACCAGAAATATTATGAGGTCAAATAGTTTATGAGCTCACAACTGGCCTCATATATCACAATGGCAACAAGTAACAAAAATTGTGAGAAGAGGACAGGTTTGTGATATCAGAGTGGTTCAGTGATATCACAATGGCAATGTGATGTTTCAAAGGGATTTTTAGGTCATGATGTTTTTGTGGTCACAATAGGTTTCTGATAACCCACATGCCCTATATCAAGTCGAATGCAATCACAGAATACACATTCACAATATCTGTATGCCATCACAATGACAATGTCATAGTATAATGCTATGATGTCATTTTTTGATGTCACAATTTAACTTATGATGTGATAACCACAATATTTTCAAATACTAGTAATGGTGTCGCAAAAGATTTGTGGTGTTACAATGGCATGTGTAAATGAAATTGTCATTAGTTGAAAATGAGGGTATTGGCAAACAAAGGGACTGTGATGTCACAATGGTTATGAGGTCACAATGGGTTTCTGATATCAACCCACATGCCACATTTGACATAGGGAAAATCACAGAATAGGCATTCACAATGTGTTTATGATATCACAAAGGGACTGTAATGTTTCCAAATGTATGTGTTGTCAGCAATGTGATGGTGTCCTAAGAGGTTTGTGATGTGATGACATCTGGAAGTGTGATATCCTAACAGGATTGTGATGTTACAAAGTGACACAATGTTCATGATGTCTGGCAGTGTTATGCCACAATGGTCTGGATGTCAGAGTGGATTTTTGATATCACATATCATACTTGAAATACTATGAATTTGAAAACAGATTATGAGCTCACAAAGGCTTAAGATATCACAATGGCAACATGTCATAAAACATATGAGGACATGGGTTGGGAAGTTGGGTCAGTGGTAGAAAGCTTGTCTTGCATGCATGAGGCCCTGGGTTTGATTTCTCAGCACCACATAAGGAGAAAAATGTTGGTAGTAGCACTGTGGCTCAAGTGGCAGGATGCTAGTCTTGAGCTGAAGAGTGGAGGGAAAGTGCCCAGGCCCAGAGTTCAGCCCCCATGGCAGACAAACCAAACAACAAAACAAAACAAAACAAAAAACTTGTGAGGACAGGACAGGTTTGTGATGGGTTGGATATGTCACAATGGTATGCCTCATCTAAATTTTCATTAGTTCACAAGGAGAATAAGGGTACACAAAGGAACTGTGGCATCAAAAAGGCCATGTGTTGTTCCAAACGTGCTAAGCGGTCCTAATTGGTTTGGGATGTCACAGTGGTGATGAAGTCAAAATGAGCCTGTGATGTCACAATAAGTTTGTAATATCACAATTACATGTCCAATTTCAATTGCTAGTAGTTCACAATGATACAAGTACACAGAAGGAACTTTTGTAAAATGTATGAAGTCATAATAGGTTTGTGAAAACACAATGGGGCAGTAATATAACAATGGCAATGTGATGTCACAATCTCATGTAATAATAATGTTTTGATGTCACAATTATTTGGTGATGCCATAATGGTAATGAGTTCACAATAAGTTTGTGATGTCACAATGGTTTGGTGATATCACAATGACTTGCCAAAGCTCAATTTTCATACCTCACAATGGGTATATGAGATCATAAAGGGATTGTGATGTCTCCAAAGGCATGTCATCAAAAATGTTATGAAGTCCTAACAGGTTTTCAAATTTTTTTATTGTAAAGGTAACTTACAAAGGGGTTATATTTACATGAGTAAGGTAATGAGTACACTTCCTAAGGGGCATTATTACCTCATTTGTTTTTCACCTACCATACCTTCCTTCCCCAACTCCACAACTCCACCCTTCCTCCTCCCCTCCCCCCCCCACCCCGCCCAAAGCTGTAAAGTTTGTTTTCAACATAGTGTCTTAGACATCTCATTGTTACAATGGGTCAAGCTATATTCTTAAGCATTTTGTATTTACCTTCCACTCCCCAAACTAGAAATATATATATATATATATATATATATATATATATATATGCATACACACACACACACACACACACGCACACACACACACACACACACACACAAGATGCAAGGCACTGGAATAAAATACAGTGAAAACAGGGGAAGACAATAGAAAATGAACAAAAAAATAGATGCAGTACATTATAAGTACATTTAAAACAACAGTAACAAAGATAAAAACTTCTTGTGTCCCTATCTTGGGGTTCATTTCATTTAACATCACCTTACACAGTCTTAGGTACATAGCCTTTGACCTTTTTTGTTTGTCCTAGACATATACTTGTTATTGCAAATAAGAGAAACCATGGGACCTATGTTTCTTTGGGCCTGGATTACTTCACTTAATATGATGTTTTTCCACACTTTTCCATTTCCTAACAAACAAATGGGACGGTGCCATTTTTTCTGATAGAGGCATCAAATTCCATTGTTTATATATATATATATCACATTTTCTTGATCCATTCACCTACTTAGGGGCATCTGTGTTGATTCCATCTCTTAGTTGTGATGAATAATGCTGTGATCAATGTGTTGGTAGCATTGTTTGTGATCATTTGGGTAAATGCCCAAAAGTGGGATTGCTGGGTCATAGGGGAGCTCTATGTGGAGTATTTTGAGGAAACTCTATAGTGCTTTCCAGAGTGATTGAACAAGTTTACACTCCCACCAGCAATGCAGTAGAGTTCCTTTTTAGCCACATCCCCTCTCGCCTCTGTTGTTAATTTTTTTAATTATAGACATTCTAACTGGGGTGAGGTGGAACCTCAATGTTGTTTTGATTTGGATTTCTTTTATGGATAGAGAAGTTGAGCATTTTTTCATGTATCTATTGGCCATTCTTTGTTCCTCTTCAAAGAAGTCTTTTTTTAAGTCTTTAGCTCACTTATTAATTGGACAGCTGGGATTTAATTTTTTGAGATCTAAGTATATTTTAGATATGAGACCTTTGTCCATTGTGTGGCTAGTGATATTCCCCAAATCATAGGCTTTCTATTGATCTTACTAGCTATATCCTTTGCCATGCAGAAGCTCTGGAATTTCATGCAATCTCATTTGTCCAACTTTGATTTGTTGTGTTTCTGGGATTTTTTAAAGAAAGCTTCAGCCTGTACAAAGAAGTCCTAGAGTTTCTCCTATTCCTTCCTGTAATGTTTTCAGGGTGTCTGCATTGACTTTGAGGTCTTTGACCAATTTGGAATTGATTCTGGTTTAGGGTGACATATAAACATCCAGTTTTGATTTTCTACAGGTGTTTAATGAGTTTTTGCCAGCACCAATTACTGAAGAGGCTTTCTTCCATTCTATGTTTTTAGCTCCCTGATCAAAAATTAGGTGGTTATAGGTCTGTGGGTTCTTTTCTGGGTCTTCAGTTCGATTACATTTGTCCTCAGGTCTGTTCTTGTGCCAGTACCAAGCTTTTTAATTACTTAGGGCTTTGTGGTTGAGTTTGAAATTTAGAATTGCTATCCCCTCCACCCCCCCCCCCGGCCCCCCCGCGCCGCACTGTTCTTTCTGCTAAGGATTGTTTTTGCTATTCAGGGTCTTTTATTTTCCCATATGAATTTTGGGGTTGCTTTTCCTAATTCACTAAAGAATGAGGTTGGAGAATTGGAGGTGTGGCTCAAGTAGTAGAGCATTAGCTATGAGCCAAGCAAGAGCAAGAGGCCCCAAGATCAAGCCCCAGCAATAAAATAATTCGATGTCATTTAAAAACACTTTGGAAAGTAATATGGAGGTTCCTCAAAAGACTCCACATATAGCTCCCCTATGACCCAGCAATCCCACTTTTGGGCATTTACCCAAATGTTCACAAACAAGACCACACTAAAGCTACCAGCACAACTATGTTTATTGCAGCATTATTTACCATAGGTAAGATATGGAACCAATCCAGATGCCCCTCAGTAGATGAATGGATCAAGAAAATGTGGAATATATACACAATGGAATTCTATGCCTCCCTCAGAAAGGATGACATTGCCCCATTTGTTAGGAAATGGAAAGACTTGGAAAAAATTATATGAAGTGAAGTAAGCCAGGCCCAAAGAAACATAGGCCCCATGGTTTCCCTTATTTGCAATAACTAATATATGTCTGAGACAAGCAGAAACGTTCAGACAAATAGATGTTAGGCGAAATGAATACCAAGATAAGGACTCAAATGCTTTTTTCTTTCTTGCCATTGTTTCTAACATATATTTCTTTGTTGCTTTGTATGTCCCTCCCCCATGGTATAACCCATTTTCACTGTGTTTGATGTTTGTATAATTTGTGGAGAGGAAGGAAAAAAATCCAATTGTTTATATATGGATACAGGTGGACCCATTGCAACAATGAGATGTACAAGAAGATATGATGAAAAATGAACTTTACAATTTGGCACTGGGGCAAGGGCGAGGGGGGGATGGGGAGGATGGGAAGGGTTGGTACAGAGAAACAAAGAAGGAGGCAGCAATGCTTGATAAGAAATGTAGTCATTGCCTTGCTCATGTAATTGTAACCCCTCTGTATGGTATTTTCACAATTAAAAAATGACTTTCTATGTTTTTTATTTCCTTTCTAATCGGTCAGATGGGATGGCTTGAAATTTTTGTTGGTGCTTTGTTTTAGATCTTGTATGAACTTCTTTATCTCCTTAATTTGGTTTTTACTGTTCATTCTCAAATCCTTTAGTTGAATGGTTATAGTTACATTGGACTTCCTTTCCTTCTGGGCTGAATTCAGTATTCCCTTTTGGGCATCCATGGATTCTTCCAGCATTCTGTTTGTGGCTTCCATGAACGCCCCTATTATACTTTGTTTATTCTCATCCCACTGATGCAATTCCTCTATTAATCTTTGATTTGCTTTCTCATGCTTGCGAAATTCCAGTATTGATTTTGGTTAGTCTCATCACACTCACGAATTTTCCTATTATGTTCACACAGAGTCATTTGTAGGCTTTCAATATTTTCATTCCACATGTTAACCAGTAGTGGTTGTAGAGCATTTGGAAACTCTCCTCTGGATTATACATTACCTGCTGTGTTGCCAGATTATCATTAGCGGCAGTTGAGATACCTGGAGTTGTTATTTTTATTGTGTTTCTGTGGCTTCTTTTACCCATTTGGGTATGAAAGCAAAACAAATTCCATGCTACAATACTATTTTTCAGCAAGCATCAACCAGAGCTCTGTAGTAGTGCATATTGACTCAGTCAAAATGAGTACATGTAAATTTAATTCAATATATACAATATAGCTCAGCAAAAAAAAAATAGGGATCAATGGACTAAGAATATCAAAGATGAAGTCAGCAGAAAAGAAGCTAACAGGTTTAGGGAGAATTATGAGGAGAAAAGATTGGAGGAATGTGGGGAAGGAAAGGGAGAGAGGGAATATAACCAAGACTTAAATTCAGAGCGAGAAACAGGATAGAAGGAAAGGTGGAACGAGATATAGAAAAAGGAAAAATAAAAAAATTTAAATGAAAAACACCTCACAAAGAAACTTGTGGGACACAGCAAAAGCAGTCCTGAGGGGCAAATTTATTGCCCTCAGTGCCCACATCAAGAGAATGGAGACAGACCAAGTAAATAATCTCATGTTGCAATTAAAACAGCTAGAAAAACAAGAAAAAATGGAACCTAAAGTTACTAGACTAAGCCAGATAACCAAATTAAGAGCAGAGATTAACCAATTAGAAAATCAGAAAATTATAACCAAAATAAACCAAACAAAAAGCTGGTTCTTTGAAAAAATAAACAAAATTGATGGCCCGTTGGCAAGATTAATTAAAAAAAGAAGAGAGGAAACCCATATTAACAGGATTAGGGATGCCACAGGAAAAATAGCAATACATACCCAAGATATCCAAACAATCTTAATGGACTACTTTCAAAAGTTATACTCTCTAAAGGAAGAAAATCTGGCAGAAATTGATGCATTTTTAGAGAAATACAAGTTGCCCAAACTGAGCAAAGAAGAAGTAAACCAATTAAATAAGCCAATATCCTATAAGGAGATAGAGGAAGCTATCAAAAGTCTTCCAACAAAAAAAAGCCCAGGACCAGATGGATTCACAGCAGAAAATTCTATAAGACCTTTAAAGAAGAACTAATACCCATACTCCTCAAGCTCTTCAGAGAAACAGAGAAGGAGGGAGCTATCCCAAACTCATTCTACGAAGCCAATATCACACTCATCCCCAAACCAGGCAAAGACCCAACCATTAAGGAGAATTACAGGCCAATTACCTTGATGAACACAGATGCAAAGATCCTTAACAAGATTCTAGCTAACAGAATCCAGAAACACATAAAAAAAAATTATATACTATGACCAGGTAGGCTTCATTCCAGAGACGCAGGGATGGTTTAACATACGTAAGTCAATAAATGTAATCCAACACATCAACAGAGCCAAGGTCGAGAATCACATGATTATCGCCACAGATGCAGAAAAGGCCTTTGATAAAATTCAACATTCATTTATGCTAAAAGCTCTGGAGAAAATAGGAATAGAAGGAACATTTCTAAAAACAATAAAAGCCATTTATGACAGACCAATAGCCAATATTATACTTAATGGGGAAAAGCTACAACCAATTCTCCTTAAATCAGGAACAAGGCAAGGATGGCCACTGTCTCCACTCCTCTTCAATATCGTCCTGGAACCCTTAGCCAGGGCAATAAGGCAAGAAAAAGACATTAAAGGGATCCGCATAGGGAAAGAAGAAGTTAAACTATCCCTTTTTGCAGACGACATGATACTATACCTTCACGATCCCAAAAACTCCATCCCCAAACTCTTAGTAATCATAAATCACTTCGGCAAAATAGCAGGATACAAAATAAACCCACAAAAATCAGTTGCCTTCCTGTACACTGACAATGTACAAGAAGAGAGGGAAATAAAGGGAAGCAACCCCATTCACAATAACCTCCCAAAAAATAAAATATTTAGGAATTAACCTAACCAAAGGTGTAAAAGAACTATTTAATGAAAACTATAAAAAGTTAAAGAAAGAAATTGCAGAAGACACTAGGAAATGGAAAGACCTCCCATGCTCTTGGATAGGCTGACTTAATATAGTAAAGATGGTAATACTTCCAAAACTAATATACAAACTCAATGCAATTCCTATTAAAATTCCAATGATGTACATCACTGAAATACAGAAAACAGTCCAAAAATTCATATGGAACAACAGAAGACCTAGAATAGCCAAAACAATTCTAGGGGATAAAGACAATATGGGAGGGCTATCCATGCCGAACTTCAAACTCTACTACAGGGCTATAATAACAAAGACAGCATGGTACTGGCACAAAAACAGACCCGAAGACCAATGGAACAGAATAGAAGATCCAGAAATAAATCCTCAGGCCTACAGCCAGCTGATATTCGACAAAGGAGCCAAAGACATACAATAGAAGAAACGCAACCTCTTCAACCGCTGGTGCTGGGAAAACTGGGCAGCCACATGCAGAAAACTAAAAGTGGACCCCAGCCTATCACCATGCACCAACATCAACTCAAAATGGATTAAAGACCTTAACATTAAACCTGAATCTCTGAAACTACTGCAGGACAGAGTAGGAGAGACACTTGAACTAATAGGCACAGGAAGGAACTTCCTGAACAGAGTCCCAGGGTCACAACAAGTTGGAGAGAGACTCGACAAATGGGACTACCTTAAAATAAAAAGCTTCTCATTATTTACCATAGCTAAGACATGGAACCAACCCAGATGCCCCTCAGTAGATGAATGGATCAAGAAGATGTTGTATATATACACAATGGAATTCTATGCCTCCATCAGAAAGAATGACATTTCCCCATTTGTTAGGAAATGGAAAGGCTTGGAAAAAATTATATTAAGTGAAGTAAGCCAGGCCCAAAGAAACACAGGTCCAATGTTTTTCCTTATTTGCAATATCTAGTATAGGTATGAGTCAAGCGGAAAAAGTCAGATAATGTGATGTTAGGAAAACGAAACCTCAAATATGTATTTTAATGTTTTTGTTTCTTTCATGCATGTGTTTCTAACGCATTTATAAGATTATTTCTTTGTTGCTTTGTATGTCCCTCCCCCACAGTGTAACCCCCACTTTCACTATATTTGATGTCAGTATAACATGTGGAGGAGATGGGGACAAACAAGTCGTTTAAGGATTCAGGTGGACCTGTTGCAACAATGAGAAGTACAAAATGTCATGTCAAAACCAGCTTTACAATGTCGGTGGGGGGTGGGGGGTGGGGGGGTATGATTGGGTGGGAGGGAGGGGGGAGGCTGGGAAGGGAGGTGAAGGGTAAACAAAGGAGGAGGCTGCAATGCTTGGTAAGAAATGTATGCATTATCCTGCCCATGTAATTGTAACCCCTCTGTACAGTATGTTCTCAAATAAAATAAAATAAAATTAAAAAAAAAATAAAATAAAATAAAAAGCTTCTGCACAGCTAAATCTATCACAACCAAGCTAGAAAGACAACCAACTAATTTGGAAAAAATATTTACCAGCAATATATCAGACAAGGGGTTAACATCCTGTATATACAGGGAACTCAAGAAACTAATCCCTCCCAAACATAACAAACCAATTACTAAATGGGCAAGGGAACTAAAGAGGGACTTCTCAAATGAAGAAATAAAAATGGCAAAGAAACACATGAGGAAATGTTCATCATCCCCGGTGGTGAAGGAAATGCAAATAAAGACAACCCTGAGATACCACCTTACCCTAGTCAGAATGGCCCACATCCACAAATCAGCCAACGACAAATGCTGGAGGGAAAGTGGAGAAAGAGGAACCCTATTACACTGCTGGTGGGAATGTACACTTATACAACCACTTTGGAAAGCAGTCTGGAGGGTCCTTAGAAAGCTAAAGATTGACCTCCCTTACGACCCAGTCATACCACTTCTAGGCATCTACCCTGAACAACAGGAACCAATATACAAGGACACGTGCACCTCCGTGTTTATTGCAGCACTGTTCACAATAGCTAGGATATGGAAACAACCCAGATGCCCCACCACAGATGAATGGATCCAAAAATTGTGGTATCTATACACAATGGAATATTATGCAGCCATTAGAAATGACAAAATAATGGCACTTGCAGGGAAATGGATGGAGCTAGAAGAAATCATGTTGAGCGAGGTAAGCCAAGAGCAAAGACACAAACGGTACATGGTCTCCCTGATAAGTGGATGCTAAATCCAAAATGTTATGTGATATGACAAAATTAACAGGACTTAAGAAACAAAGAACTCCCACTCATCTGTTTGAACCATGACTAAATATCCCCATGCTGCTGATCACATGTATGGTGTATAACATGTGAACACAATTATAAGCTATAGACTGTGATAGACAATTTGCTCCAGGAAAGTTAGAATGAACTTGTGACTTTAAATGAGCATCATTATTCCACAATACTGTGAAATTTGGGAAATTATGTAATCACTTAATCACATCCAAAAAAAAAAAAAAAGAACCTCGGGGAAGGTAGGGAGGGAAGGGATGGTAGGGGGAAAACAATGGAGGGGGTAACAATGTTCAATAGGAAGTATACTCATTACCTAACTCATGTAACTGTAACCCTCTGTATAGTATCTTTACAATAAAAAAAATACATTCAAATAGTGGGGCTTGGAAGGTGGCTCAGTGGTAGAGCACTTGCCTTGCATGCATGAGGCCCTGGGTTCGATTCCTCAGCACAACACAAGAAAAAAGCTGGAAGTGGTGCTGTGGCTCAAGTGGTAGAGTGCTAGCCTTGAGCTGAAGAGCTGAGGGATAGCGCTCAGGCCCAGAGTTCAGGCCCCATGACCAGACCCCCCCCAAAATTCAAATATATGTATTATCATATAGTATATACAATATATACATACATATACTTATATTTTATTATATATTATTATATATTATATATAAAGGATGTATATAGTGAATATGGAAAACAATCCCAATTCTGGAATTTAGCTTTTCCTGTCACAATGTTACCCAAGTCTTCTGTCAGACATGCAGATTTCCATCAACAATCTCCCTTGTTAGTTGTTTTTTATTTCTTGAGTAAATGAGTCTTCTTTACCACCAATAGGCTACACACAAAAATGGTATGAATTCAGTGTCTCTGGCTCAGGCCTGTATTCTTTGCTAGTCAGCAGGCTGAGATCTGAGAGTCATGGTTCAAAGCCAGCCAGGTCAGGAAATGCTATCAAACTCTTATCTCCAGCTGTAGCTCAAAGTGCTAGAGTGCTAGCCTTAAGTGAAAGAACTCAAGGACAGTGGCCAGCTTTTAAGTTCAAGCACCACCATTCTGTACACACACCCGCTACACGCACACTCTTCACTCGGTCCCTTCCTAAACCCTCTGTCCTCTTCACTGAACTGGTGATTGCCAGTTTCTGGATTTCACACTCCAGCATGCCAACCAGCCATGTTCCCTCTGCACATGCACCTCTGCCACACTGTGGGGCCCAGGTCTCCTCTCAGAATCGATTGCCATGGGATAGAGAGCAGATGAAATTCAAGGATTCACAGAACTTGTGCTTCAAGAGAGGGAGACTCAGAACTGTTCCTAACCTGGTATAGAGAGACACATTGATCTATTTGTGTAGAACAATGCCAACATGGTCAGAATAAAATATTTTGCTACCCCAAACAACACCCTTTTCCAAAGACTGTTAGATATTCCCTCAGATTTTTACATGTTAGAGGTTGTAGCTTTTGATATAATGAACTGGAAAAGGCATCCACAATGACTATTTTGGGGGGGTCTGGTCCTGGGGCCAGAACTCGGGGCTTGGTTGCTGTCCCTCAGCTCTTCAGCTCAAGGCTAGCGCACTACTACTTGAGCCACAGCGCCACTTCCGGCTTTTTTTCTTTTTATTTATGTGGTGCTTGGGAATCAAACCCAGGGCCTCATGCATGCAAGGCAAGCATTCTACCAGTGAGCCACCCTCTCAGCCCCTCACAATAACTTCTTACAGAGAAAAATGTCTAGCCAAGTAAACTATGTGCAGCAAGCTCATTTCCAGACCATTCTCCAAACACAGGCGTGGAACTCTTACTGTGTCATCTTGATAACTTACAGTCCATGATAACCCTCATGCAGACTTTGAAAATCTTCATGAAAACCCCAATGCGAGGAACATCTTAAGAGCATAAAACTGCAGCAAATATTTAACTCTAGCTTTTAAAATTTATATGTTCTATATTTACACAGTGCAGACTGGCTCATTGTTGGCAGAGAGCTTCAAACATCAACACATTTACCCTACTAGCTGGAAAGGGGAAGTTATCCCTAGTAAGAGGTGGGGGCTTGAGATTCAAGTGGCACCAGTTTAAAAGACACCTGTTGTGATATAACACAGAGTTTTGTCTCTCAGCATCAAGGGTCCTATCTCAGCACAGGCTGCATCCTCCACTGCTTGCGTTCCTTGTGGCTCCCTCTAGTCACCAGTTCCTTGTAAATCCAGCAGATTCTTTCCCCAGATCCAGCACACTCTGCTTCCTCCCACTCAGGCCCCATGTGCTCAGGATATCAGATTGGAGGTAGAAAAGACCACAGTCTTTTGTATTCAAGAATTGTGCAACATCATGTAAACATGGACATTTTAATACCATTAAAACAATAAATAGTAAATCATGACAAAAATTAAAATAGGCATTTGCCCAGGGAGGAGGGAAGCAAGATCTAACAGGGTCTACAATTGAATCTACCACCACACATAAGACAAGATGTTCTTCCTGAGTTCTCAAGTGGACACTGGTTCCATAGGGTGTCTGTAGAAATCAAAACCTATTGTGGCCTTTCTACAAATGAAAATAACCAGGTTCCATCCACACACTAGGTGCAGTCCAGTGATGACTCCCAATTTCCACCTGTTATCACCACGGACATCACTGGGGGCTTCTTTAGCATAGGTTCAGGGGTAACTGCATTATGTTGACAAAAATCTGGGAATGGAAATAGGTACATGAGGATTAGAGTGAACTCTAGAAGTTCTGGTGTGACTCAACTGCCATGAGGATGTATTGGAGGAAGTTGTAGAATTTGAGTTGAGACTGAACTTTGCTGAGAAGGCAGGGTTTTTCTCACCCATGGCTATGGCTGAGTGCTTTTAAACTGAGAGCAGACAATTCCTGGAAGAGAATATCTATCAAAAGACACTTTGCAAAGCTGGGGATTACTAAGGACTCCCCGCCAATCACCAGCCTGGGAAGACCATCCCTAGGGGCCCTGTTTCCATCCTTACTCACAAGCCCTCAGGTGGCTACACAAGGATTCCTCCCTCCCTTCCTTGTTCTGATTAGTCAGGGGCTACTCCAGCTGCTCTACAAGAACTTGTACGTGGGGGAGCTGGTCTGAGGAGGCCATGTTGAGCATTTGATAGTGCGTTAAGTTCATTCAGATTGTTTCTGCTATTGTGTTCCTAAAAATCTTTAGGGGCAAAGTCCTTCCACATGGTGAAGACAGAACAAAGGATGCTGTGGGCAGATTGGGGACAGGGAGAATCAGAGCCCAGCTTCCCCATCCCGAGCCTCCCATAACTCCTTTCTGCCAGGACTCCCATGCTGTGGCTGTCCATCCTATACCCAGATTTGGATGTTGGGAAGGGGGAGTGGACTCCTTCAAGCAGGATGCCCCTCACAACCCACTTCTAGAAACTTCTGAAAGAAAATTCTAGTAAATAATAATCGTTGTTACATGATCCCTTTGTTCACCAAACTACTAAATTCATCTCTGCCACACATCCCGACTCTGCTCAAGGCAGAGACATCTAACACATATGGAACAGGAAAATAACTCAAATGTCTTTGCCAAGGTCACTTTACCAAGGATCCTGTGACCAACACTGAGGCTATTTCTCCCTGCATGCTGGTGGCTGTTGGTGAATGTGGGGGCAGGCTTGTTTGTGAAAGGACAGTGTCTACAGATGCACAGAGAGGCCCCCCAACAGCTAGCAGAGGGGATGAGACCATTCTCACCCTCAGTCACAATACGCATGGTGGAGCTGTTTTGCAAGGATGCTTCCACAGTAATGCTGTGTGTATGTGTGTGTGTGTGTGTGTGTTTGTGTGTGTGTGTGTGTGAATGTGTGTGCCTGTGTGTGTGTGTGGTTCCATTGCCTGGCCTACATAATAGAGGATCCAAGTAGGTGGCCCAAGCTCTAAAAGCTAAATGATTTGGAGGAAAGCACTGGAACTCAGTGTAATTCTGCCCGTAAGGGAATAGATGAAGCACTTAGTATGTTGTTATATATGTAGTTTATACTCACTGGCAAGTAAATGAAACCATCTTTTTATTTCCAGGGACATATTTCACTTGGAAATGTGTTAACTGATGTGCTGGTAGATTAGACTATGGTGAACTGGAAAGGTTGTTAGAGAAACTCTAGTTTATCTTATTACAGATACATACAGACATGAAAATATATTTATGCCTACTTGTACATGTGTGCACTAGGAAATAGACACGTATTTCCTCACTCTGTTGAAGCACAGATGCCTCAGTAGCAAGGGCACACTGGTTCTCACAGGCTAAGTTATACTGGCATTTTCCAATACAAGAACTTGACACATTGTTGAAGAAAGTATTACTACTTATTTTTGATGGAAAGCAATACAATGAGCATGAATCAGCATCAAAACCTGTAATGTCATGAAGACAGAAACTGGGAAACAAGAAATCACAGACATGTTACAAACAACAGTGATGCCGCAGCCTGTGCATTGAAAAATGCTGCTGCGGGTAACTTACACAGCTAAACACATTAAAATGCAATAAAATAACACAAATTGTGTGGAAAGGAAATTAAATGAAACTAACAACTACATCAGGAGAGAGGGAAAGTGAGAGAGAGAGAGAGAGTGTGTGTGTGTGTGTGTGTGTGTGTGTGTGTGTGTGTGTGTGTGTATGTATGTAAGCGTGGGCACTGGGGCTTGAGTTCAGGGCTTGTCCTCTCACTTGGATGTTTCAGGGGAGTGGTGCTTTGCCATGGCTTCAGTCCAGAATTTTTGGCTGCTTAACTGGAGACACAGTCTCATGGGCTCCTCTGCCCAGTTAGGCTGTGAAGTCCTGTGATTGCAGCCTCTTGAAAAGCTGGAATTATAGACCTCTGCCACTAAAATACCCTTGTAGAATTAATATGTGCTAATAAAAGGTTTCAAAATATGTCACCAACAATATTGTAAAATAACTGAATGAACAGTACAGTGTAGGGGAATTTTTGGTTTGGTATTGTGTATTTCCAAGAGAATTTCAGAGACTTTAGTACACAAGCACATGGAGCATAATATCTTACATGTTAAAAATGTAGTACTAGGGCTGAGAAGTTGGCTCGGTGGTAGAGCACTTGCCTTGCATGCATGAGCCCCTGGTTTGATTACTCAGAATCACATGAGCAAAAAAAAAAACCAGAAGTGATGCTGTGCCTCAAGTGAAGGACATTTAGGGACATCGCCTAGGCACCGAGATCAGCTCCCACAAATGACAAAAAAAACTTACTAGCCACCTAGTTGTTGGTGGCTCAGATCTTTAATCCAGGATACTTAGTAGGCTGAGATCTAAGGAATGAAATTGGAAGCCAATCAGGACTGGAAAGTCCCTGGACTCTCATGTCCAATTAACCATCAAAACCCACAAGTGCTGCAGTGGATCAAGTGGTAGAGCTTTAGCCATGGGCAAAAATGCTCAGTGATAGCCTCCACTCTCTGAATTCAAGTCCCAACACTGGCACAAACACAAATTGGTCTGGGTTTTGTGTTTGTTTAGGTTTGTCTACCAGTCCTGGGGCTTGAACTCAGGGCTTGGGATTTATTACTGAGTCTCTCTGTGCTCAAAGCTACATCTCTACCACTTGAGCCCCAGCACCACTTCTAGTTTTCTGATGTTGTTCTGGAGATAAGTGTCTCATGGACCTTCCTGCCCAGGCTGGCTTGGAACCATAATTCTCAGATCTCTGCCTTGCGAGTAGCTACTATTATAGAAATTAGCCACCAGGGCCCAGAAATGCCTAATTTACCAAAAGCTCAAAATTTTTGGAAATGAAACAAAATAAAAACCAATTTGTAAAGTGCCATTGGGTCAGGGCTTTAATCATATTTATTTAAGAGCCCAAGAACTCAGAAACTCAGTTTAGAGCCAGTTCAGGAAGAAAGCCTATGAGTCTCTGACTTCCATTTGACTATCAAGAAAACTGGAAGTGATCTATGGGAAAAGTGATAGAGCCCTAATCTTGAGCAAAAACACTCCAAGACAGCACCCAGTCCTTCAGCTCAAATCCCTGGGTGAAAAAAACAACAACAACAACTCATTTTTTTTTAAAAAAGCAGTTTTATTTCGAATATAAGTTCATTTCCAACCTAGTGTCTTGTGAGTCTCATTGTTACAATGGGTAAATTTGTTTTTTTGTGTGTTTTTTTTTTGGGGGGGGTGTGGTCTGGTCATGGGGCCTGAACTCTGGGCCTGGGTGCTGTCCCACAGCTCTGCAGCTCAAGACTAGTGCTCTACCACTTGAGCCACAGTGCCACTTCCAGCTTTTTTCTTCTTGCTGATGCGTTGTTGACGAATTGAACCCAGGGACTCATGGATGCAAAGCAAGCGCTCTACCACTGAGCCACCTTCCCAGCACCCAATGGGTCAATTTGTTATACCCCTTCCACTCCCGATATTAGATAAACGTATATACAAGATGCAAGGTACCAAAATCAAATACAATGACAACAGGGATGTACCATGCAAAGAAAACAAAGAAAATAATCCCATGGTACATTAAAAACGACAACAAAGAAAAACCCCTTTTGTCCATATCTTGTCATTCATTTTGCATAGCATCATTTTTTGTTATTGTTGGTACACTTTTGTTAGTTTCATTTTACAAATTCACTAGGATTCTCAATCCGGGTATTTGTTTTTGTTTATTCAACTCACTCTAGCACCCAGCCCAGTCACCCCGATATCAACCCTGAACCTCTGAGAAGCCATTCCCAGAACACCAACCACCAAATCCAGCTATGTATGTGATGGACTTACCTTACACGGCTCACCCGGGATACTGATCTCAACCCACGGTGAAGCCCCACGAAATGAACATCTTCCCACCAGCTCAATGGTCGGGGCTCCTTTCCTTCCAGCTCACTCTCAGCCACAAATGCACAGTCAGGCCAAAGAGCCCGCTTGGGCAGCAAAGTCTGTGAGGCTTCTATCTCCAGAAAACCAACAGAAATCTGGAGGCAGAACTGTGATCCAAGTGGTAGAGTGGCAACCCTGAGGAGGGGAAAGGAGGGGGGAGAGTCAGGGAGGACACCAAGGCCTTGAGTTCAAGTCCCAGGACTGGCACACACACACATTACAAGAGGACATAACAAGGAGAGAAAGCTAAGGCATTCGATGACCCTTACTGGCAACACACCCACCATCACCCCGAAACACTCCCCGGACCCCAGGGAAGCCCTTCCTCCAAACCTACGTGTCCCCTCCAGACCAGCCAAACACCTAAGGGTCTCACCTCAGACAAAGTCCGCCGCCCTTCCTCTCAGCAGCACACCTGCGCAAACCCCACTGCTTCCTGCACCCCGTGTGCTGGGGTCTGGCCTTCGTGCAGGCTCCACGCCGGGCAAGGCACGGGAGGATCCGCTGCCCGGCCTGACAGCAACCATGGTAGAGCCAGGCGCCAAAAGACCGCGGAGGCCGCACGGGGCGGCACAGCCAGGCCCGAGCCCCAGAAAGGACGTCCACAAGTTCCCGCTTCACACAAGGCCTTGCGGGGTTTCCTGAGAGGCCTCCCTTCCCGACGGCTCCCCTTCCTCATCGCGTCCCTATGAGAACAGCTCCTCAGTGTGGCCTTCTTTTCTCCAGGTCCATCTTCACCATGCTGCAATGGTGATCCCGGAGAGTCTGGATTTCCACTCTGAGCATGCGCACCAGCCTTACTCCACTGGGCAAATCCCTTTGCTACTCTGGAGGGACTCACGACCCCTCCCACAATCTAAGGCCCTGGGGTTAAGAGTCCCTGAATCTCAGAACGCAGATTCCTAAAGAAACAAAGATCACAGGCCTTCGCCTCAGGTGGCCAGTTCAAACCGCCTTTTTCATACAGAGTTTGCTGCATTTCCTTACGTTCACTTCATCCATCCATACACACACACAAACACACACACACACACACACACATATTAATCTATTTCTAATCAATGGTATATTTACACACAACTATATATTCGTATATTTATAATCAATGTTCTATAAGCATTTTGCCCAATAAAGTTTTACTAGGCAGGTATTCCATGACCTGGGCCCTGCACTGAGCCCTTTGTTTACAATTATTTTTCAGACCAGCTGTTGAGGTTTGGCCCCTGGCTGGCATTCAATTTGAAGTTCCTCATCTCTGCCTGCGAAGTAACTCTAATTCATTAGCTGTGTGCACCTCTACCACCAGATTAACAAAACAACAATTATATAAAGATAATCGTTGTTGAAACACCAGTACAAATGTAGAAGTCATGTATAATTTCTGGGGGGTTTACATGATGGAGAGCTAATGTTTTTTTTTTTTTTTTGGCAGTCGTGGGGCTTGAACTCTGGGCCTGGGTGCTGTCCCTCAGCTCTTCAGCTCAAGGCAAGCACTCTACCACTTGAGCTACAGGACCACTTCTGGTTTTCTGGTGGTTTATTGGAGATAGGAGTCCCAGGGTCTCTCCTGCCTGGGCTGGATTTGAACCGCAATCCTCAGATCTCAGCCTCCTGAGTAGCTAGGATTACAGGGGTGAGCCACCAGCGCCCGGCTCCGAGAGCTAACATTTTATACAAACATGAATCCCTAGACTCTGAGTGTATAGGACAATTGTATAGTACTTCAGTAGCTTGTAAATGCCCAGGTTCCAGTCTAAAACAAGAATAAACAACACTCCAGGATCTTCAATTGTCTCAGACTGATGAAATTTTTTTCTTGTCACATTTACTTCAGGCTCCAAACCTTTGCTATGAAAGATTGATGTGATTTCTTAGAAAATCAGGTTTTCAAAAGTTTCCCTGACTGGACACTGTGGATCATGCCTGTAATGCTAACTAGTCAGGTGGCTAAATCTGAGCATCATGGTTCAAAAGCAGATCAGGCAAGAAAGTCTGTGAGAATCCTCTCCAGTTAACCTCCAGAAAACTGGAAGGGGAGCTGTGACTCTAAGTGGAAGAGCATTAGCCTTGTGCAAGAAGAGCTCAGAGGCAGTGCCCACAACATGATTTCAAGCTTCACAAACAAACAGACAGAGAGAAGATTGAGAGAGTAAGTAAGAGACAGAGAGACAGACAGACAGACAGATAGACACAGAGAAAGAGAGACAGACTGAGAGAAAGAGAGGCAGAGAGAAAGAGAGACAGAGCAGACAGAAAGACAGAGACAAAGACAGAGACTGAGACAGAGATAGACTGACAGAGACAGACAGGGACAGAGACACACAGAGAGAGAGAAATAGACACAGAGGCAGACAGACAGACTGACACAGGAAGATGGACAGGAAGACTAAGAAATCCCTGACAACTCCATTTAGAAAACGTACACGGATATCCAAGATGTATTTCCTATGCTTCTACAATTCACTACATACTACCACATCATCCTGATCCTCTTTTGGTTAGCTAGAATCGATTTGAAGTTTCATAAATCATTCCACACATTCCCGTAGAACATGAACAGCCACACATTCACTCACCAATGGTTTATATGTCTGGACGTATTGCTTAAATATGTAATTTTCGTATTCATATGTCTTTCTGTTTCCATGGTTTAAAGCTACCATTGCCCACATTCCATGTCTAGATGTCTTCCTCCTTTGTGCCAGTAGTGGAATTTGAACTCAGGGCCTTGAGCTCTTGCTTATTTTTTGTACAATGCTTAGACATGTAACTTGAGCTACAAGTCCTGACTTTGGCTGGCTCATTAGATAAGTCTTTACTGGGGCTGATTTGAACCTCCATCCTCAGGAAGTATAAAGCACTCTTGAAGCTAGAATTATTGAGATGGGCCATGACAACCTGGAATGTCTTTGTCCCTCTTGCTAAGTCTTGGTTCTTCTATTAATGATGGCTTTTACCTATTTCTTATGTATTTTGTCAAATACTTTTCCCCCAAAGTAACTTTTTGGTGGTATTTTGAGGTGAAATGACCTTACATATGTGCACAGAGCAAAATGGGGGTGCGTACTGACTTGAATTCACTAATGGAAGAAAGTCCCACATACAGAACATTTAGTCTGGCATTTGTCTCAATAGACAGAAGAACTTTCAAGGACATCTTGTTTGCTATGTCCTAGAGCATAAGTAGTGGCCTGCAGGCATGGGTTGGGTTCCTTGCCCCTCACAGTACACTGAACAGTTCCCTTCATAGCCAGAAAGTGTTGATGGACAGCTCCAGGTCACTTTTTCCTTTACTCAGGACTCATGTGTCTGGGACATCTGAATGTATAAGGAAACAAACCAGAGCATTTAGAAACCATAAATTGTACAAAATAAATGTATACATTTAATAAATTTAGAAGAATAAAAAGAATGAACATTTTACAACAATCAGGACAAAAAGAAAAAGAGAGATATCCCCAGGGAGAGGGGAGGGAAGCTCTAAGTCTAGGTCGGCTTCTAAGTTGCCTTCAAACATAAATTCTGCCTCAGAATCCTCCAAGCGATCTACCTCCTCATGAAAGATAGGATTTGCTCCTGCAATTGCCAGAGAGGCAGATTCTAATTTCTCAGTTGGAGATTGGCTATGCTGCAGCAGGACAGATTTGTCCATATATTTTTTGAGGACAGATTCACTTTCCTGAGCTGCATCTAAGATTTGGACCTCATTTATTGGTTCCCCTGAGCACAGACTGGGGACATTTTCCATCAGCCCCACGTGTGTCACTCCCTCCAGCACACCAGGGGGAGTGCTGATTTGACCCTTTTTGAGCTGATCTGGGCTGACTGTGAAAGGCAGAGGAAGACAATCACTATTACCTTTTTCTTTCTTTGGGGTCCCTACAGCTTCAGCTCTGTCACATGTGGGGTTCAGAACCAGTGTCTTATCCACAGGACTCACAACCTGTTGGGGCCTCACTGCAAATGCATCCAACCCTTCTACATGCACATGCTTTGTAGAGTCCACTGATGGCTCCAGATCTCCATCCTTCACCATCCTTGACATCACCGAGGGCTTCTTTCTTGGGAGGTCAGGAGAAGCTGCTCTATGGCGGCCAAAACCTGAGAAAGAGAAATAGGTAAAGGAGTTTGACAGTGGTATCTGGATGTTCAGGTGGAGTTCAATTTCCATGAGGCTCTAATGGAGGAAGCTGTACAAGGTTACTTTGGACTGAACACTGATGAGAAGGTAAGGTCTTTCCCAAGAGTGGCTAAGCCCAAGTGCTTTCACCAATAGAACAAACATTGCCTGGCAGAGAATAACATAAAAAGACATTCTTACAACCTGGGGGGTAATAAGGGCTCTCAGGCAATTAGGACCATCCCTAGAGGCCCAGGCGCTATCCCTACTCACATGCTCTGAGGTGACCACACAGGGACTTCTTCCTCTGTTTCTTGGTCTCTTTCTTCCCGGTCTCCTCCAGCTCCTCCAGAAGAATGTGGAGGTGCAGGAGCAGGTCCGAGGAGGGCATGTGGAGCATGGCATAGTGGGTAAGTTCTTTCACCGGGTGTCGGTTCTGGGGCTCTCGGAAATCAGCAGGATAGCAGTCCATCCACATGGTGAAGATGGAACAAAGGGTGCTGTGGGCAGATTGGTGACAAGAAGAGTGAGTGCTTGCCCTCCCTATCCTGGGCCTCCCATAGCCCCTTTCTGCAAGGACTGCTGTATGCACACTTGCATGTTGGGAAGCAGGAGGAGATTCCTGCAAGCAGGCTGATCTTCACCACCCACATCCAGAACCTTCTGAAAGATAATTTTCCAGTATTCTTACTGTGATAGGTAACAAGAAGGAACTGATTTTGTACACAGGGCCCTCCCTGTCATCCCTGAGATTCCACAACCACACCACAGCTGTGTCCTCTGCCACCACTCCAATCCCAAGCCTCTGCCCCCTAGTGGAAAGCACAAGTGGTGTGCAAATGAGAAATCTGCACTATGAATCAGAAGCCTCAAAGATACCATTTTGCAAGAAGGGGCCTTTTCTTTGTGCCACAGTCCACTTACTTCTTTACTTGTTCATCTTCCTCAGTGTTACAGCCGGAAAATCTGTACCTATGGGAGGACAGGAGGAAGTCACCTCTCAGCTTCTCCTTTTCTGCCCACACAGGACACATATGGGATGGGCCCATTCCCAGACAGGAATGGAATCTGACACATAAACAAGTGAGATATGTCTATACAGTTCAGTAAAAAAAATTTTATGAGAAGTATATGCATTTGGTCCAAGGAAAATGTGCCAGTGGCTAATACCTCAAGTTCCAGCTCTGAGATCTCAGGTGCGCAGTCTGATCAGACATTAGTCAGTAAAAGTCTAAAGTCACTAATTTTCAAAAGACCAGAATTGTACCTATACTTCAAATGCTGTAGTGGTAGCTCTGAGCACCAAAGAAACAGCACTCAGGCCCTGAGTTCAGGTTGCAGGACTGGCACACACAAAAAAACCAGAAAAGCTTCAGGGGTTATTAATATGTAAAGCCAACATAATCCCTCTCTGAGGTCTCTGAGTTGATTCAGCCTCCAGTTCACCAGCCTCCCCCACACCCCAGCCTTTCCTAGGTCTACATTATTCACAGACATCTAATTGCTAATGAAACCTTTACTCATGGGAAATGTGATTTCCTGGAACCTCACCTAGGTGAGAGTAGATATTGGGTGCCACTGGCACATGCCTGTAATCCTAGCCCCTCAGTAAGCAAGCTGCTGAGGTTCCAGTAGCTTTTCTGGGAAATGTCCTGGGCAGACCACTACTAAGAAAGTAGGCAGGGGGTGAACTTCTTTGTCTCATGCGAAGCTCCTGTGAGAAGACCCCCATTAAATCAACAGGTTCAGAGGGGTGTCTAGTATTCCACAACTCAGCAATGACGGGTTGAACAGACCCGGATGCGAAGGAAGGGGAACACTCACTTTTTAAACACAATATCCAGCACTTGCTCCATTGTCCCCCACTGTCTATAATTGTGGAGGGAGTTTCCAACATAGAAGAGATCGCCTTTCTGGTAGGCAGGGACCAGGTTCATCACCAACATGTCCAGCAGGCCTGCCTTCGGGTTCCATATATTACATGGCAAATTCAGGGTCAGGGCTGATGCACTGGCACACTAAAGTGGGAAAAAGAATCAGAAAAAACCATGGAATTGAGAACACTTCCAATTGAGGAATTGTGATAGAGTGGATTGAAAACTAGGCAGAAAGCATTATCTCAGTATAGACAAATCACCTAAGAAGGTTCTACTTTGGGCTGGGTTGGGGTTAAGTAGGTTTTCTATCATAAGTATACCTTGCCTGAGTTGCCTTGTGATTTCCTAGGTTTCTTTTTGGACAAATCTCTGAGATGGTTGGTTGGTGGCTTGCCACTGATCCAGTGTCTACAGCTTTGACTGAGGCACCCATACTTCTCTTGGCTGAGACCAGAGTCTGGAGACCTGCGAATACAGCACAAGAACATGTTTCTGGTTCTTGAGTCACAGGCCAAGTGAGCTGGCTTGAGCCAACTGTGAGTTACCGTGGCCTGCTATCAGGGTTCCATGTTCTATCCCATTGTGAAGGAGGCAGGGTCACCTGTCAGGACCCAATGACCTCTGCTGCTTCCTCATACAAGAAATACAACCACTCCCCATATGGCTATGTGTACATGTAGACACAGTTAACAGCACACCTTGTTTGTCCAATCCTTATCTGCTATCCCTAGGTTCTGGCATGTTCTTAGCTTCAAGGATTCACTCCTAGGTCACATTCATGCCCTATCTGTCACTATTTTTCTCATCTGGCTCAAATCATTTGGATTCTCAGGGCCTTCCTAGTCTGCCACATCTTTCTGGCAAATATTTTTGACATCTACATCTTAGGCCATTGTTTACTTTCTGTAGTCTAATCTGTTTGTCCTTGGAACCCCTCTCTTGTGTCATCTGGAGCTAATGCAAATACTTAGAAATGGGAAAAACTAAGAAGTATTGGAAAACATACATTACACTTATAATCATCCATTGTACATGTGTCCATTTTTGTAAGAGAGAAAATTATTTTTTACACTTGCAATATTTCATGATGGCAATCAGAGAAAGGAAGAGGTGCTGCATTGTCTTTTTATGATGACTAGGACTTGTTTCACTATAGCTTTGAAGGAATATAGAGTTTAAGGTTGAAAACAGCTCCTTTCCTTTTAATAAACTAATCATTTATATAGTTATTTGCCTCTAAAGTCTCTGCTTCTGTGTCCCATGATCCATCCTCCTCCCTCAACACAAGTGGGAAGAAGGAATTTCAAACATTGCTGAGCTGTTGTCCAATCTCTGCATAGGAATTTAAGATATAATAGTTACTGTGGTTGTGTGTGTGTTTGTGTGTGTGTGTGTGTGTGTGTGCACATGCAAGCGTGCACGCATTTGTGATCTTGTACCCTTTGCCCAATCCCTGAGCATTTTTGCCCAAGGCTAGTGCTCTACCACCTGAGACACAGGTCCACTTTGAGCTTTTTGTAGTCAGTTGGAGATAAGAGATTCGTGGAACTTTCCTACCAAGCATGGACATTGCTCCTATTCAGCCTCATCTCTCCTCGACTGTGGCAATGGTGGTTCAGCTTCTGGATTTCCCATCTGAGCACAGGCACAAGCCATCCTGCACTGCACATGTCTCTTTGTGTCCCTGGAGGGCCCAGGTCTTCTCTCAAAACTTACGGCCCTGAGGGTAGAAATTCTGAAACTCAGAACCAAGTTTCCTGATTAATTAGGATCACAGGCCTGAGCTACATATGAACAGCTCATTACCTGCCCTCCCACATTTTGGGGGGTCTAGGGGAATGTTCGTGGGGCCTCGTAGCTGGGCCTGGGCCCTGTTCCTCAGCTTTTCAGCTCAAGGCTAGGGCTCTACCACACTGAGGCAAGTGCCACTTCTGGTTTTCTCGATGTTTCTTGGGAGATCAGAGTTCATGGATGTTCCTGAATAGGCTGACTTTCAGCTGCAGTCCTCAGATCTCAGCCTATGGAGTAGCTAGGATTACAGGTGTGAGCCTCCATGCCCAAGTCATTACGCCTTTTTGCAACAGCATTTGGTGAATTTAACTATATTCACTTGAGACACATATACTACAAAATATATCAGAATCAATGGTATATCACTCATTTCCCCAACCATGTGTTTTATATTAATGTTTTGTGAAACAATGTATTTGAGACCCAAAATACCATATGCCACTCCTCCGTTAACATGCATTCAAATATATGGAATATCACATAGTATACTCTGTAATATATAATTATATATAACTGATTTAGTTACTGAGTTGACTGGATTACTGAACTACAGTTATTAAAATCAACATCAAATGACATTAACCATGCTTGCAAAATGCTTTCCCATCTATGAGTTTAGGAAGCCTAAATAATTAAAATTTAGTTCAGAGATGATAGGGGAAAAATGAAAAATTGGCCCACACCAAGAAAATTTCCACAACCCAACTCTCTGCAACCCATGTACTTATTAACAAAATACAGGCAAATGTCTAAACATATATGTAAAAATATTGCCAGAGTTGCATCTGAGTAAGGCAGCCTTAGCAGTGTGTTGTGTAAGTTCATCTTCCTTGTAATTGATGAGCCAAACCTATGCAGTGTTGAGAAGTGGATCCATAATTAAGTGAGGTCAAGATAGTAAAGTTTTTCTGTACCAGGCAAATGGGAATTTGCAGAGAAAGAAATGGAAAGCAGATGTATCAACATATATCTTTTTATATTCTTTGATTCTTTTTCTTTTTTGGGGGGTTCTGCTGATGGGGCCTGAACTCTGGGCCTGGGCGCTGTTCCTCAGCTCTTCAGCTCAAGGTTAGCACTCTACCACTTGAGCCACTGTGCCACTTCTGGCTTTCTTCTTTTTCTGCTTATGTGGTGCTGAGGAATCGAACCTAGGGCCTCATGCATGCAAGGCAAGCACTGTACCACTGAGCCACCTTCCCAGCCTCTATTCTTTGATTCCTCAAAATGAAATACACAATAAACATATACAATCAATGAGTCTTCTATTTTGGAAAATTTCCTGAGGCAAAATGTGGGCAAAAACAGTAGCATAGAAATGTGTAACTGAGCCAGATGCAGATGGTACATGCCACTAATCATAGCTATGCAGAAGGCTGAGATCTGAGGCTCATGCTTCAAAGCCAGTTGAGGCAGGAATGTCCAGGAGACTCTTATCTCTAGTAAACCACTAGAAAACCTGAAGTGCTATGGCTCAAATGGTAGAGCGCTTGCCTTAATCTGAAGAGCTGAGGAACACCACCCAGTCCCTGAGTTTTAGCCGCATGACAGACAAAAAAACAAAGAAAAGAAAAGAAAGAAAAAGAAAGAGCATAACTAAAAAAAATACTGAGTTTGAGAGGGAAGAAATTAGAAAAATTACACAGATCATTGATATAATGATGTGATACTATAAAAACAACCACAATGTCTTTTTTCCCAGAATCCTTTAGAAAAAAACAATATATGTGAATCAACACATGGAATCACTAATTTCACCAATAATGGGTTTTATTTTAATGTTTTGTGAAACAATATATTGGAGACCCAAAATATAGGCCATTCCTCCTTAAAAATACAGTCAAGTATCTGTAATATCATATAGTATACTATAAAATATATATTTATATATAACTGATTAAATTACTGAGCTGACTTAATTATTAAACTACAGTTATCAAAATCACAATTAAAATGAAACACAAAATACATTAACTATGCTTACAAAATTCTTTCACATCAATGAGAGTGTAAAGCCTAAATAATGAAAATTTACCTCAAAGATAATAGGGAAAAGACAAGAAATTGGTCCCCACCAAGAAAACCTCTACAACCCAAATCTGTATAACCTATGTACTTATTAACAAAATGAAGGTAAATAAAAATATTTCCAGAGTTGTATCTGAGTAAGGAGGCCTTAGCAGTGTGTTGTGTAAGTAAATCATGTTTGTTTTGATAAGCAAAAGCTATGCAGTGCTGAAAAGAGGATTCATAATTAAGTGAGGACAAGATAGTCAAGTTCCCCTGTACCAGCCAAATGGGAATTTGCAGGGAAAGAAATGGAAAGCAGATGTATCAACATGTATCTTTTTACAGTCTCTGATTTTAAAAACAGATTTGCTCTGTTATAGAAATACATAATAAACATATACAATAAATGAGTCTTGCATTTTGGAAAGTTTCATGGGGTACAATGTGGGCAGAAACAGTAGCATAGAAATGTATAACTGAGCCAGGTGCAGGTGGCTCAGGCCTATAATCCTAGCTACGCAGGAGGCTGAGATCTGAGGATTCCAGTTCAAAGGCAGTCCAGGCAGGAAAGTCCATGACACTCTTACCTCTAATAAACGGCCAGAAAACCGGAAGTGGCAGCATGGCTCAAGTGGGAGAGTGCTTCCCTTGAGCTGTAGTGCTGAGGAACAGCACCTAGGCCCAGAGTTCAAGCCCCACCACTGGTAAAAAGAAACAAACAATAAAAGTGAAATTGAAGAAAGCAATACTGAGTTTGAGAGGAATGAATTTACAAAAATCCCAGCGATCACTGATCCCTGAATGCTATAAAAACAACCACAAAATCTATTTTTCCAGGAATCCTTTAAAAACAAACAATATATGGGAATCAACACATGGATCACTAGAGAATAAAGAACATAACCCGAAATTTAGAATTTAGCTTTTCCTGTCACAATGTTACCAAGTCCTCCTTCAGACAAGCAGATTTTCATCAACCATCTCCCTTGTGAGTTGTCTTTTATTTCTTGAGTAAATGAGTCTTCTTTACCACTAATAGGCTGTACGCAAAACAGTATGAACTAAGTGCCCCTGGCTCAGGCCTGTATTCTTTGCTGGTGAGGAGAATGAGATCTGAGGATCATGGTTCAAAGACAGCCAGGTCAGGATATGCTATCAGATTCTTATCTCCAGCTGTAGCTGAAAGTGGTAGAATGCCAGCCTTGAGTGAAAGGACTCAGTGAGAGTGCCCAGCCCTTAAGTTCAAGCCCCACAAAACCCATCACCCCTCTCCCCACTCCACAAACCTCACACATAGCACACTGAGTTCCCTCCCAAACCCTCAGTCCTCTTCACTGAACTCGTGATTGCCAGAGTTTCTGGATTTCCCACTCCAGCATGCCAACCAGCCTTGTTCCCTCTGCACATGCACCTCTGCCACACTGCACGGCCCAGGCCTCCTTTCAGAATCCATTGCCCTTGGATAGAGAGCAGATGAAAGTCAAGGATTCACAGAACTTGTGCTTCAAGTCAGGGAGACTCAGAACTGTTCTTAACCTGGAATAAAGAGACACACTGTTCTATTTGTGCACAAAAATGTCAAAATGGTCTGAATAAAATTTTTGGCTACTACAAATGAAACCCTTTCCAAAATACTGTTCAGGATGCCATCACATTTTCTTATTTTTATTACATAAAAGTACTATTCACGTGTTAGAGGTTGTAGTTATTGATACAATGAATGGGAACAAGGCAGCCAAAATGACTTCTTATACAGAAAAATGCCTAGCCCAAGTGAGCTAATATGTTCAGCAAGCTCATTGCACACCCTTCAAACACAGGCTTGGGTCTCTTATTGTGTCATCTTGATCATTTATAGTCCATGTCAACCTTCCTGCAGACTTAGGAAATCATCATGAAAACTCCCAAAGCCAGGGACATCTTAAGAGCATAAAAGTGCAGCAATATTTCACTCTTTTTTTTAAATGAAGAGCAGTTTTATTTAGCTCTCAATTTTATTTTTATTCATTTACTTATTTAATATTATTGTGAGAATACCGTACATAGGACTTACAATTACATGGGCAAGAAAACGAGTACATTTCTTATCAATTATTGTTACCTCCTAGTTGTTTCCCCTTCCCATCCTTTCCCATATGCATCCCCTTACCCCAGCGGATCCTCCTCCTACCCCACACCAAAGTTAAGTTTGTTTTTCTAAATAACGACTTGTACATCTCATTGTTGCAATGAGTCCACCTGTATCCCTAGTTAAATGATTTTTTCCCTTCCCCTCCACAAATTATACCAACATCTAATACACTGAAAGTATGGGTTATACTGTGGGGGAGGGACATACAAATCAATATAGAAATCATCTTATAAATATGATAGAAACAATTGCATGAAAAGAAAAAAATCCAAAAAATCATTTGAATACTTATCTTGGGGTTAATTCCCCTAACATCAACTTATCTGACAATAAAGGCCAGATAAGTTGATGTTAGGGGAATTAACACGAGTTTTAAAAAGTGATATGTTCTACATTTGCCCATTGCAGACAAGATCACTGTTGGCAGAGAGCTTCACATATCCACACATTTACCCTGGCACGTGGAAAGGGGAAGTTGTCCCTAGTAAGAGGTGGAGGCTTGAGATTCAAGTGGGACCAGCTTTCAAAGACACCTGCTCTGATATAACAAACAGTTTTTGTCTCTCAGCATCAAGGGTCCTATTTCAGCCCAGGCTTCATCCTCCACTGCCTGCATTCCTTGTGGCTCCCTCTAGTCACCAGTTCCTTGTAAATCCAGCAGATTCTTTCCCCAGATCCAGCACACTCTGTTACCTCCCACTCAGGCCTCATGTGCTCAGGACATCAGATTAGAGGTAGAAAAGACCACAGTCTTTTGGACCTTGAGAGCTTGTTTGGAGGTTCTAGCAGGGGAGCGCAGCTACTCATATACCCTTGACCAAAGACTGGTCCTCCTCTATCGGGGATGGTCGTCCTCTTCGACCAAGCGCGCAGCTTCAGGAGAGACGCACATGGAGCGGTGAGGCAGGAAGGGGACATGCGCCTAGCCAGCCAGATCAGCTGAATCAACGCTGGCGATCAATGGGGTGACAGATGTCGCAGCCAGATCGCCCTCACATCCAACCACAGTCTTTTGTATTCAAGAATTGTGCAACATCATGTAAACATGGACATTTAAATACCATTGAAACAATAAATAGTAAATCTTGACAAAAAGTAAAATAGGCATTTGCCCAGGGAGGAGGGAGGCAAGACCTAACACTAGTTCTTCTTCCAAGTTGCCTGCAGGCAGGAAGGCTAATTCAGGGACCCCGATGGAATCTACCACCACACATAAGACAAGATGTTCTTCCTGAGTTCTCAACTGGACACTGGTTCCATAGGGTGTCCATAGAATTCAAAACCTATTGTGGTCTTTCTACAAATGAAAATAACCATGTTCTGAACAGGCTGATACACTCAAAGAGAACTACAGGAAATGCATGAACGTGAAGAAGCTAATCAAAGAGTAATACAGGAATTGAGAGAGCGGGATGAGAATACAGAAAGATCACTAAAGACATTCATGGAATCCATAAACAGAGAGCTGAAAGAAGTCAGGGAAACCACAAAGGGAATACTGAATGGAACCCAACAGAAGAAATGGGAGTCCACGGAAACCATAACCAATCAACTAAGTGATTTGAGGATAAACACTGAACACCAAATTAAGGAAGTAAAGAAGCTCATAGAAGATGTAAAACAAAGCTCCAACAAAGAATTTGAAGCCATCAAAGCCGACCAACTAGAAGGAAAAGAAATAAAAAACAAAGTAGACAGTCTTGATAGTAGGTTAGACCATGCAGAAGATTGAATTTAAGTGATTGAATATAGCCTAGGTATTATAGCTAAAGAACATACAACCATCTAAGACAAATCCAAGAAATATGATAGATCAATTCAACACTTGAAAGACACCATCAAAAGGCCTAATCTGAGGATAATGGGTGTAGAGGAGCACCTAGAGACAGAAATTAATGGTCTAGGAAATTTGTTTAACAGGATCCTAGCAGAGAACTTCCCAAACATGCAAAAAGATAGGCTATTCAGATACAAGAAGCTTTTAGAACTAGAAATAGACCAGACCAGAATGGGACATCCCACCATCACATTATAATCCACACAGGATCAATTCAGACCAAGGAAAAGATCCTTAAAGCTGTCAAGGAGAAAAGATCCATCACCTATAAAGGGAAACCAATTAGAATCACCTCAGATTTCTCAGCAGAGACAATCAAAGCAAGAAGAGCCTGGAATGATGTATACCATGCCCTAAAGACAAACAACTATCAACCAAGAATTCTGTACCCAGCTAAACTCTCCTTCATAACCGAAGGTCAAATAAAAACCTTCTATAGCAAAGAAAAATTGAAACAATATATCTCCACCAAAGCAGTCTTACAAAGGATTCTTAAAGCTGTCCTACATATAGAAAACCAATAAGACCACAATAAAGGCCAAGAAACCGCACCGAAACTGAGATTCCAAGAACCATAGGAAGAACCCAGTTGCCACAGCCCCCAAGAAGGTGGGTAAAATGGCAGGAACTCGCAAATACCTCTCAGTCCTATCTCTCAACATTAACAGACTTAACTCTCCAATTAAGGGACATAGACTGTCTAGTTGGATTAAAAAGTAAGATCCTTCCATCTGCTGCCTTCAGGAGTCACATCTTGCCTATAAAAATAAACACAAGCAAATGGCTCCCATAAACAGGCGGGAGTTGCAATCCTAATATCAGATAAAATAGATTTCAAATTAAAATTAGTGAGAAGAGATAAAGAAGGTCACTACATACTAATGAAGGGATCTCTTCTTCAGGAGGATATTGAAATTCGAAATATTTTTCACCAAACAACAGATAAGCCAAATTTATCCAAGAAACACTACTTTCCCTGAAATCCCACACAGATCCAAAGACATTAATTGTTGGGAACTTTAACACACCACTTTCCCCACTAGATAGATCAACTCAGCAAAAACTCAACAGAGAAACAGAAGATCTAAACAATTGCATCGATCAACTAGATTTAACAGACATCTACTGGATATTTCTCCAGCAGAATCAGAATACAGGTTTTTCTCAGCAGTACATGGAACATTTTCCAAAATAGACCACATTTTAGGCCACAAACTTGTCCAAATTCAGAAACATTGAAGTTATACCTTGCAATCTCTCAGACCACAAGGGAATAAAATTAGAACCCAACACCAAAAGCCACCAAAGAAAGTCCTGTAACACATGGAGGCTGAACAACACACTGCTGAATCACGAGTGGGTCATGGAAGAGATTAGAAAGGAAATTCAAATGTTCATGATATTTAACAAAAATAAACACACAAATTACCAGCTCCTCTAGGACACAGCAAAAGCAGTACTCAGGGGCCAGTTAATAGCTCTGAGTTCCTACATCAACAAATTGGAGAGATCTGAAACCAACAATTTAATGAGACATCTGAACCTCCTTGAAGAAGAACAGCAAGATAAACCCCAATCCAGTAGATGGAAAGAAATAATTAAAATTAAATCGGAATTAAATGAATTAGTATTAAAAAAAAACTATAGAAAGAATCAACAAAACAAAGAGTTGGTTCTTTGAAAAAATTAACAAAATTGACAGACCCTTAGCAAATCTTATCAGAAAAAGAAGAGAACACACACAAATAAATAAACTCAGAGATGAGAATGGAAACATCACCACAGAAACAACCAAGATTCAGAACATTATAAGGGAATACTTCTCAAAACTTTATGCTAATAAGTTCGAGAACTTGGCAGAAATGGACCTTTCCTAACAAATATTGACAAGCCGAAACTAAACCAAGATGAGTTAAACCATCTTAACAGGACCATATCAAGCATTTAAATAAAAACAGCAATAAGAGACCTCCCATCTAAGAAAAGCCCAGGACCAGATGGCTTTACAGTGGAATTCTACAAGGCCTTCAAAGCAGAGCTCACACCAATACTCCTCCAACTCTTCAATGAACACATCCTATGAAGCCATCATAACCCTCATCCCAAAACAAGGCAGGGACTCATCAAAGTAACAGAACTATAGAACCGTTTCTTTGATGAACATTGATGCAAAACTTCTCAACAAAATTCTGGCCAATCGACTTCAACAATTCATCCAAAGAATCATACACCACGATCAAACAGGATTCATTTCAGGGATGCAAAGTTGGTTCAATATACACAAATCAATTAATATAATTCATCATATCAACAGGAGCAAGGAGGTTGCAGAAAAAGCATTTGACAAGATCCAACACCCCTTTATGATGAAGGTTCTGGAAAAATTAGGAATCCATGGAACATTCCTCAATACAATAAAGGCTGTATATGACAAACCTACAGCCAGTATTATACTTAATGGTGAAAAACTAAAGCCATTTCCTCTTAACTCAGGAACAAGACAAGGATGTCCACTCTCTCCACTTCTCTTCAATCTAGTATTAGAATGCCTACCTACAACAATAAGACAAGATGCAAACATAAAGGGGATCCAAACAGGGGAAGAAGAAGTAAAACTCTCTCTCTTTCCAGATGACATGATCTTGTATTTAAAGAATCTCATGGACTCCACACCCAAATTACTCAAGCTGATCCAAAACTTTGGCAAAGTAGCAGGGTATAAAATTAACCCTCAAAAATCAATGGCTTTTCTGTGTGCCAACAATGAGTAAAGTTTGGCTGAAATAGGAAAGCAACTCCATTCGTAATAGCCCCACAAAAAATAAAATACCTAGGAATTAACCAAAGAAGTGAAGGACCTCTATGATGAAAACTTTAAAAACTTGAAAAAGGAAATCAAAACAGAACTTAGAAAGTGGCAAAAACTCCCATGCTCCTGGATTCGAAGGATCAACGTCCTCTAAATGGCAATACTTCCCAAGGCTATCTACAAATTCAATGCGATACCTATCGATATCCCAACCTCATTCTTCAAGGAAATAGAAGAAGCAATCCAAAAATTCATATGGAACAATAAAAGACCCCGAATAGCAAAAACAATCCTCAACGGAAAGAACACTGATGGAGGAATATCAATACCAAATTTCAAACTCTACTATAAAGCCATAGTAATCAAAACAGCTTGGTATTGGCATAAGAACAGACCTCAGGACCAATTGAATAGCATTGAAAACCCAGAAATGAACCTACAGACTTATAGCCATCTAATCTTTGATAAGGGAGCTAAAACAATAGAATGGAAGAAAGGCAGCCTCTTCAGTAAATGGTGCTGGCAAAATTGGTTAACTACTTGTAGGAAACTAAAGCTAGATTCTTATATATCACCCTGCACCAGAATCAACTTCAAATGGATCAAAGACCTCGAAGTCAAAGCAGACACTCTGAAAACATTACAGGATGGAATAGGAGTAAGCCTAGGTCTCCTTGGCTCAGGCCAAAACTTTCTGAATAGAGACCCGGAAACACAACAAATCAAAGCAAGGTTGGACAAATGGGATTGCATGAAGTTCCAGAGCTTCTGCATGGCAAAGGACATAGCTAGCAAGATTAATAGAAAGCCCACTGATTGGGTGAAGATCTTCACTAGCCATACAACGGACAAGGGTCTCATATCTAAAATATACCTGGAACTCAAAAAATTAAATCCCCCAACAAAAAATCCTCAAAGAAACAACTGCCCAATAAATAAGTGTGCTAAAGACTTAAAGAGAAACTTCTTAGAAGAAGAAAGAAGGATGGCCAATAGACACATGAAGAAATGCTCAACATCCCTAGCCATAAAAGAAATGCAAATCAAAACAACATTGAGATACCACCTCACTCCAGTTAGAATGGTAAAAATCAAGAACTCTAACAACAACAGCTGCTGGAGGGGATGTGGACAGAAGGGAACCTTACTTCATTGTTGGTGGGAATGTAAACTTGTTCAACCACTTTGGAAAGCAGTATGGAGGTTCCTCAAAAGATTTCACATAGAGCTCCCCTATGACCCAGCAATACCACTTTTGGGCATTTACCCAAATGTTTACAAACAAGACCACACTAATGCTACCAGCCCAATTAGGTTTATTGCAGCATTTTTACCATAGCTAAGATATGGAACCAATCCAGATGCCCCTCAGTAGATGAATGGATCAAGAAAATGTGGTATATATACACAATGGAATGACATTGTGACATTGCCCCATTTGTTAGGAAATGGAAAAACTTGGAAAAAATTATATTAAGTGAAGTAAGACAGGCCCAAAGAAACACAGGTCCCATGGTTTCCCTTATTTTCAATATCTAGTATATGTATGAGTCAAGCAGAAAAGGTCAGATAATGTGATGTTAGGAAAATGAACCCTTAGATATGTATTTTAATGTTGTTTTCTTTCATGCATTTGTTTCTAACGCATTTATAAGATTATTTCTTTGTTGCTTTGTATGTCCCTCCCCCACAGTATAACTCCTGCTTTCACTATATTTGATGTCAGTATAATTTGTGGAGGAGATGGGGAAAAACAAGTCGTTTAAGGATACAGGTGGACCTGTTACAACAATGAGAAGTACAAGTTGTCATGTTGAAAACGAGCTTTACAACGTTGGTGTGGGGGGGGGGAGGGGGAAGGATTGGGTGGCGGGGGGGGGGGGGGAGGCTGGGAAGCGATGTGAAGGGCAAACAAAGGAGGAAGCTGCAATGCTTGATAAGAAATGTACGCATTATATCCTGCCCATGTAATTGTAACTCCTCTGTACAGTATGTTCACAAAAAAATGAATAAATAAAATAAAATATCAAAAAGTTAAAAAAAAAGAAGGAAAGAAAAAAAAAAGAAAATAACCACGTTCCATCCACACACTTGGTGCAGTGCAATGATGGCTCCAGATGTCCACCTGTCATCACCATAGACATCACTGGGAGCTTCTTTAGCATAGGTTCAGGGGTGACAGGGAATGGAAAAAGGTACATGAGGATTAGAGTGAACTCTAGAAGTTTTGGTGTGACTCAACTGCCATGAGAATGTAATGGAAGAAGCTGTAGCATTTGTGTTTGGACTGAACTTTGATGAGAAGGCAGGGTTTTTCTCATCAGTGGCTATGGCTGAGTGCTTTCAAACAGAGAGCAGACATTCCCTGGCAGAGATCATCTATTAAAAGACCCTTTGCCAAGCTGGGGAGTACTAAGAGCTCCCGGCCAATCACCACTTGGGAAGACTATCTCTAGGAGTCCAGTTACCAACCCTACTCACAAGCACAAGGATTCCTCCCTCCTTTCCTTGTTCTGATTAGTAACGGTCTCCTCCAACTGCTCTTCTAGAACTAGTAAGTGGAGGAGCTGGTCAAGGGTGGGCATGTTGTGCATTAGATAGTATGTAAGTTCATTCAGAGTGTCTCTGTTCTAGTTTTCATAAAAGTCATCGGAGGCATATTCCATCCACATGGTGAAGACAGAACAAAGGGTGCTGTGGGCAGATTGGGGACAAGGAGAGTCAGAGCCCAGCTTCCCCATCCTGAGCCTCCCATAGCCCCTTTCTGCCAGGACTGCCATGTTGTAGCTGTCCATCCTGTACCCAAACATGCATTTTGGAAGGGAGAGGAGACTCCTGCAAGCAGGATGCTCCTCACAACCCACTTCTAGAAACTTCTGAAGGACAATTCTCCAAAATTCTCACTGTGATAGGCAATGAGAAGGTGGTTTATCTACAGGATCTGACTGTGTACACACAGTACTCCCTGTCATCCCTGAGAGTCCACAACCACAACACAGCTGTGTCCTCTGCCATCCACTCACATCCCAAGCCTCAGCCCCCTGGTGAAAACCACAAGTGGTGTGCAAAGGAGAACTTTGCACTTTGAGTGAGAAGCTCAAAAATTCCCAGTTTGGAGGACAGCCCTTCCCTTGTTCCCAAAGGCCACTTACTACTTCACCTGCTCACCTTCCTCACAGTTAGGGCAGAGGGATCTCTACCTGAGGGAAGAGAGGAGGAATTCAGCTCTATGACACTCTCTCTCTCTCTTTTTTTTTTGTTTGGTCATGGGGCTTGAACTCTGGGCTTGGGCGCTGTCCCTGAGCTCTTCAGCTCAAGGCAAGTGCTCTACCACTTGAGCTACAGTACCACTTCTGGTGTTCTAGTGGTTTACTGGAGATAAAAGTCTCATGGACTTTCCTGCCTGGGCTGGTTTGAACCACCATCCTCAGATCTCAGCCTCATGAGGAGCTAGGATTACAGGCATGAATCACCAGCACTTGGCTCTATGACTCTCTTGATCAGAATTAAGGGGAGGCTTACAGGGTTGGCTAATGCCCAGATCAGAATATAAAAATAGAAGTCAGGTGAGCTTTGTCTATATAGTCTTGTGAAAATTTTAAGAGGCTTGAATGAGTAAGTCCAGGTGGCAGTGCCACACCTCTAATCCTAGATTAGAGAGGCTGGGAGGCTGAGATCTGGGCAGCACAGTTCAAAGCCAGACTGGGCAGGAAATAGCCAAGAAATTGTTATATCCATTCACCATCAAAAAGCCAGAAATGGAGCTGTGGCTCAAGTGATAGAGTGCTAACATTGTGCACAAAAATCAGGACAAATCCCAGATTCTGAATTCAAGTTTAAGATCAGCACTCAAAAACTAAAACTAAAAATAAAGAGGTGCTTCAGAGGTTTGTAAATGAGCAAGCCCAATATAAGCCTTTGCTCATGGCTCAGTAGGCACAGGGTGCTCAGGCCACCCCTCCCATCCCTCTTCTGGGTAAGTTACTACAAGGCCTCCAATACAGCTTCTGAAGCCTTATTTACCAATGATAAATGTGGTTTACCAGGGCCTCAACTACATGAGGTCAGAATTTGGTGCCTCTGGTTCATGCCTGTAGTCCTAGCTGCTCAGTAAGGAGGCTGCTGAGGCTTCTGGGTTGCACTCAACCTCTACAGACAGCTCCTAGACACGATCTTCTTTAGTAAAATAGGAAAAATCTAGAAATGCAGGGAGAGTGTCAGCCTTCTCAGGAAAAGAGAAATGTGCCACAGAGAGTAAATAGATGGGAAAATATAATGTTCACAATGGAGCCACAGAATCCTGTATGTTCTAGTCCTGAGAAATTAGCCAGGGTATGCCCCACTTTGTGTCCTTTCCCATGAGAAGACTCCATGGAAACAACCTGGCTCAGACAGGGGCCAAGTGTTTCCAACACGCAGACAGGAGGGGCTGAGCAGCCCAGGGCTTGAAGAGGGAACACTCACTGTTTAAACAGAATAGCCAGCACTTGCTCATTATCTCACACAATCTGTCATTATGTGGGAAGAGATCACCTTTTTGGTGGGCAGGGACCAAGTTCATCACCAGCATCTCCAGCAGGCCTGCCTCCAGGCTCTCCACATTATAGGGCACATTCAAGGTCGGGGCTCAATCACTGTACCCCTAAGATGGTAAAGAGAATGGATCTTTCAAACATGGAAATGGGAGCACACTTCAACTTGAGTAACTGCTAAAGAATGGAATGAAAACCACAGACAAAGTGACATATCATGATGGACACTTAAAAGCACAAAAGAAGGTCTCCTGACTATACCTCGCCTGAGTTGGCTGATGTTTCCATTCATTCCTTGTTGTAAAATGGGCTAAGGGGTTGGACTTCAGATGAACATGGGACCAGCCTGTCCTGGCTCAAATGAAACACCTACCCCTCTCTTTCCCAACCTTGCTCTCCTGAGCTTCCAAGACAACATGAGAACATCTTTCTCACTCCATGCTCGCTTTAAACCTCGACCCTCAGCGATCTCTGTCTTCTAAGTATTTCAGTTCACATGTGTAAACCAAATGAGCACCTGGATTTCAAGGTACTCTTTTATCCAATTAACCCAAGAAGCCAGAATTAGGTCGGAATAGAACAGTAGCCTTGAATGAAAAAGCTAAGGGACAGTGCTCAGCCCTGAGTTCAGCAGAGCCAGCACAAAATACATGAACAATATAGGAGACAAATGAAGCATCAACAGGATGTGCTCCCACTGTTCTTGGTACCCTGTATTAAGGACTCAAAGTTATTTTTCTTTCTTGCAATTGTTTCTAACAAATGTATAAGATGATATCTTTGTTGCTTTGTATGTCCCTCCCCCACAGTATAACCCCTGTTTTCACTGTATTTGATGTTGGTATAATCTGTGGAGGGAAAGGGAAAAAACAAATAGTTTATATAGTGATACAGGTGGACCCACTGCAAAAATGAGATGTAAAAGATGTTACATCGAAAAACGAACTTTACAACTTTGATGAGGGGGGAGATTGTGGGCCTTCAACAGCTAGCAGAGGGGATACGCCCATTTTTACTCTCAATTACAATATGCATGGTCAGACTGTTTTCATGGGAAGCTTCTATACTAATGCTCTGTGGTGTGCGTGTGTGTGTGTGTGTGTGTGTGTGTGTGTGTGTATCAATTTCCTGGCCTACATAATTGAGGATCCAAGTAGGTGGCCCAAACTCGAAAAGATAAATGATTTGGAGCCAAGAGCTTGAACTTAGTGTAATTTTCCTCATAAGGGAATAGATGAAGCACTCAGTATACTGTCAGGTCTTCGTGTATCCCAAGAAAGATGGACGGGGTCAGCGGAAAGGTAAGTGTAGCAGCTTGCCCCTTCCCCAGACCCCCTTAGAGCCCGGGAGACAATCAGATGCATGAGGGAGTCGAGTCAAGCAGGAACTCAAACTCATTTATTAGCACACAGCAAGCACCTTTTAAAGCAAAAAAGACTGAGTAGCATGAGAGGGGAGGAGCAGGAACCAATCACTGTAAAGGTCACACCCTATCATGCACCTAAACTTCCACGGGGTGGTTATGCACTGAACATAAAACAAATCGGGCTCTGCCAACTCAACTCCCTCTCAGCGCCATCTTTGCTGCAGAGTGCCCCACAGTATACCACTATGTATGTAGTTTACACTCATTGTCAAGTAAATGAAACCACCTTTTTCGTTGTTTGGACACTTGGAAATTTGTCAGCTGATGTGGTGGTAGATTAGGCTATGGTGTGCTGGAAAACATGTTAGAAGAAACTCTAACTTATTACATATACATACAAATGTGAAAATGTATTTCTGCATACTTGTACATGTGAGGCTAGGAAACACACACATATTTCCTCGCTCTGTTGAAGAACAGATGCCTCAGTAGCAAGGGCAATATTTGGTGCTAACAGCCTAACATATAATGGCATTATTCAAAAGAAGAAATTCTCAGAACTGTTGAAGAAAGAATTGTTAATACCTATGGATGGAAAGGAGTACAATTAACATGTATGAGTATACAAAACATGTCACAAAGAAACTGGCAAATAGGAAATTAGAGAAATGCCACAATCAACACTGATGCGATAAGCTGTGCATGTGAAAATGCTGTTGCGGAAACCTTACACAAGTAAAAAGTATAAAAATGAGAAAAAATAACACAACTACTGTACAAAGAAAATTAAATGAAAGTAACAGCTGCATCAGGTGTATGTTTCCGTGTGTGTGTGTGTGTGTGTGTGTGTGTGTGTGTGTGTGTGTGTGTGTACAAGCCATGGCCCTGGGGCTTAAGTTCAGGGGTTGTTCTCTCACTTGGATGTTTCAGGGAGTGGTGCTTTGCCGTGCCTTCAGTCCAGAATTTTTGGTTCATTAACTGGAGATTCAGTCTCATGGGCTCCTCTGCCCAGTTAGACTGTGAAGTGCTATGATGTCAGCCTCTTGCAAAGCTACAATTACAGACCTTAGCCACTGAAATCCCCTTGTAGAATTAATATAAGCTAATAAAACATGTAAAATAGGTCACAGACAATTGAAGAAAATGACTGAATGAACAGTACAGACTAGGGGAATTTTTGGTTTGATATTATGTATTTCCAAATGAACTTCTCAGATACTTTAGTACACAAGGACATGGAGCATAATATCTCACATGTTAAAAATGTACTACTAGCCAGCTAGCTGCTGGTGGCTCAGATCTTTAATCCAGGCTACTCAGGAAGCTGAGATCTAAGAAATGAGAGTGGAAGCCAATCAGGACTGGAAAGTCCATGGACTCTCATGTCCAATTAACCACCAAAACCTACAAGTGGTGCAGTGGCTCAAGTGGTAGAGCATTACACTTGAGCAACAAAGCTCTGTGATAGACTCCATGCTTTGAATTCAAGCCCCAACACTGGCACAAAACACAAAACAGTCTAGGTTTTGACTTTGTTTAGTTTTCTTTCTCCACCAGTCCTGGGGCTAGGACTCAGGGCCTGGACTCTATCCCGGAGGCTCTCTGTGCTCAAGACTACAGCTCTACCACTTGAGCCACAGCACCATTTCTGGGTTTCTGATGGTGTTCTGGAGACAAGTGTCCCATGGAGTTTCCTGCTCAGGCTGACTTTGAACCATAATCCTCAGATGTCAGCCTCTTGAGTAGCTAGGATTAGAGGCATGAGCCACCAGTGCCCAGAAATGGCTAATTTACAAGAAGCTGAAAATATTTGGATATGAAAGAAAAAAAAAAAAAAACAGTTTGTAAGGTACCAGTGGGTCAGGGCTATAATCATATTTACTCAAGAGTCCAGGATCTCAGAATCTCAGTTCAGTGCCAATTCAGGCAGGAAAGCCTGTGAGACTTTGACTTCTAATCAAACAAATGCAAGTGGTCTATGTGAATAGTGATGGAGCCCTAACCATGAGCAAAAACACTCCAAGACAGCACCCAGTCCTTGAGTTCAAATCCCTGGCCAGAAAAACACATTGTTTTAAAAAGCAGTTTTACTTCCAATGTAGGTTCATTTCCAACAGAGAGTCTTGGGAGTCTCATTGTTGCAAGGGGTAATACTGTGATCCTGTTTCACCATTTTGTTATACTCCTTCTCCTCCCCAAAGTAGAGAAATGTATATACAGATGCAAGGTACAAGAATCAAATCCAGTGATAACAGGGATGTACCATACAAAAGAAACTAAAAAAATCTCATGGTTTACTAAGAACAACAACAAAGGAAAACCTCTTGTGTCTGAATCTTGGGCCTCATTTTGCCTAGCATCTTGTTTTGGTTGTTCTTAGCTTTACTCTTTTTTTTTTTGTTTACAGTGTCACTAGGAATGCAACTTTCAATCGGATATTTGGTTTTGTTTATTCAACTTACTCTGGCACCCAGCCCAGTCACCCCAATATCAACCCTGAACCTCTGAGTGGACATTCCCAGCACACCAACCACCAAAGCCAACTATGCATGTGATGGACCTAACTTACATGGCTCACCCAGAGTACCTGTTTTCAAACTGCAGTGAACCCCCACGAAATGAACATCTTCCCACCAGCTCAATGGTGCCGGCTCCCTTCCTTCCAGCTCACTCTCATCCACAAATGCACAGTCAGGCCAAAGAGCCGGCTTGGGCAGCAAAGTCTGTGAGGCTCCTATCTCCAGAAAACCAAAAGAAATCTGGAGACAGAACTGTGATCCAAGTGGTAGAGTGGCAACCCTGAGGAGGGGAAAGGAGGGGGGAGAGTCAGGGAGGACACCAAGGCCTTGAGTTCAAGTCCCAGGACTCACACACACACACACACACACACACACACACACACACACACACACACACACATTACAAGAGGAAATAAAAAGGAGAGAAAGCTAAGGCATTCAATGACCCTTACTGGCAATACACCCACCATCACCCTGAAACACTCCCCGGACCCTAGGGAAGCCATTCCTTCAAACCTCCGTGTCCCCTCCAGACCAGCCAGACACCTAAGGGGCTCACCTCAGACAAAGCCCGCCGCCCTTCCTCTCAGCAGCACACCTGCGCAAACCCCACTGCTTCCTGCACCCCGTGTGCTGGGGTCTGGCCGTCCTGCAGGCTCCACGCCGGGCAAGGCACGGGAGGATCCGCTGCCCGGCCTGACAGCAACCATGGCAGAGCCAGGCGCCAAAAGACCGCGGAGGCCCCACGGGGCGGCACAGCCAGGCCCGAGCCCCAGAAAGGACGTCCACAAGTTCCCGCTTCACACAAGGCCTTGCGGGGTTTCCTGAGAGGCCTCCCTTCCCCAGCTGCCCTTCCTTATCGCTTCCCCCAGGACAGCACCTCAGCGCCAACTTCTCTGCTCCAGACCCCTGTCTATCCTAGAAGCTGCAATGGCGGTACCGGAGGGGCTGGATTGCCAGTCTGAGCATGCGCACCAGCCATCCTCCCACTGCGCATGTCCATGTGCTGCTCCAGAAGGGCTCAGGCCTGGTCTCAAAATCTAAGGCCCTGGCGTTAAGAGTCCCTGAAACTCAGAACCCAGATTTCTAAATCACAAAGATCACAGGCCTGTGCCTCAGATGGCCAGCTCACAGCACCTTTTTCATACAGAGTTTGCTGAATTTCCTTATGCTCACTTCATCAATACACACACACACAAATATATATTAATCTAGTTCTAATCAATGGTATATAAACACACAACTATATATTCATATATTTATAATCAATGTTCTATAAGTATTTTGCCCAATAATGTTTTCCTATGGATGTATTATTCTATGACTTGCATCTTGTCCTGGGTCCTTTGTTTACAATTATTTTTCAGACCAACTGTTGAGTTTTGGCCTCTGGCTGGTATTCAGTTTCAAGTTCTTCATGTCTGGCTTCCCAGTAGCTCTGATTGATTAGAAGTGTTCAGCTCTACCATCAGATTTACAAAACAATTATGTAAATAGAATAGTTGTTGAAACACAAGTAGAAATGCAGAAGTCATTTACAATTTCTGGGAAGTATACATGATAGAGAGCTAACATTTTATTTTATTATTTTATTTATTTATTTTGTCAGTTGTGAGACCTGAAATCTGGGTCTGGGCACTGCCTCTCAGCTGTTCAGCTCAAGGCTAGCCCTCTACCACTTGAACCATCAGCACCACTTCGGCTTTTTCTGCTTAAATGGTGCTGAGAAATCGAACCGAGGGCCTCATGCATGCAAGGCAAGCACAGTACTACTGAGCCAACTCCTACCACAAGGCTAACATTTTATACAAACTTGAATCCCTAGACTCAGAGTGTAAAAGACAATTGTGTACTGCTTCAGTAGCTTGTACAGGTCTTGGTTCCAGTCTCAAACAACAAGAAACAACACTCCTGGATCGTCAATTCCCTCAGGCTGACAAAATTCTTTTCTTGTCACATTTAAGTCAGGCTTCAAACCTTTGCTATGAACCATTTATATTATTTCTTAGAAAATCAGGTTTACAAAAGATTCACTGACTGGACGCTGTGGATCATGGCTGAACTGCTAGCTAGTCAGGAGTCTAAATTCGAGGATCATGGTTCAAGGCCAGATCAGGCAGGAAAGTCCATGACACTCTTCTCTCCAATTAACCACCAGAAAACTGGAAGGGGAGCTGTGACTGTAAGTGGAAGAGCATAAGCCTTGTGCAAAAAGAGCTCAGAGATACTGCCCTCAACATGAGTTCAAGTTCCACAAAGAAACAGACAGAGAGAGCAAAATAGAGAGAGAGAGACAGAGACAGAGAGAGAGAGACAGTCAGAGAAACAGAGTGAGAAAGACAGAGAGAGACAGGAAGAGACAGACAGAAAACAGAGATAGAGACAGAGAGACAAACGCAGGGAGACAGACAGGAAGACTGAGAAATCCCTGACAACTCCATTTAGAAAATGTATATGGATATCTAAGATCTATTTCCTATTTTTCCACAATTCACTACATAGTACTTTATCACCTAATCCACATTTGGCTAGCTAGAATCTATTTGGTGTTTCATAAATCATTCCACAGGCTCCCATAGAGCATGAACAGGCCCACACCTACTCACCAATGGGGTACATAAGTCTGGCCTTTTTGCTTAAATATGTAATTTTCCCATTTGTATGTATTTCTATTTCCATGGTTTAAAGCTACCATTGCCCACATTTCATGTCTAGATGTTTCATCTTTTGTGCCAGTAGTGGGAATTGAATTCAGGACATTGAGCTCTTGCTTATTTTTTGTTCAATGCTAAGACATGTAACTTGAGCCATGCTACGAGTTCCTGACTTTTGCTGGCTCATTGGATAAGTCTTTCAGATTTGTCTACAGGGGCTGATTTGAAGTTCCATCCTGAGGAAGTATAGGGCACTCTTGAAGCTAGAATTATTGAGATGGGCCAGGACACCTGGCATGTCTTTGTCCCTCTGACTAAGTTTTCTTTCTTCTATTGATGAAGGCTTTAACCTATTTCCTATGTATTTTGTCAAATACGTTTCCCCCAAAGTAGCTTTTTGAGGTCATTTTGAGGTGAACTTTTCTTACATATTTGCACAGAGTAAAATGAGTATGCATAAAGATGTGAATTCACTAATGGAAGAAGTTCCCTCATATAGTACATTTAGTCTGGCATTTGTCTCAATAGACAGAGCAACTTTCAAGGACATCTGGTTTGCTATGTCCTAGAGCTTTAGTAGTTGCCGGATCACCCCATGCAGTCAGGGGCTGGGTTCCTTGCCCCTCACAGTGAACTGAACAGTTCCCTTTATGGCCAGTAAGTGCTCTTGGACAGCTCCAGGTCACTCTGTCTTTTGCCCTTACTCAGGACCCATGTTTCTGGGACATTAGAATGTACAATAAGAATAAATCACAGCATTTAGCATACATGAATTGTATAATATGAGCATATATATTTAACAAATTTAGAAGAATAAAAAGAATGAACATTTTACAACAATCAGGAGGAAAAGAAAAAGAGAGATATCCCCAGGGAGAGGGGAGGGAAGCTCTAAGTCTAGGTCAGCTTCAAAGTTGCCTTCAGACATAAATTCTAACTCAGAATCCTCCAAGGGATCTACCTCCCCATGAAAGATAGGATATGCTCCTGGAGTTGAGAGAGAGGCAGATGCTAATTTCTCAATTGGAGATTGGTTCTCCTGCAGCAGGACAGATTTATCCGGATGGTCTGTGAGGACAGATTCACATTCCTGAGCTGCAGCTAACTTTGGACCTCACTCATTGGTTCCCCTGAGCACAGACTGGGGACATTTTCCATCAGCCCCACGTGTGCTACTCCCTCCAGCACACCAGGAGGAGTGCTGATTTGACCTTTTATCAACTGATCTGGGCCGACTGTAAAAGGCAGAGGAAGACATTCCATGTTATATTTTTCTTCCTTGGGGTTCCCTACAAGTTCATCTCTGTCACATGTGAGGTTCAGAACCAGTGGCATATCCACAGGACTCACAACCCATTGCGGCCTCACTGCAAATGCATCCAACCACTCTACATGCACGTGCTTTGTGGAGTCCAGTGATGGCTCCAGATCTCCATCCATCACCATCCCTGACATCACTGAGGGCTTCTCTCTGGACATCATGAGAAGCTGCTCTATGGAGGCCAAAACCTGAGAAACAGAAATAGGTAAATGAGTTTGAGAGTGGATTCTGGATGTTAAGATGGAGTTCAATTTCCATGAGGCTCTCATGGAGGAAGCTGTACAAGTTTACTTTGGACTGAACACTGATGAGAAGGTAAGGTCTTTCCCAAGAGTGGCTAAGCCCAAGTGCTTTCACCAATAGAACAAACATTGCCTGGCAGAGAATATCATACAAAGACATTCTTACAACCTGGCGGGAATAAGGGCTCTCAGGCAATTAGGACCATCCCTAGAGGCCCAGGCGCCATCCCTACTCACATGCTCTGAGGTGACCACACAGGGACTTCTTCCTCTGTTTCTTGGTCTCTTTCTTCCCGGTCTTCTCCAGCTCATCCAGAAGAATGTGGAGGTGGAGGAGCAGGTCCGAGGAGGGCATGTGGAGTATGGCATAGTGGGTAAGTTCTTTCACCGGGTATCAGTTCTGGGGCTCTTGGAAATCAGTAGGATAGCAGTCCATCCACATGGTGAAGATGGAACAAAGGGTGCTGTGGGCAGATTGGTAACAAGAAGAGTGAGTGCCTGCCCTCCCTATCCTGGGCCTCCCATAGCCCCTTTCTGCAAGGACTGTTGTATGCACACTTGCATGCTGGGAAGCAGGAGGAGACTCCTGCAGGCAGGCTGATGTTCACCACCCACATCCAGAACCTTCTGAAAGATAATTCTCCAATATTCTCACTGTGATAGGTAACAAGAAGGAACTGATTTTGTACACACAGCCCTCCCTGTCATCCCTGAGAGTCCACAACCACACCACAGCTGTGTCCTCTGCCACCACTCCAATCCCAAGCCTCTGACCCTAGTGGAAAGCAGAAGTGGTGTGCAAATGAGAAATCTGCACTTTGAATCAGAAGCCTCAAGGATACCATTTTGCAAGAAGGGGCCTTTTCTTTGTGCCACAGTCCACTTACTTCTTTACTTGTTCATCTTCCTCAGAGTTCCGGCCTAGGAATCTGTACCTATGGGAGGACAGGAGGAAGTCACCTCTTTGCTTCTCCTTTTCTGCCCAAGCAGGACACATATGGGATGGGCTCATTCCCAGATGGGAATGGAATCTGACACATAAACAAGTAAGATATAGTTCAGTGAAAATTCTGCTAAGAGACTTACATGCTTAGGTCCAAAGTAAATGTGGCTCATGCCTCTAATCCTAGCTAATCAGAAGTGTGAGATCTCAGGTGCACAGTCTGATCAGACATTAGTCAGTAAAAGTCTAAAGACACCAATTTTTAAAAAGCCAGAATTGCACCTATGCTTCAAATGCTGTAGTGGTAGCTCTGAGCACCAAAGAAACAGCACCAAGGCGCTGAGTTTAGGTTGCAGGAATGACACACACACAAAAACATAAATGATTCAGGGGTTATAAATATGTAAAGCCAACATAATCCCTCCCTGAGGTCTCTGAGGTGATTCAGCCTCCAGGTCACGCCTCCCCACACCCCAGCCTTTCCTGGGTCTACATTATTCACAGACATCCAATTGCTAATGAAACCTTATTTACTAATGGGAAATGTGATTTTCTAGAACCTCACCTAGGTGAGGGCAGAAGTTGGGTGCCACTCGGACATGCCTGTAATCCTAGCCCCTCAGTAAGCAAGCTTCTGAGGTTCCAGTAGCTTTTCTGGGAAATGTCCTGGGCACACCAGTATTAGGAAACTAGGCAGGGTATGCACTTCTTTGTCTCATGCCAAACTCCTGGGAGAAGACCCCCATGAAATCAACAGGTTCAGAGGGGTGCCAAGTATTCCATAACTCAGCCAGGAATAGCTGAACAGCCCTGGTTTTGAAAGGGGAACACTCACTTTTTAAACACAGTATCCAGCACTTGCTCCATTGTCCCCCACTGTCTATAATTGTGGAGGAAGTTTCCAACATAGAAGAGATCACCTTTCTGGTAGGCAGGGACCAGGTTCATCACCAACATGTCCAGCAGGCCTGCCTCCGGGCTCCATATATAGCATGGCACATTCAGGCTCAGGGCTGACTCATTGGCACTAGTACTAAGGTGGGAAAAAGAATCAGAAAAAAACATGGAAATGAGAACACTTCTAAATGAGGAATTGTGATAGAGTGGATTGAAATCTAGGCAGAAAGCATTATCTCAGTATAGACAAATCACCTAAGAAGGTTCTACTTTGGGCCGGGTTGGGGTTAAGTAGGTTTTCTATCATGAGTATACCTTGCCTGAGTTGCCTTGTGATTTCCTAGGTTTCTTTTTGGACAAATCTCTGAGATGGTTGGTTCGTGGCTTGCCACTGATCCAGTGTCTACAGCTTTGATTGAGGTACCCATACTTCTCTTGGCTGAGACCAGAGTCTCGAGACCTGCAAATACAGCACAAGAACATGTTTCTGGTTCCTGAGTCACAGGTCAAGTGAGCTGGCTTGAGCCAACTGTGAGTTACCGTGGCCTGCTATCAGGGTTCCATGTTCTATTCCATTGTGAAGGAGGCAGGGTCACCTGTCAGGGCCAAATGACCTTTGCCACTTCCTCATACAAGAAATATTCCCATCCACCCAATATTGCAATGTGTACATGTAGACACAGTTAACAGCACACCTTGTTGGTCCAATCCTAATCTGCTAGCCCTAGGTTCTGGCATGTTCTCAGCTTCCAGGACTCATTCCTAGGTCACATTCATGGCCTATCTGTGGCTATTCCTCTCATCTGGCTCAAATCATTTTGCTTCTCAGGGCCTTCTGTGACTGCCACATCCTTCTGGCATGTATTTTGACATCTACATCCTAGGTCATTGTTTACCTAATCTGTTTGTCCTTGGAATCCCTCTCTGGTGTCATATGGAGCTAATGCAAATACTTAGAGATGGGAAAATCAAAGGAGTATTGGAAAACATACATTACACATATAATCAGCCTTTTTTACAGGTGTCTATTTTTTTTTTTGGCCATTTCTGCGGCTTCACCTCGGCCCAGGCACTCCCCTGAGCTCTTTTGCTCAAGGCTAGCACTCTACCACTTGAGCAACAGCACCACTTCAGCTTCTTCTAGGTATGTGGTACTAAGGAATTGAACCCAGGGCTACATGCATGCTAGGCAAGCACTCTACAACTGAGCCACCTTCCCAGCCACAGGTGTCCATTTCTGTAAGTGAGAAAATTATTTTTTATACTTGAAATATTTCATGGAGGCAAGCAGAGAAAGGAAGAGCTGCTGCATTATGATGACGAGGATTTGTTTTAATATAGCTTTGAAGGAATATAGTATTTAAGGTAGAAAACTGCTCCTTTATGTTTTACAAGCTAATCATTTATATAGTTATTTGCCTCTGAAGTTTTTGCTTCTTTTTCCCATGATCTATCCTCCTCCCTCAACACAAACGGGAAGAAGGAATTTCACACATTGCTGAGCTGTTGTCCAATCTCTGCATAGGAATATAAAATACAATATTTAGTGTGGTTTTGTGTGTGTGTGTGTGTGTGCGCGCATGCATTTCTGATCTTGGATCCTTTGCCCTATCCCTGAGCATTTTTCCTCAAAGGTAGTGCTTTACCACCTGAGACACAGCTCCACTTTGAGCTTTTTGTAGTCAGTTGGAGATGAGAGATTCGTGGAACTTTCCTACCCAGCATGGACATTGCTCCTCTTCAGCCTCATCTTTCCTCGACTGTGGCAATGGCAGTTCAGTTTTTGGATTTCCCATCTGAGCACAGGCACAAGCCATCCTCCACTGCACATGTCTCTGTGTGTCCCTGGAGGGCCCAGGTCTTCTCTCAAAACTTAGTGCCCTGAGGGTAGAACCTCTGAAACTCAGAACCAAGTTTCCTGATTAATTAGGATCACAGGCCTGAGCTATATATCAAAAGGTCATTACCTGCCCTCGCACATTTTTTAGGGGTTGGGGGATTGTTCGGGGGGCTTGAAATCTGGGACTGGGCCCTGTCCCTCAGCTTTTCACCTCAAGGCTAGGGCTCTACCACATTGAGGCAAGTACCACTTCTGGTTTTCTCGTTGTTTATTGGGAGATCACAGTCTCATGGATGTTCTTGAATGGGCTGACTTTCAGCTGCAGTCCTCAGATCTCAGCTTCTGGAGTAGCTAGGATTACAGGTGTGAGCCTCCAGCGCCCAACCCATTACCCTTTTTTGCAATAGCCTTTCACAAATTTAACTATGTTGACTTGAGACAGATATACCTATACAATATATCAGAATCAATGGTATATCACTAATTTCCCCTATCATGTGTTTTATATTAATGTTTTGTGAAGCAATATAATTGAGACCCAAACTATCATATTCCACTCCTCCTTTAAAATGAATTCAAATATATGGAATATCATATAGTATACTCTATAATATGTATTTATATATAAATGATTAAATTACTGAGTTGACTGGATTACTTAACTACAGTTATTAAAATCAACATCAAAAGACATTAACCAGGGGCTGTGAAGGTGGCTCAGTGGTAGAGCAGTTTCCTTGCATGCATGAGGCCCTGGGTTCAATTCCACAGCACCACATAAGCAAAAAGAAATAAGCCGGAAGTGGCACTGTGGTTCAAGTGGTAGAGCGCTAGCCTTGAGCCCAGAGTTCAAGCCTCACAACTGGGACCAAAAATGAAAAAAAAGGTTAGAAAACACACTCATATTTCCGTGCTCTGTTGAAGAACAGATGTCTCAGTAGCAAGGGCAATATTTGGTGTTAACAGCCTAAATTATAATGGCATTTTTCAATATAAGATATTGTGAGCATTGTAGAAGAAAATATTGTCACTAACTCTGGATGGAAGATAATACAATTAACATGTATCAGCATAAAAACCTGTATTGTCACAAAGAAACTGGCAAATAGGAAATTAGAGAAATGCCACAATCAACACAGATGCGATAAGCTGTGCAGTTGAAAATGCTTCTGTGAAAACCTTACACAAGTAAAAACTATAAAAATGAGAAAAATAACAGAAATATTGTGCAAAGAAAATTAAATGAAAGTAACAGCTGCATCAGGTGTGTGTCCATGTGTGTATATGTGTGTGTGTGTGTGTGTGTGTGTGTGTGTGTGTGTGAGTGTGTATACAAGCGATGGCCCTGGGGCTTAAGTTCAGGGGTTGTTCTCTCACTTGGATTTTTCAGGGAGTGGTGCTTTGCCGTGCCTTCAGTCCAGAATTTTTGGTTCATTAACTGGAGATTCAGTCTCATGGGCTCCTCTGCCCAGTTAGACTGTGAAGTGCTATGATGGCAGCCTCTTGCAAAGCTAGAATTACAGACCTCAGCTGAAATCCCTTTGTAGAATTAATATAAGTTAATAAAAAATTTTAAAATATGTCACCAACAATAGAAGAAAATGACTGCATAAACAGTACAGCCTAGGGGAATTTTTGGTTTGGTATTGTGTATCTCCAAATGAACTTTTCAGATACTTTAGTACACAAGGACATGGAGTATAATACCGGATGTGTTCAAAATGTACTACTAGCCAGCTAGCTGCTGGTGGCTCAGATCTTTAATCCAGACTACTGAGGAAGCTGAGATCTAAGAAATGATCTCTGCCTGCCAAGTATCTCTAATTCATTAGATGTGTGCACCTCTACCACCAGATTAACAAAACACCAATTATATAAATATAATCGTTGTTGAAACACCAGTACAAATGAAGAAGTCATGTATAATTTCTGGGAGGTTTACATGATGGAGAGCTAACATTTTATACAAACATGAATCCCTAGACTCTGAGTGTATAGGACAATTGTATAGTACTTCAGTAGCTTGTATAGGTCTGGGTTCCAGTCTAAAACAAGAAGAAACAACACTCCAGGATCTTCAATTGTCTCAAACTGACGAAATTCTTTTCTTGTCACATTTACGTCAGGCTCCAAACCTTTGCTATGAAAGATTTATGTGATTTCTTAGAAAATCATGTTTTCAAAAGTTCCCTGACTGGACACTGTGGATCATGCCTGTAATGCTAGCTACTCAGGTGGCTAAATCTGGGGATCATGGTTAAAAAGCAGATCAGGTAGGAAAGTCTGTGAGACTCCTCTCCAGTTAACCTCCAGAAAACTGGAAGGGGAGCTGTGACTCTAAGTGGAAGAACATTAGCCTTGTGCAAGAAGAGCTCAGAGGCAGTGCCCCAACATGAGTAAAAGCTCCACAAACAAACAGATAGAGAGAAGAGTGAGAGAGTAAGAGAGAGAGAGACAGAGAGAGAGACAGACAGATAGACACAGCTACAGAGAGACAGACCGAGAGAAAGGGAGACAGAAAAAGAGACAGAGCAGACAGAAAGACAGAGACAAAGACAGAGACTGAGACAAAGATAGAGTGACAGAGACAGAGATAGAGAGAAACAGACACAGAGACAGACAGACAGACTGACACAGGAAGATGGACAGGAAGACTAAGAAATCCCTGACAACTCCATTTAGAAAATGAATACGGATATCAAAGATGTATTTCCTATGCTTCTACAATTCACTACATAGTACCACATCATTCTGATCCTCTTTTGGTTAGCTAGAACCGATTTGGAGTTTCATAAATCATTCCACACGCTCCCATAGAACATGAACAGCCACACATTCACTCACCAATGGTTTATATGTCTGGACTTATTGCTTAAATATGTAATTTTCCTATTCATATGTCTTTCTGTTTCCATGGTTTAAAGCTACCATTGCCCACATTCCATGTCTAGATGTCTTCCTCCTTTGTGCCAGTAGTGGAATTTGAACTCAGGGCCTTGAGCTCTTGCTTTTTTGTTCAATGCTAAGACATGTAACTTGAGCCATGCTACAAGTCCTGACTTTTGCTGGCTCATTAGATAAGTCTTTCAGATTTGTTTACTGGGGCTGATTTGAACCTCCATCCTGAGGAAGTATAGGGCACTCTTGAAGCTAGAATTATTGAGATGGGCCAGGATACCTGGCATGTCTTTGTCCCTCTGGCTAAGTCTTCTGTCTTCTATTGATGAAGGCTTTTCCCTATTGCCTATGTATTTTGCCAAATTAGTTTGCCCCAAGGTAGCTTTTTGATGTTATTTTGAGGAGAAATTTTGTTACATATTTGCACAGAGCAAACTGGGTGTGCGTACAGACTTGAATTCACTAATGGAACAAGGTCCTCCATTCAGGACATTTAGTCTGGCATTTGTTTCAATAGACAGAACAACTTTCAAGGACATCTGGTTTGCTATGTCCTAGAGCTTTAGTAGTGGCCTGATCACCCCATGCGGGCATGTGCTGGGTTCCTTGGCCCTCACAGTGCACTCAACAGTTCCCTCTATAGCCAGTAAGTGCTCTTGGACAGCTCCAGGTCACTCTGTTTTTTGCCCTTACTCAGGAACCACACTCAACAGTTCCCTCTATAGCCAGTAAGTGCTATTGGACAGCTCCAGGTCACTCTGTTTTTTGCCCTTACTCAGGAACCATGTGTCTGGGACATCAGCCAGAGTATTTAACATCCATAAATTGTAAAACATAAACATACACATCTTAATAAATTTAGAAGAATAAAAAGAATGAACATTTTACAACAATAAGGACAAAAAGAAAAAGAGATATCCCCAGGGAGAGGGGAGGGAAGCTCTAAGTCTAGGTCGGCTTCTAAGTTGCCTTCAAACATAAATTCTGCCTCAGAATCTTCCAAAGGATCTAGCTCCTCATGAAAGATAGGATTTGCTCCAGCAAATGCAGGAGAGGCAGATTCTAATTTCTCAGTTGGAGATTGGTTCTGCTGCAGCAGGACAGATTTGTCCAGATATTTTTTGAGGATAGATTCACTTTCCTGAGCTGCATCTAAGATTTGGACCTCATTTATTGGTTCCCATGAACACAGACTCGGGACATTTTCCATCAGCCCCACGTGTGCTACTCCCTCCAGCACACCAGGATGAGTGCTGATTTGACCCTTATTGAGCTGATCTGGGCCGCCTGTGAAAGTCAGAGGAAGATAATCACTATTACCTTCTTCTTCCTTTGGGGTCCCTATAGGTTCAGCTCTGTCACATGTGGGGTTCAGAACCAGTGTCTTATCCCCAGGACTCACAACCCATTGGGGCCTCATTGCAAATGCATCCAACCCCTCTACATGCACAGGCTTTGTGGAGTCCAGTGATGGCTCCAGATCTCCATCCATCACCATTCTTGACATCACCGAGGGCTTCTTTCTTGGGAGGTCAGGAGAAGCTGCTCTATGGCTGCAAAAGCCTGAGAAAGAGAAATAGGTAAAGGAGTTTGAGAGTGGTATCTGGATTTTAAGGTGGAGTTCAATTTCCATGAGGCTCTCATGGAGGAAGCTGTACAAGTTTACTTTGGACTGAACACTGATGAGAAGGTAAGGTCTTTCCCAAGAGTGGCTAAGCCCAAGTGCTTTCACCAATAGAACAAACATTGCCTGGCAGAGAGTATCACAAAAAGACATTCTTACAACCTGGGGGGAATAAGGGCTCTCAGGCAATTAGGACCATCCCTAGAGGCCCAGGGGCCATCCCTACTCACATGCTCTGAGGTGACCACACAGGGACTTCTTCCTCTGTTTCTTGGTCTCTTTCTTCCCGGTCTTCTCCAGCTCATCCAGAAGAATGTGGAGGTGGAGGAGCAGGTCCGAGGAGGGCATGTGGAGCATGGCATAGTGGGTAAGTTCTTTCACCGGGTGTCGGTTCTGGGGCTCTCGGAAATCAGCAGGATAGCAGTCCATCCACATGGTGAAGACAGAACAAAGGGTGCTGTGGGCAGATTGGTGACAAGAAGAGTGAGTGCCTGCCCTCCCTATCCTGGGCCTCCCATAGCCCCTTTCTGCAAGGACTGCTATATGCACACTTGCATGTTGGGAAACAGGAGGAGACTCCTGCAAGCAGGCTAATCTTCACCATCCACGTCTAGAAGCTTCTGAAAGATAATTCTCCAATATTCTCACTGTGATAGGTAACAAGAAGGAACTGATTTTGTACACACAGCCCTCCCTGTGATCATGAGAGTCCACAACCACACCACAGCTGTGTCCTCTTCCACCCTCTCAAGTCCCATGGGTCGTCCCCCTAGTGGAAAGCACAAGTGGTGTGCAAATGAGAAATAAGCACTTTCAATCAGAAGTCTAAAAGGTACTCATTTCGAAAGAAGGGGCCTTTTCTTTGTGCCACAGTCCACTTACTTCTTTACTTGTTCATCTTCTTCAGAGTTATGGTGCAGGAATCTGTACCTATGGGAGGACAGGAGGAAGTCACCTCTCCGCTTCTCCTTTTCTGCCCAAACAGGACACATATGGGATGGGCTCATTCCCAGATGGGAATGGATATCTGACACATAAACAAGTAAGATATGTCTATACAGTTCAGAGACTTATATGCATCTGCTATGAGACTTATATGCATCTGTCCACGGTAATTTTGCCAGTGGCTCATGCTTCTAATCATACCCAATCAAGAGCATGAGATCTCAAATCACAGTGTGATCAGACATTAGTGAGTAAAAGTCTAAAGTCACTAATTTTAAAAAGACCAGAATTGCACCTGTGGTTCAAGTGCTGGAGTGCTAGCTCTGAGCACCAAAGGGACAGTCTCAGGCAATGAGTTCAGGTTGCAGGACTGGCACACACACACACACACACAAACATAAACGCTTCAGGGTTATACATAAGTAAAGCCAACATAATCCCTCCCTGATGGCTTAGAAGTGATTCAGCCTCCAGTTCACCAACCACTGCCTCCCCAAGCCTTTCCTCTGTCTACATTACTTCACAGACTTCGAATTTCTTCTGAAACCTTATTTACTAATGGGAAATGTAATTCTATGAACCTAACCTAGGTGAGGGCTGAAGTTGAGTGCCATGGGTACATGCCTATAATCCTAGCCTCTGAGTACCCAGACTTTTGAGTTTCTAGTAACTTCTCAGGAAAATGTCCTGAACAGGCCAGTACTGAGAAACTAGGCACGATGTGCATTGCTTTGTCTCATGCCAAGCTTCTGTGAGAAGACACCGGTGAAATGAGCAGGTTCAGAGCAGTGCCAAGTATTCCACAACTCAGCAAGGAGGGGCTGCACAGCCCTGGGTTTCAAGGGGGAACACTCACTTTTTAAACACAATATCCAGCACTTGCTCCATTGTCCCCCACTGTCTATAATTGTGGAGGAAGTTTCCAACATAGAAGAGATCGCCTTTTTGGTAGGCAGGGACCAGGTTCATCACCAGCATGTCCAGCAGGCCTGCCTCCAGGCTCCATATATTGCATGGCACATTCAGGCTCAGGGCTGACTCATTGGCACACTAAGGTGGGAAAAAGAATCAGAAAAAAATCATGGAAATGAGAACACTTACAAAGGACTAATTGTGATAGAGTGGATTGAAAACTATGCAGAAAGCATTATCTCAGTATAGCCAAATCACATAAGAAGGTCTAGGGTGGGCCAGGTTGGGGTTAAGTAGGTTTTGTATCATGAGTATACCTTGCCTGAGTTGCCTTGTAATTTCCTAGGTTTCTTTTTGGACAAATCTCTGAGATGGTTCGTTGGTGGCTTGCCACTGATCCAGTGTCTACAGCTTTGACTGAGGCACCCATACTTCTCTTGGCTGAGACCAGAGTCTCGAGACCTGCGAATACAGCACAAGAACATGTTTCTGGTTCCTGAGTCACAGGCCAAGTGAGCTGGCTTGAGCCAACTGTGAGTTACCGTGGCCTGCTATCAGGGTTCCATGTTCTATTCCATTGTGAAGGAGGCAGGGTCACCTGTCAGGGCCAAATGACCTTTGCCACTTCCTCATACAAGAAATATTCCCATCCACCCAATATTGCAATGTGTACATGTAGACACAGTTAACAGCACACCTTGTTTGTCTAAACCTAATCTGCTAGGCCTAGATACTGGCATGGACTCAGCTTTCAGGAGTCAGTCCTAGGTCACATCCATGCCCTATTTGTCACTATTTCTCTCATCCAGCTCAAATCCTTTTGCCTTTCACGGCCTTCTCTGACTGCCACATCCTTCTCAAACATATTTTGGCTTCTACATCCTAAGTCATTGTTAACTTTCTGTAGCCTAATCTGTTTGTCCTTGGAACCCCTCTGTGGTGTCATCTGGAGCTAATGCCAATACTTAGAGGTGGGAAAATCAAAGAAGTATTCGAATATCAACATTACACATATAATCAGACCTTTTTACAGGTGTTCATTTTTATTAAAGAGAAGACTATTTTTTATTCTTTAATGAAATATTTCATGGAGGCGAGGGGATGACTAGTATTTTTTTTACTATTGCTTTTAAGGAATATTGTATATAAAGATAGAAACTGCTCCTGTGGTTTACAAGCTATTTGTTTATAGGGTCGTTTGCCTCTGAATTCTTGGCTTCTGTGTCCCATGACCAGACTGTTAGTTACAGTTTTCTGCCTATCAGAGTTCCACATTCAATTCCATTGTCAAAGAAGTGGGGGTCATCCTCTCAGGGCCCAATGACCTATGCTGCTTCCTCACATAAGACCTTCCCCAAAACAAACTGGAGCCTGAAATCTCCCTTCCCATAGGACAATGTGCTCACGTGTACACAGCAGCACACTTTGTCTGTGGAATCCCCACGTCCACTGCTGAGCCTTGGTGCCAGCATGGTCTCAGCTTCCAGGAGTCCTTTCTAGGTCAGATCCATACCTTCCTTGTCACCGTTGCTCTCATCCTGCACAAATCATTTTGCCTCTCTTACCATTATCCTAGGGTATTGTTAGGTGTTTATGACCTAAAGGTCAGTTTTCCCTTGAAGCTGCTCTGTGGTGTCATCTGGAGTTAATGAACATACTTAGAGATGGGAGAATCAAGAAGTATTTGCAACAGTGTCCTGAGCATGTTCTGATAGGTATACAGGAACATATAAGATTAGAAACATTATGCTTCGGGCTGGGAAGGTGGCTCAGAGGTAGAGCACTTGCCTTGCATGACCGAGGTTCTGGGTTCGATTCCTCAGCACCACATAAGCAAAAAGAAAAAAACCGGAAGTGGCGCTGTGGCTCAGGTGGTAGAGCGCTAGCCTTGAGCTGAAGAGCTGAGGGACAGCGCCCAGACCCAGAGTTCAGGCCCCACGATCAGACCCCCAAAAAAAAAAAAAGAAAGAAAGAAAGAAAAGAAACATTATGCTTCAAGGCCTGAACAGATAAAAATAGGTTGTGAGACCACATTTTCAACAGAAAATTCTGCATATTGGGGCTGGGAAGGTGGCTCAGTGGTAGAGTGCCTGCCTTGCATGCATGAGGCCTTGGGTTCAATTCCTCAGCACCACATAAGCAGAAAAAGCCGGAAGTGGCACTGTGACTCAAGTGGTAGAGTGCTAGCCTTGAGCTGAAGAGCTGAGGGACATCACCCAGGCACAGAGTTCAGGTCCCAAACCTGGCAAAAAGAAAAAGAAAAGAAAAGAAAATGCTGGGTATAGTGGTGTGTGCCTGTCAGCTATGCCAGAAGTATAAATAGGAGGATCACAGTCCGAAGTTTAGGCTGCCCTGGAAAAAGAATGATAGAGGACTTGCCTAGCAAATTGGAAGTTCTAATTTAAACACCAATATGTCACAGACAGAGAGACAGAGACAGTGACAGAGAGCGACAGAGACAGAGATACAGAGAGAGAGAGAGGGAGGAGAGAGAGAGAGAAAGATCTGGATACTAGTGTCTCATGCCTGTAATCCTAGTTACTCAGGAGGCTAAGATTTGAGGATCAGGGTTCTGTGCCAGCCGGAGCAGAAATGTCCATGAGATTCAACTCCAATTACCCACCATAAGATGAGAAAGTAGAACTGTTACTCAAGTGGTAGAGCAGTAACATTGAGGGGGAAAAAAAACAGAAAAAGTATGCAACACAATATATACAACTAACCATGGTTATAAAAGTAAAATATAGGGGTTGCGAAGGTGGCTCAGTGATAGAGGGCTTGCCTTGCGTGCATGAGCCCCTGGTTTCGATTCCTCAGCCCCACATAAACAAAAAGAAAAAAAGCCAGAAGTGGCGCTGTGGCTCAAGTTGTAGAGCGCTAGCCTTGAGCTGAAGAGCTGAGGGACAGTACCCAGGCCCAGAGTTTAGGCCCCACAACTGGACCCCTCCAAAAAAAGTAACATATGGTCTATATAAGGCATAACAATTAGAGCGCACAGGTCTGGAAGCTGCTGTAGGTGAGTAAGCATTCACTGTGCTCTACTATGCCGATATGGACTTTAGAAACACTGTTTACTTGGGATGCTCAGCGTATGACAAATATTTTCACGTGTGGCATATAATTCTAGAAGCAGAAGCAGGAGGATCATGAATTTGAGGGAGGTAGCCACTATATAGCAAGCCCTATCTCAAAAGAAAAAAACTAAAAGTAATCATCTTAATAACAAAAACTCATCTTGAGACTGTAAGCTTCACTTTAGAAACTTCAATTTTTGGTTTGAGCTCTGTTCTGATAGTCCTTAGGGTAAGATACAAAGGTATCATATAACTGTAAATGTATTTCTTTTACATTAGTACTGAAGAATTTTTCTATTCTTTTCTCTTTTTATACCTGTTTTTCTGTTGAAGACTCGGACACAGGCACACACACTAGCCTACAGTAAGGACTGTTAGTTCTCTGTCTTCCACTCCACATCTTAGCCCTTGGAAGGTTTGGAGAAGTGACATGCATGGAGCTGTCACTTCCCCTAATAATACCTTCTTCTGAAGTACTCTCTCAAGGGCCCTTGGAGGCTCTTTAGCATTTAATGTTAAGATGATAATAATGAATGGAAGGAATATAACCTAAGATAATGCTTGGGAAATGCTGAGTATGTAACTGGACATGCTGTCATTTACTTGACTGGCATCACCGTGGTTTGTTTACAAAACATTTAGTACACATGGAAATAATACATTGTGCTACAATTTTAAGAAGACTACAGTGTCTCTAGGCCATAGGGTTTTTCTAGGTCCATGGCAGCCTTAGGGGACCATCATGGTATCTAGGACCAGAATATGGCTCAATAGCACGTGCAGATTTCCCTTGGTTTCTCATGACTCCTGGGCCAGCACACATCTGGGTAGAAGGTTGGCAGGAGGTGCTTCAGCAGCCCTCATCAGAACCACGGTGTTAGTTCTGGTCACAATGTATAAATAGGTATCATATAAAAAAAACTCCATGCTGGGTGCTGGTGGTTCATGTTTGTCATCCTAGCTACTCAGGAAGCTGGGATCTGAGGACCCCATTTTTAAGCCAATCTGGACAAACAAATCTCTGTGTCTCTTTCTCTCTCCTCTCTTTCCCTTTCTCTTTCTCCTCTTTTTCTTTCCTCCCTCCGTCCCTCCCTCTCTCTCTGTCTCTCTTTCTCTCTGTTTCTCTCTCTCACTTTCTTACCTCTCTGTGTGACAGTTTAGGAACTTAAATTCAGGGCATAGGTGCTGTCCCTGACTTTTTTTGCACAGAGCTAGCAATTCTAGCTTTTATTGTTGGTTTATTGGAGATAAGAGTTTCACAAACTTTCCAGCCCTGGCTGGCTTTGAACCTCAACCCTTAGAGATCTCTGTCTTCTAAGTAGTTCAGTTCACAGGTGTAAGCCAAATGGGCTCCTGGCTTCCAAGAGACTCTCATCTCTGATTAACCCCAAGAAGACAGAAGTAGGTCAAGTGATAGAATAGCAGCCTTGAATGAAAAAGCTAAGGGACAGTACTCAGCCCTGAGTTCAAGCTCCAGTACCAGCACAAAATAAATAAATAAACTACATAGGAGACGAAAAAAACCATCAATAGGATTTGCTCCCACTTTTCTTGGTACACTGTACTTACAAGTATATGGTAAATAGTAATCATTGTTACTTGATCCCTTTGTTCAGTAAACTACTAAATTCATCTCTGCCAAACATCCCGACTCCACTTGAGGTAGAGAGCTTTGAGAGAGAGGGAATAGAAAAATGTCTGATATGACTTTGCAAAGCTCACTTTACCAAGGATCCTGTGATCATCACTCATGCCACTTCTCCCCGCATGCTGGTGGCTGTTGGTAACATTGAGGAGAGGCTGGTTTCTGAATGGAGTGTCCACAGATGCACAGAGAAGGCCCTGAGCAGCTAGCAGAGGGGATGCACCCATGCCCACTGAAATCCCCTTGTAGAATTAACATATGCTAATAAAAGATTTTAAAATATGTCACCAACAATAGAAGAAAATGACTGCATAAACAGTACAGCCTAGGGTAATTTTTGGTTTGGTATTGTGTATTTCCAAATGAACTTTTCAGATACTTTAGTACACAAGGACATGGAACATAATATCTGACATGTTAGAAATGTACTACTAGCCAGCTAGCTGCTGGTGGCTCGGATCTTTAATCCAGGCTACTCAGGAAGCTGAGATCTAAGAAATGAGAGTGGAAGCCAATCAGGACTGGAAAGTCCATGGACTCTCATGTCCAATTAACCACCAAAACCCACAAGTAGTGCAGTGGCTCAAGTGACAGAGCATTACACTTGAGCAAAAAAGCTCCGTGATAGACTCCACGCTCTGAATTCAAGCCCCAACACTGGCACAAAACACAAAACAGTCTAAGGTTTTTCTTTGTTTAGTTTTCTTTTTCCACCAGTCCTGGGGCTTGGACTCAGGGCCTGGGCTCTATCCCGAAGCCTCTCTGTGCTCAAGGCTACAGCTCTACCACTTGAGCCACAGCACCATTTCTGGTATTCTGATAGTGTTCTGGAGACAAGTGTCTCATGTAGTTTCCTGCTCAGGCTGGCTTTGAACCATAATCCTCAGATGTCAGCCTCCTGAGTAGCTAGGATTATAGGCATGAGCGAGCCACCAGTGCCCAGAAATGGCTAATTTACAAGAAGCTCAAAATATTTGGAAGTGAAACCAACAAAGCAGTTTGTAAGGTGCCAGTAGGTCAGGGCTATAATCATATTTATTCAAGAGCCAAGGATCTCAAAATCTCGGTTCAGTGCCAATTCAGGCAGGAAAGCCTGTGAGTCTCTGACTTCCAATCAAGAAAACTGCAAGTGATCTATGTGAATAGTGATGGAGTCCTAACCTTAAGCAAAAACAGTCCAAGACAGTACCCAGTCCTTGAGTTCAAATCCCTGGCCTGAAAAACACATTGTTTTAAAAAGCAGTTTTACTTCTAACATAGCTGCATTTCCAACAGACAGTCTTGGGAGTCTCATTGTTGCAATGGGTCATCCTGTGATCATGTTTCACCATTTTGTTATACACCTTCCCCTCCCCAAAGTAGAGAAATGTATATACAGATGCAAGGTACAAGAATCAAATCCAGTGATAACAGGGATGTACCATACAAAAGAAACTAAGAAAAAAAATCTCATGGTTCAATAAGAACAACAAAGGAAAACCTCTTGTGTCTGAATCTTGGGCCTCACTTTGCCTAGTATCTTGTTTTTGTTGTTGTTGTCCTTACTCTTTTTTTAGTTTTATTTTGGAGTTTCACTAGGAATGCAATATTCAATCGGGTATTTGGTTTTGTTTATTCAACTGACTCTGGCACCCAGCCCAGTCACCCCAATATGAACCCTGAACTTCTAAGAAGCCTTCCCAGCACACCAACCACCAAAACAAGCTATGCATGTGGTGGACTTACCTTACAAGGCTCACCCGGGGTACTGTTCTCAAAAAACGATGAACCACCATGAAATGAACATCGTCCCACCAGCTCAATGGTCCTGGCGCCCTTCCTTCCAGCTCACTCTCATCCACAACTGCAGTCAGGCCAAAGAGCCAGCTTGGGCAACAAAGTCTGTGAGGCTTCTATCTCTAGAAAACCAACAGAAATCTGGAGGCAGAACTGTGATCCAAGTGGTAGAGTGGCAGCCCTGAGGAGGGGAAAGGAGGGGGGAGAGTCAGGGCCTTGAGTTCAAGTCCCAGGACTGGCACACACACACATTACAAGAGGGAATAAAAAGGAGGGCAAGCTAAGGCATTCGATGACTCTTACTGGCAATACACCCACCATCACGCCGAAACACTCCCCAAACCCCAGAGAAGCCATTCCTCCAAATCCCCATGTCCCCTCCAGACCAGCCAGACACCTAAGGGACTCACCTCAGACAAAGCCCGCCGCCCTTCCTCTCAGCAGCACACCTGCACAAACCCCACTGCTTCCTGCACCCCGTGTGCTGGGGTCTGGCCGTCCTGCAGGCTCCACGCCGGGCAAGGCACGGGAGGATCGGCTGCCCGGCCTGACAGCAACCATGGCGGAGCCAGGCGCCAAAAGACCGCGGAGGCTGCACGGGGTGGCACAGCCAGGCCCGAACCCCAGAAAGGATGTCCACAAGTTCCCGCTTCACACAAGGCCTTGCGGGGCTTCCTGAGAGGCCTCCCTTCCCCACAGCTGCCCTTCCTCATCGCTTCCCCCAGGACAGCACCTCAGCGCCAACTTCTCTGCTCCAGACCCCTGTCTCTCCTAGAAGCTGCAATGGCGGTACCGGAGGAGCTGGATTGCCAGTCTGAGCATGCGCACCAGCCATCCTCCCACTGCGCATGTCCATGTGCTGCTCCAGAGGGGCTTAGGCCTCGTCTCACAATCTAAGATCCTGGAGTTAAGAGTCCCTGAAACTCAGAACCGAGGTTACTAAACAACAAAGATCACAGGCCTGTGCCTCAGATGGCCAGCTTATAGCGCCTTTTCCATACAGAGTTTGCTGAATTTCCTTATGTTCACTTCATCCATACACACACACACACACACACACACACACACACAAAATACATTAATCTATTTCTAATCCATGGTATATGCACACAAAACTATATATTCATATATTTATAATCAATGTTCTATAAGCATTTTGCCCAATACAGTTTTACTAGGCAGGTATTCCAAGACTTGGGCCCTGCCCTGGGCCCTTTGTTTACAATTATTTTTCAGACCAGCTGTTGAATTTTGGCCCCTGGCTGGCATTCAATTTGAAGTTCCTCATCTCTGCCTGCAAAGTATCTCTAATTCATTAGATGTGTGCACCTCTACCACAAGGTTAATAAAAGAACAATTATATAAATATAATAGTTGTTGAAACACCAGTACAAATGTAGAAGTCATGTAAAATTTCTGGGAGGTTTACATGATGGAGAGCTAACATTTTATACAAACATGAATCCCTAGACTCTGAGTGTATAGGACAATTGTATAGTACTTCAGTAGCTTGTACAGGTCTGGGTTCCAGTCTAAAACAAGAAGAAACAACACTCCAGGATCTTCAATTGTCTCAAACTGACGAAATTCTTTTCTTGTCACATTTACGTCAGGCTCCAAACCTTTGCTATGAAAGATTTATGTGATTTCTTAGAAAATCAGGTTTTCAAAAGTTCCCTGACTGGACACTGTGGATCATGCCTGTAATGCTAGCTACTCAGGTGGCTAAATCTGAGGATCATGGTTGAAAAGCAGATCAGGCAGGAAAGTCTGTGAGACTCCACTCCAGTTAACCTCCAGAAAACTGGAAGAGGAACTGTGACTCTAAGTGGAAGAGCATTAGTCTTGTGCAAGAAGAGCTCAGAGGCAGTGCCCACAACATGAGTTCAAGCTCCACAAACAGAGAGAGAGAGTGAGAGAGTACGAAAGAGTGACAGACAGACAGACAGACAGATAGACACAGCAACAGACAGACCGAGAGAAAGAGAGACAGAGAGAGAGAGAAAGAGAGACAGAGCAGACAGAAAGACAGAGACAAAGACAGAGACTGAGACAGAGATAGACTGACAGAGACAAAGACAGACCACAGAGAGAGGGAGGAACAGACACAGAGACAGACAGACAGACTGACACAGGAAGATGGACAGGAAGACTAAGAAATCCCTGACAACTCCATTTAGAAAATGTATACGGATATCCAAGATGTATTTCCTATGCTTCTACAATTCACTACATAGAACCACATCATCCTGATCCTCTTTTGGTTAGCTAGAATTAATTTGGAGTTTCATAAACCATTTCACACACTCCCATAGAACATGAACAGCCACACATTCACTCACCAGTGGTTTATATGTCTGGACTTATTGCTTAAATATGTAATTTTCCTATTCATATGTCTTTCTGTTTCCATGGTTTAAAGCTACCATTGCCCACATTCCATGTCTAGATGTCTTCCTCCTTTGTGCCAGTAGTGGAATTTGAACTCAGGGCCTTGAGCTCTTGCTTATTTTTTGTTCAATGCTAAGACATGTAACTTGAGCCATGCTACAAGTCCTGACTTTTGCTGGCTCATTAGATAAGTCTTTCAGATTTGTTTACTGGGGCTGATTTGAACCTCCATCCTGAGGAAGTATAGGGCACTCTTGAAGCTAGAATTATTGAGATGGGCCAGGATACCTGGCATGTCTTTGTCCCTCTGGCTAAGTCTTCTGTCTTCTATTGATGAAGGCTTTTCCCTATTTCCTATGTATTTTGCCAAATTCTTTTGACCCAGGATAGCTTTTTGATATTATTTTGAGGAGAAATTTTGTTACATATTTGCACAGAGCAAAATGGGTGTGTGTACAGACTTGAATTCACTAATGGAACAAGGTCCTCCATTCAGGACATTTAGTCTGGCAATTGTTTCAATAGACAGAACAACTTGCAAGTACATCTGGTTTGCTATGTCCTAGAGCTTTAGTAGTGGTCTGATCACCCCATGCGGGCATGTGCTGGGTTCCTTGGCCCTCACAGTGCACTAAACAGTTCCCTCTATAGCCAGTAAGTGCTCTTGGACAGCTCCAGGTCACTCTGTCTTTTGCCCTTACTCAGGAACCATGTGTCTGGGACATCAGAATGTACAATAAGAATAAACCAGAGCATTTAGAATCCATAAATTGTATAACATAAATATATATATTTAATAAATTTAGAAGAATAAAAAGAATGAACATTTTACAACAATCAGGACAAAAAGAAAAAGAGAGATATCCACAGGGAGAGGGGAGGGAAGCTCTAAGTCTAGGTCGGCTTCTAAGTTGCCTTCAAACATAAATTCTGCCTCACAATCCTCCAAAGGATCTAGCTCATCATGAAAGATAGGATTTGCTACAGCAAATGGGGGAGAGGCAGGTTCTAATTTCTCAGTTGGAGATTGGTTCTGCTGCAGCAGGACAGATTTGGCCAGATATGTTTTGAGGACAGATTCACTTTCCTGAGCTTCATCTAACGTTGGGACCTCACTCATTGGTTCCCCTGAACACAGACTGGGGACATTTTATATCAGCCCCACATGTGCTACTCCCTCCAGCACACCAGGGGGAGTGCTGATTTGACCCTTTATGAGCTAATCTGGACCAACTGTGAAAGTCAGAGGAAGACAATCACTATTACCTTCTTCTTTCTTTGGGGTCCCTAGAGGTTCAGCTCTGTCAGATGTGGGGTTCAGAACCAGTGGCATATCCACAGGACTCACAACCTTTTGGGGCCTCACTGCAAATGCATCCAACCCCTCTACATGCACAGGCTTTGTGGAGTCCAGTGATGGCTCCAGATCTCCATCCATCACCATCCCTGACATCACCGAGGGCTTCTTTCTTGGGAGGTCAGGAGAAGCTTCTCTATGGCGGCCAAAACCTGAGAAAGAGAAATAGGTAAAGGAGTTTGACAGTGGTCTCTGAATGTTAACGTGGAGTTCAATTTCCATGAGGCTCTAATGGAGGAAGCTGTACAAGTTTACTTTGGACTAAACACTGATGAGAAGGTAAAGTCTTTCCCAAGAGTGGCTAAGCCCAAGTGCTTTCACCAATAGAACAAACATTGCCTGGCAGAGAGTATGATCAAAAGACATTCTTACAACCTGGGGGGTAATAAGGGCTCTCAGGCAATTAGGACCATCCCTACAGGCCCAGGCGCCATCCCCACTCACACGCTCTGAGGTGACCACACAGGGACTTCTTCCTCTGTTTCTTGGTCTCATTCTTCCCGGTCTCCTCCAGCTCATCCAGAAGAATGTGGAGGTGGAGGAGCAGGTCTGAGGAGGGCATGTGGAGCATGGCATAGTGGGTAAGTTCTTTCACCGGGTGTCGGTTCTGGGGCTCTCGGAAATCAGCAGGATAGCAGTCCATCCACATGGTGAAGATGGAACTAAGGGTGCTGTGGGCAGATTGGTGACAAGAAGAGTGAGTGCCTGCCCTCCCTATCCTGGGCCTCCCATAGCCCCTTTCTGCAAGGACTGCTATATGCACACTTGCATGCTGGAAAGCAGGAGGAGACTACTGCAAGTAGGCAGATCTTCACCAGCCAAGACTAGAAGCTTCTGAAAGATAATTCTCCAATATTCTCACTGTGATAGGTAACAAGGAGGAACTGATTTTGTACACACAGCCCTCCCTGTCATCCCTGAGAGTCCACAATGACACCACAGCTGTGTCCTCTGCCACCACTCCAATTGCAAGCCTCTGCCCCTAGTGGAAAGCACAAGTGGTGTGCAAATGAGAAATAAGCACTTTCAATCAGAAGTCTAAAAGGTACTCATTTCGAAAGAAGGGGCCTTTTCTTTGTGCCACAGTCCACTTACTTCTTTACTTGTTCATCTTCCTCGGAGTTACAGACCGAGAATCTGTACCTATGGGAGGACAGGAGGAAGTCACCTTTCTGCTTCTCCTTTTCTGCCCAAACAGGACACATATGGGATGGGCCCATTCCCAGACCGGAATGGAATCTGACACATAAACAAGTGAGATATGTCTATACAGTTCAGAGAAAATTCTTCTATGATAGGTATATGCATTTGGTTCAATGAAAATGTGCCAGTGGCTAATACCTCAAATTCTAGCTCATCAGGAACATGAGATCTCAGATGCACAGTCTGATCAGACATTAGTCAGTAAAAGTCTAAAGACAGCACTTTTTAAAAGACCAGAATTGCACCTATGGTTCAAATGCTGTAGTGGTATCTCTGAGCACCAAAGAAACAGCACTCAGGCCCTGAGTTCAGGTTTCAGGAATGGAACACACACAAAAACATAAGTGATTCATGGGTTATAATATAGAAAGCCAACATAATCCCTCCCTGAGGTCTCTGAGGTGATTCAGCCTCCAGTTCACCCGCCTCCCCCACACCCCAGCCTTTCCTGGGGCTACATTATTCACAGACATCCAATTGCTAATGAAACCTTATTTACTCATAGGAAATGTGATTTCCTAGAACCTCACCTAGGTAAGGGCAGAAGTTGGGTGCCACTGGCACATGCCTGTAATCCTAGCCCCTCAGTAAGCAAGCTTCTGAGGTTCCAGTAGCTTTTCTGGGAAATGTCCTGGGCAGACCAATACTAAGAATCTAGGCAGGGTATGTACTTGTCTCATGCCAAGCTCCTTTCAGAAGACCCATATGAAATCAACTGGTTCAGTGGGGTGCCAAGTATTCCACAACTCAGCAAGGAGGGGCTGAAAAGACCCAAATGCAAAGAAAGGAGAACACTCACTTTTTAAACACAGTATCCAGCACTTGCTCCATTGTCCCCCACTGTCTATAATTGTGGAGGAAGTTTCCAACATAGAAGAGATCGCCTTTCTGGTAGGCAGGGACCAGGTTCATCACCAGCATGCCCAGCAGGCCTGCCTCTGGGCTCCATATATTGCACGGCACATTTAGGGTCAGGGCTGATTCATTGGCACACTAAGGTGGGAAAAAGAATCAGAAAAAACGATGGAAATGAGAACACTTCCAAATGAATAATTGTGATAGAGTGGATTGAAAACTATGCAGAAAGCATTATCTCAGTATAGACAAATCACCTAAGAAGGTTCTATTTTGGGCCGGGTTTGGGTTAAGTAGGTTTTCTATCATGAGTATACCTTGCCTGAGTTGCCTTGTGATTTCCTAGGTTTCTTTTTGGACAAATCTCTGAGATGGTTCGTTGGTGGCTTGCCACTGATCCAGTGTCTACAGCTTTGACTGAGGCACCCATACTTCTCTTGGCTGAGACCAGAGTCTCGAGACCTGCGAATACAGCACAAGAACATGTTTCTGGTTCCTGAGTCACAGGTCAAGTGAGCTGGCTTGAGCCAACTGTGAGTTACCATGGCCTGCTATCAGGGTTCCATGTTCTATTCCATTGTGAAGGAGGCAGGGTCACTTGTCAGGGCCCAATGACCTCTGCCGCTTCCTCACTCAAGAAATATTCCCATCCAGCCAATATTGCAATGTGTACATGTAGGCACAGTTAACAGCACACCTTGTTTGTCCAATCCTTATATGCTAGTCCTAGGTTCTGGCATGTTTCACCTTCCAGGACTCATTCCTAGGTCACATTCATGGCCTATCTGTCACTATTCTTCTCATCTGGCTCAAATAATTTGGTTTCTCAGGGTCTTCTGTGACTGCCACATCTTTCTGGCACATATTTTTGACATCTACATCCTAGGCCATTGTTTACTTTCTGTAGCCTAATCGGTTTGTCCTTGGAACCCCTCTGTGGTGTCATCTGGAGCTAATGCAAATACTTAGAGATGGGAAAATCAAGGAAATATTGGAAATCATACAATACACTTATAATCAGCTATTTTTACACATGTCCATTTTTGTAAGTGAGAAAATTATTTTTTATACTTGAAATATTTCATGGAGGCAAGCAGAGAAAGGAAGAGCTGCTGCATTGTCTTTTTATGATGACCAGGAATTGTTTTGCTATAGCTTTGAAAGAATATAGAATTTAAGGTAGAAAACTGCTCATTTTCTTTTAACAAGCTAATCGTTTATATAGTTATTGTTGCCTCTGACGTCTCTGCTTCTGTGTCCCATGGTCTATCCTCCTCCTTCACCACAAATGGGAAAAAGGAATTTCACATATTGCTGAGCTGTTGTCCAGTCTCTGCATAGGAATTTAAGATACAATAGTTACTGTAGTTGTATGTGTGTGTGTGTGTGTGTGTTGTTGTGGGTGTGTTAGTGTGTGTGTGTCTGAATGTGCCCACGCATTTGTGATCTTGGACCCTTTGCCTTATCCCTGAGCATTTTTGCTCAAAGCTAGTGGTCTACCACCTGAGACACAGCTCCACTTTGAGCTTTTTGTAGTCTGTTGAGATGAGAGATTTGTGGAACTTTCCTACCCAGCATGGACATTGCTCCTCTTCAGCCTCATCTTTCCTTGACTGTGTCAATGGCGGTTCAGCTTCTGGATTTCCCATCTGAGCACAGGCACAAGCCATCCTCCATTGCATATGTCTCTTTGTGTCCCTGGAGGGACCAGGTCTTCTCTCAAAACTTAGTGCCCTGAGGGTAGAACCTCTGAAACTCAGAAGCAAGTTCCCTGATTAATTAGGATCACAGGCCTGAGCTACATATGAACAGCTCATTACCTGCCCTGGCACATTTTTAGGGGGCTGGGCGATTGTTTGTGGGGCCTGAAAGTTGGGCCTGCGCCCTGTCCCTCAGCTTTTCAGCTCAAGGCTAGGGCTCTACCACATTGAGGCAAGTACCACTTCTGGTTTTCTCGTTGTTTATTGGGAGATCAGAGTTCATGGATGTTCCTGAATGGGCTGACTTTCAGCTGCAGTCCTCAGATCTCAGCTTCTGGAGTAGCTAGGATTACAGGCGTGAGCCTACAGCGCCCAACTCATTACGCCTTTTTGCAACATCATTTGGCGAATTTAACTATATTCACTTGAGACAGATATACTACACAATATATCAGAATCAATGATATGTCACTAATTTCCCCAACCATGTGTTTTATATTAATGTTTTATGAAACAATGTACTTGAGACCCAAAATACCATATGCCACTCCTCCATTAACATGCATTCAAATATACGGCATATCATATAGTATACTCTATAATATATATTTATATATAACTGATATAGTTACTGAGTTGACTGGATTACTGAACTACAGTTTTTAAAATCAACATCAAATGACATTAACCATGCTTGCAAAATGCATTCCCATCTATGAGTTTAGGAAGCCTAAATAATTAAAATTTAGTTCAAAGATGATAGGGGAAAGACGAAAAATTGGCCCACACCAAGAAAATTTCCACAACCCAAATCTCTGCAACCCATGTACTTATTAACAAAATACAGGCAAAAGTCTAAACAGATATGTAAAAATATTGCCAGAGTTGTATCTGAGTAAGGTGGCCTTAACAGTGTGTTGTGTAAGTAAATCTTCCTTGTAATTGATGAGCCAAACCTATGCAGTGCTGAGAAGTGGATCCATAATTAAGTGAGGCCAAGATAATAAAGTTCTTCTGTACCAGGCAAATGGGAATTTGCGGGGAAGATATGGAAAGCAAATGTATCAACATATATCTTTTTATATTCTTTGATTCTTTTTTGGGGGGTCTGCTGGTGGGGCCTGAACTCTGGGCCTTAAACTGTCCCTCAGCTCTTCAGCTCAAGGCTAGCGCTCTACCACTTGAGCCACTGTGCCACTTCTGGCTTTTTTCTTTTTCTGCTTATGTGGTGCTGAGGAATCGAACCTAGGGCCTCATGCATGCAAGGCAAGCACTCTACCACTGAGCCACCTTTCCAGCCCCTATTCTTTGATTCTTAAATAGAAATACACAATAAACATATACAATCAATGAGTCTTCTATTTTGGAAAATTTCCTGAGGGGGAAAAAAAAAAAACGTGTAACTGAGCCAGATGCAGATGGTTCATGCCACTAATCCTAGCTTTGCAGGAGGCTGAGATCTGAGGATCACGCTTCAAAGCCAGCCCAGGCAGGAAAGTCCAGGAGACTCTTATCTCTAGTAAACCACCAGAAAACCTGAAGTAGTGCCATGGCTCAAATGCTAGAGCGCTTGCCTTAATCTGAAGAGCTGAGGAACACCACCCAGTCCCTGAGTTTTAGCCGCATGACAGACAAAAAAAAAAAAAGAAAGAAAGAAAGAAAAGAAAAGAAAGAAAAATAAAAAGAAAGAGCATAACTAAAACAAAAACACTGAGTTTGAGAGGTTAGAAATTAGGAAAATCACACAGATCATTGATATAATGATGTGAATTCTATAAAAACAACTACCATGTCTTTTTCCCCGGAATCCTTTGGAAAAAAAACAATATATGTGAATCAACACATGGAATCACTAATTTCACCAATAATGGGTTTTATTTTAAGGTTTTGTGAAACAATATATTGGAGACCCAAAATATAGGCCATTCCTCCTTAAAAATACAGTCAAGTATCTGTAATATCATATAGTATACTATAAAATATATATTTATATATAACTGTTTATATTACGGAGCTGACTTAATTACTAAACTACAGTTATCAAAATCACAATTAAAATGCAACCCAAAATACATTAACCATGCTTATAAAATTATTTCACATCAGTGAGAGTATAAAGCCTAAATAATGAAAATTTCCCTCAAAGATAGTAGGGAAATTGGTCCCCAACAAGAAAACCTCTACAACTCAAATCTGTACAATCCATGTACTTATTAACAAAATATAGGTAAATAAAAATATTTCCAGAATTGTATCTGAGTAAGGAGGCCTTAGCAGTGTGTTGTGTAAGTAAATCATGTTTGTTTTGATAAGCAAAAGCTTTTCAGCAGTGCTGAAAAGAGGATTCATAATTAAGTGAGGACAAGATAGTCAAGTTCCCCTGTACCAGCCAAATGGGAATTTGCAGGGAAAGAAATGGAAAGCAGATGTATCAACATATATCTTTTCTTAGTCTTTGATTTTAAAAATAGATTTGCCTCTGTTATAGAAATACATGATAAACATATACAATAAATGAGACTTGCATTTTGGAAAAATTCATGGGGTAAAATGTGAGCAGAAACAGTAGCATAGAAATGTGTAACTGAGCCAGGCACTGGTGGCTCGGGCCTGTAATCCTAGCTACACAGGAGGCTGAGATCTGAGGATTCCAGTTCAGAGGCAGTCCAGGCAGGAAAGTTCGTGACACTCTTACCTCTAATAACCCACCAGAAATCCGGAAGTGACACCATGGCTCAAGTGGGAGAGTGCTTCTCTTGAGTTGTAGAGCTGAGGAACAGCACCTAGGCCTAGAGTTCAAGCCCCACCACTGCTAAAAAGAAACAAACAAACAAAGGGTAACTGAAGAAAGAAATACTCAGTCTGAGAGAAAAGAAATTACAAAAATCACAGAGATCACTGATCCTTGAATGCTATAAAAATAACCACAAAATCTATTTTTCCAGGAATCCTTTAAAAACCAACAATATATGGGAATCAACACAGGGATCACTAGTGAATACAGAAAATAACCCAAAATTTAGAATTTAACTTTCCTGTCACAATGTTACCAAGTCCTCCTTTAGACATGCAGATTTTCATGAACCATCTCCCTTGTTAGTTGTCTTTTATTTCTTTTTATTTTTTTATTTTGAAAATACTGTACAGAGGGGTTACAATTACATGGGCAAAATAATGAGTGCATTTCTTAGGAAGCATTGTAGCCTCCTCCTTTGTTTCCCCTTCCCATCCCATCCTTCCCCCCTCACCCCACCCAATCCTCTCTTCCCCGAGCCATCCGCCCCCCAACAAAGCTGTGAAGTTTGTTTTCCACATAAGGACATCTCATTGTTGCAATGGGTCCACCTGTATCCCCATTTAAACGATTTTTCCCCCTATCCCTCGACAAATTATACCGACATCAAATACAGTGAAAGCAGGGGTTATACTATGGGGAGGGATATACAAAGCAACAAAGAAATAATCTTATAATTATGTTAGAAACAAAGTTGTCTTTTATTTCTTGAGTAAATGAGTCTTCTTTACCACCAATAGGCTATACACAAAAACAGTATGAACTCAATGTCTCTGGCTCAGGCTATTCAGGAGGCTGAGATCTGAGGACCATGGTTCAAAGCCAGCCAGGTCAGGAAATGCTATCAGATTCTTATCTCCAGCTGTAGCTGAAAGTGGTAGAGTGAAAGAACTCTGTGACAGTGCCCAGACCTTAAGTTCAAGCCCCACAAAACCCATCACTACTCTCCCCCCTCCACAAGCCCAACACAGAGCACACTGAGTTCCCTCCTAAACCCTCAGTCCTCTTCACTGAACTCGTGATTGCCAGAGTTTCTGGATTTCCCACTCCAGCATGCCAACTAGCCTTGTTCCCTCTGCACATGCACCTCTGCCACACTGCAGGGCCCAGGCCTCCTCTCAGAATCCATTGCCCTGGGATAGAAAGCAGATGAAATTCAAGGATTCACAGAACTTGTGCTTCAAGACAGGGAGACTCAGAACTGTTCTTAACTTGGAATAAAGAGACACACTGTTCTATTTGTGCAGAATATAAAAGTACATCTATTCACATGTTAGAGGTTGTTGTTACTGATACAATGAATGGGAATAAGGCAGACAAAATGACTTCTTATACAGAAAAATGCCTAGCCAAGTGAGCTAATATGTTCAGCGAGCTCATTCCACACCATTCTTCAAACGCAGGCATGGGTCTCTTACTGTGTCATCTTGATCAATTACAGTCCATGTCAACCCTCATGCAGACTTAGGAAATCGTCATGAAAACCCCCAAAGCCACGGACATCATGAGAGCATAAAAGTGCAGCAATATTTAACTCGATTTTTTTTTTATGAAGAGCAGTTTTATTTGGCTCTCAATTTTATTTTGTTTATTTTTTTATTGTGAGAATACCGTACAGAGGAATTACAAATACATGGACAAGATAACGAGTACATTTCTTTCTTTTTTTGGGGTGGGGGGGGTCCAGTCGTGGGGCCTGAACTCAGGGCCTAGGAGCTGTCCCTTAGCTCTTCAGCTCTAGGCTAGCGCTCTACCACTTGAGCCACAGTGCCACTTCCAGCTTTTTTCTTTTTGCTTATGTGTTGCTGAGGAATTGAACCCAGGGCCTCAGGCATGCAAGGCAAGCCCTCTACCACTTAGTCACCTTCCCAGCCCACAAGTACATTTCTTATCAAGCATTGTTACCTCATCCCTGTTTCCCCTTCCCATCCCTTCCCATACGCCTTCCCTCCCCCTACCCGATCCTCCCCCTACCGCCCGCCAAAGTTGTTAAGTTAATTTTTCTAAATAACGACTTGTACATCTCATTGTTGCAATGGGTCCACCTGTATTCCTAGTTAAATGATTTTTTTCCCTTCCCCTCCACAAATTATACCAACATCTAATACACTAAAAGTATGGATGATACTGTGGGGGAGGGACATACAAATCAACATAGAAATCATTATATAAATATGATAGAAACAACTGCATGAAAGGAAAAAACCAAAAAAACATTTGAATACTTATTTTGGGGTTCATTCCCCTACCATCAACTTATCTGTCCTTTTCTGTCAGATAAGTTGATGTTAGCGGAATTAACTCTAGTTTTACAAAGTAATATGTACTATATTTGCAGAGTGTAGACTAGCTCGCTCTTGGCAAAGAGCTTCACATATCCAAACATTTACCCTGGCACCTGGAAAGGGGAAATTATCCCTATTAAGAGGTGGGGGCTTGAGATTCAAGTGGGACGAGCTTTCAAACACACCTGTTGTGATATAACACAGAGCTTTTGTCTCTCAGCATCAAGGGCCCTATCTCAGCACAGGCTGCATCCTCCACTGCCTGCATTCCTTGTGGGTCCCTCTAGTCACCAGTTCCTTGTAAATCCAGTAGAATCTTTCCCCAGATCCAGCACACTCTGTTGCCACCCACTCAGGCCTCATGTGCCCATGACATCAGATTAGAGGTGGAAAAGACCACAGTCTTTTGTATACAAGAATTGTGCAACATCATGTAAACATAGACATTTTAATACCATTAAAACAATAAGTAGTAAATGATGACAAAAAGTAAAATAGGCATTTGCCCAGGGAGAAGGGAGGCAAGACCTAACACTAGTTCTTCTTCCAAGTTGCCTGCAGGCAGGAAGGCTAATTCAGGGACCCCGATGGACTCTACCACCACACATAAGACAAGATGTTCTTCCTGAGTTCTCAACTGGACACTGGTTCCATAGGGTGTCCATAGGAATTAAAACCTATTGTGATCTTTCTACAAATGAAAATAACCACATTCTAAACAGGCTGAGAACACTCAAGGAGAACTACAGGAAATACACGAACGTGAAGAAGCTAATCAAAGAGTAACACAGGAAATGAGAGAGCGGGATGAGAATACAGAAAGATCACTAAAGGCATTCATGGAATCCATAAACAGAGAGCTGAAAGAAGTCAGGGAGACCACAAAGGGAATGGTGAATGGAACCCAACAGAAGGAATGGGAGTCCACGGAAACCATAACCAATCAACTAAGTGATTTGAGAATAAACACTGAACACCAAATTAAGGAAGTAAAGAAGTTCATACAAGATCTAAAACAAAGCTCCAACAAAAAATCTGAAGTCATCAAAGCCAACAAACTAGAGGGAAAAGAATTAGAAAACAAAGTAAAAAGTCTTGATAGTAGGTTAGACCATGCAGAAGATCGAATTTCAGGGATTGAAGATAGCCTAGGTATTATAGAGAAAGAACACACAACCATCCAAGACAAATCCAAGAAATATGATAGATCTATTCAACACTTGGAAGACACCATCAGAAGGCCTAATCTGAGGATAATGGGTATAGAGGAGCACCTAGAGTCAGAAGTTAATGGTCTAGGAAATTTGTTTAACAGGATCCTAGCAGAGAACGTCCCACACATGCAAAAAGAGAGGGCTATTCAGATACAAGAAGCTTTTAGACCTCGAAATAGACCAGACCAGAATAGGACATCCCACTGTCACATTATAATCCACACAGGATCAAATCAGACCAAGGAAAAGATCCTTAAAGCTGTCAAGGAGAAAAGATCAATCACCAATTAAGGGAAACCAATTGGATCACCTCAGATTTCTCAGCGGAGAAAAAGCAAGAAGAGCCTGGAATGATGTATGACATGCCCTAAAGACAAACAACTATCAACCAAGAATTCTGTACCTAGCTAAACTCTCTTTCATAACCAAAGGTCAAATAAAAACCTTCCATAGCAAAGAAAAATTGAAACAATATATCTCCACAAACCAGCCCTACAAAAGATTCTTAAAGATGTCCTACACATAGAAAACCACAAAGACCACAATAAAGGCCAAGAAACCACACCCAAACTGAGAGGTCAAGGACCATAGGAAGAACCCAGTTGCTGCAGCCCCCAAGAAGGTGGATAAAATGGCAGGAAATCCCAAATACCTCTCAGTCCTATCTCTCAACATTAATGGACCTAATTCTCCAATTACAGGACATAGAGTCTCTAGTTGGATTAGAAAGCAAGATCCTTCTATCTGCTGCTTTCAGGAGACACATCTTGCCCATAAAGACAAACACATTTTCAATGTGAAAGGCTGGAACAAAATCTACCAAGCAAATGGCCCCCATAAACAAGTGGGAGTTGCAATCCTAATATCAGATAAAATAGACTTCAAATTAAAATTCATGAGAAGAGATAAAGAAGGTCACTGCATACTAATTAAGGGATCTCTCCTTCAGCAGGATATTACAATTCTAAATTATCTATTCACCAAACAACGGAGCACCCAAATTTATCCAAGAAACACTACTTTTCCTGAAATCCCACATAGATCCAAAGACATTAATTGTTGGGGACTTTAACACACCACTTTCCCCACTAGATAGATCAACTCAGCAAAAACTCAACAGAAAAACAGCAGATCTAAACAAATGCATAGATCAACTAGATTTAACAGACATATACCGAATATTTCATCCAGCAGCATCAGATTATACGTTTTTCTCAGCAGCACATGGAACATTTTCCAAAATAGACCACATTAAAGCCACAAAACAAATTTGTCCAAATTCAGAAACATTGAAGTTATACTTTGCATTCTCTCAGACCACAAGGGAATAAAATTAGAACTCAACACCAAAAGCCATCAAAGAAAGTCCTGTAACACATGGAGGCTGAACAACACACTGCTGAATCACGAGTGGGTCATGGAAGAGATTAGAAAGGAAATTAAAATGTTCATGATATTTAACAAATATAAACACACAAATTACCAGCTCCTCTGGGATATAGCAAAGGCAGTACTCAGGGGCCAGTTAATAGCTCTCAGTTCCTACATCAAAAAATTGGAGAGATCTGAAACCAACAATTTAATGAGACATCTGAACCTCCTTGAAAAAGAACAGCAAGATAAACCCCAATCCAGTAGATGGAAAGAAATAATTAAAATTAAATCAGAATTAAATGAATTAATATCCAAAAAACTATAGAAAGAATCAACAAAACAAAGAGTTGGTTCTTTGAAAAAATTAACAAAATTGACAGACCCTTAGCAAATCTTATCAGAAAAAGAAGAGAACACATCCAAATAAATAAACTCAGAGATGAGAATAGAAACATCACCACAGAAACAACCAAGATTAACATTATAAGGGAATACTTCTTAAAACACTATACTAATAAGTGTGAGAACTTGGCAGAAATGGACCTTTTCCTAGCAAATATTGACATGCTGAAACTAAACCAATATGAGTTAAACCATCTTAACTGGCCCATATCAAGCACTGAAATAGAAACAGCAATAAGAGACCTCCCATCTAAGAAAAGCACAGGATGAGATGGCTTTACAGCGGAATTCTACAAGGCCTTCAAAGCAGAGCTCATCCCAATACTCCTCCAAATCTCCAATGAAATTGAAAGAGAAAGTTCACTACTGAACACTTCTATGAAGACATCATAACCCTCATCCCAAAACCAGGCAGGGACTCATCAAAGAAAGAGAACTATAGAACCATTTCTTTGATGAACATTGATGCAAACCTTCTCAACAAAATTCTGGCCATTGGACTTCAACAATTCATCCAAAAAATCATACACCACAATCAAACAGGATTCATTTCAGGGATGCAAAGCTGGTTCAATATATGCAAATCAATTAATATAATTCATCATATCAACAGGAGCAAGGATAAGAACCACATGGGTATCTCAATAGATGCAGAAAAAGCATTTGACAAGATCCAACACCCCTTTATGATGAAGGTTCTGGAAAAATTAGGAATCCATGGAACATTCCTCAATACAATAAAGGCTGTATATGACAAACCTACAGCCAGCATTATACTTAATGGTGAAAAACAAAAGCCATTTCCTCTTAACTCAGGAACAAGACAAGGATGTCCACTCTCTCCACTTCTCTTCAATCTAGTATTAGAATGCCTAGCTACAGCAATAAGACAAGGTGCAAACATAAAGGGGATCCACATAGGGGAAGAAGAAGTAAAACTCTCTCTCTTTCTGGATGACATGATGTTGTATTTAAAGAATCTCATGGACTCCACTCCCAAATTACTCAAGCTGATCCAAAACTTTGGCAAAGTAGCAGGTATAAAATTAACCCTCAAAAATCAATGGCTTTTCTGTATACCAGCAATGAGTAAAGGTTGGCTGAAATTAGGAAAGCAACTCCATTCGTAATAGCCCCACAAAAAAAAAAATACCTAGGAATTAACTTAACCAAAGAAGTAAAAGACCTCTATGATGAAAACTTTAAAAACTTGAAAAAGGAAATCAAAGCAGAACTTAGAAAGTGGCAAAAACTCCCATGCTCCTGGATTGGAAGGATCAACATTGTCAAAATGGCAATACTTCCTAAGGCTATCTACAAAGTCAATGCGATACTTATCAATATCCCAACCTCATTCTTCAAGGAAATAGAAGAGGCAATCCAAAAATTCATATGGAACAATAAAAGACCCTGAGTAGCAAAAACGATCCTCAACAGAAAGAACAGTGCTGGAGGAATATCAATACCAAATTTCAAACTCTACTATAAAGCCATAGTAATCAAAACAGCTTGGTCCTGGCACAAGAATGGACCTCAGGACCAATGGAATAGTATTGAAAACCCAGAAATGAACCCATAGAACTAAAGCCATCCAATCTTCAGTAAGGGAGCTAAAAACACAGAAGGGCAGAAAGATAGCCTCTTCAGTAAATGGTGCTGGCAAAATTGGTTAACTACTTGTAGAAAAGTAAAGCTAGATCCTTATATATCACCCTGCACCAGAGTCAACACCAAATGGATCAAAGTCATCGGGGCAAATTCCATCCACATGGTGAAGACAGAACAAAGGGTGCTGTGGGCAGATTGGGGACAAGGAGAATCAGAGGCCACCTTCCCCATCCTGACCCTGCCATAGTTCCTTTCTGCCAGAACTGCCATGCTGTAGCTGTCCATCCTACACCCAGACTTGCATTTTGGGAAGAGAGAGGAGACTCCTGCAAGCAGGATGCTTCTCACAACCCACTTCTAGAAACTTCTGAAGGACAATTCTCCAAAATTCTCACTGTGATAGGCAATGAGAAGGTGGTTTTTCTACAGGATCTGACTTTGTACACACAGCCCTCCCTGTCATCCCTGAGAGTCCACAACCACACCACAGCTGTGTCCTCTGCAATCCACTCACATCCCAAGCCTCAGATTCCTGGTGAAAACACAAGGGGCGTGCACTTTGAGTGAGAAGCTCAAAATATCCCAGTTTGGAGGACAGCCCTTCCCTTGCTCTCAAAGGCCACTTACTTCTTCACTTGCTCATCTTCCTCACAGTTAGGGCAGAGGGATCTCTACCTGAGGGAAGAGAGGAGGAATTCAGCTCTATGACTCTCTCTCTCTCTATTTTTTTTGTTTGGTCGTGGGGCTTGAACTATGGGCTTGGGCGCTGTCCCTGAGCTCTTCAGCTCAAGGCAAGCGCTCTACTGCTTGATCCACAGCGCCACTTCGGGTATTATAGTGGTTTACAGGAAATAAAAGTCTCACGGACTTTCCTGCCTGGGCTGGTTTGTATCACCATCCTCAGATCTCAGCCTTATGAGGAGCTAGGATTACAGGCATGAACCACAAGCACCTGGCTCTATGACTCTCTTGATCAGAACTAAATGGAGGCTTATAGGGTTGGCTAATGCCCAGATCAGAATATAAAAAAAGAAGTCAGATGAGATATGTCTATATAGTCCTGTGAAAATTTGAAGAGGCTTGAATGAGTAAGCCCAGGTGGCAGTGCCACACACCTCTAATCCTAGATTAGAGAGGCTGGGAGGCTGAGATCTGAGCAGCACAGTTCAAAGCCAGACTGGGCAGGAAATAGCTAAGAAATTGTTATATCCATTCACCATCAAAAAGCCAGAAATGGAGCTGTGGCTCAAGTGATAGAGTGCTAACTTTTCGCACAAAAATCAGGGCAAATCCTAGATTCTGAATTCAAGTTGTAGGATCAGCGCTCAAAAACTAAAACTAAAAATAAAGAAGTGCTTCAGAGGTTTGTAAATGAGCAAGCCCAATATAATCCTTTGCTCATGGCTCAGTAGGCACAGGGTGCTCAGGCCACCCCTCCCATCCCTCTTCTGGGTAAGTTACTACAAGGACTCCAAACAGCGTCTGAAGCCTTATTTACCAATGATAAATGTGGTTTCCCAGGGCCTCAACTACGTGAGGTCTGAAGTTGGCTGCCTCTGGTTCATGCCTGTAATCCTAGCTGCTCAGTAAGGAGGCTCCTGAGGCTTCTGGGTTGCACTCAACCTCTATAGACAACTCCTAGACACGATCTTCTTTAGTAAAATAGGAAAATTCTAGAAATGCATGTAGAGTGTCAGCCTTCTCAGGAAAAGAGAAATGTGCCACAGGGAGTAGATGGATGGGAAAAAAAAATGTTCACAACGGAGCCACAGAATCCTGCATGTCCTAGTCCTAAGAAATTAGCCAGGTGTGCCCCACTTTCTGTCTCTTCCATGTAAAGACCCCAGGGAAACAAACTGGCTCAGACAGGTGCCAAGTGTTCCCAAGATGCAGCCAGATGGGGCTGAGCAGCCCAGGGCTTGAAGGGGGAACACTCACTCTTTGAACACAAATGGAGTACACTTCAATTTGAGTAACTGTGATAGAGTGGAATGAAAACCACAGAGAAAGTGACATATCATCATGGACACTTTGATTCCCTGTTGGAAAATGGGCTGAGGGGTTGGACTGGGGACCAGCCTCTCCAGGCTGGAATGAAGCACCAACCCCTCGCTTTCCCAAGACCTTGGTCTCCTGAGCTTCCAAGACAACACGAGAACATCATTCTCGCTCCATGGTCACTTTAAACCTCGACTCACAGCAATCTCTGTCTTCTAAGTATTTTGGTTCACACGTGTAAACCAAATAAGCTCCTGGCTTTCAAGGGACTTATATACAATTAACAACAAGAAGCCAGAAGTAGGTCAGGATAGAACAGCAGCCTTGAATGAAAAAGCAGCCCTGAGTTCAGCAGAGCCAGCAGAAAATACATGAACAATATAGGAGACAAACAAAGCATCAACAGGACGTGCTCCCACCGTTCTTGGTACCCTGTACTAAGGACTCAAAGGTTTTTTTTTCTTTCTTGAGATTGTTTCTAACAAATGTATAAGATGATATCTTTGTAGCTTTGTATATCCCTCCCCCATGGTATAACCCCTTTTTTCACTGTATTTGATGTTGGTATAATCTTTGGAAGGGAAGGCAAAAAACAAATGGTTTATATAGGGATACAGGTGGACCCATTGCAACAATGATATGTGCAAGACATTAGATGGTCGAAAAACGAACTTCACAACTTTGGCTAGGAGGAGAGGGACAGGTTGAGGGGGTGGTAAGGAGGACTAGGGAGACGTGAAAGAATGGGAAAGGGAAACAAAGGAGGAGGCAACAATGCTTGATAAGAACGTACTGGTTACCCGGGCGCTGGTGGCTCACGCCTGTAATCCTAGCTACTCAGGAGGCTGAGATCTGAGGATCTCGGTTCAAAGCCAGCCCGGGCAGGAGAGACCGTGAGACTCCTATCTCCAATAAACCACCAGAAAACCAGAAGTGGTGCTGTAGCTCAAGTGGTAGAGCGCTCGCCTTGAGCTGAAGAGTTGAGCTGAGGGACAGCGGCCAGGCCCAGAGTTCAAGTCCCACGACCAACAAAAAAAAAAAAAAAGAACATACTGGTTACATTGCCCATGTAATTGTAACTCCTCTATACGGTATTTTCTCAATAAAAACGAAAAGGAAAGGAAAAAAAGAGTACATGGTAAACAGTAACCATTGTTACATGATCCCTCTCTTCACCAAATGACTAAATTCATCTCTGCCACACATCCCGACTCCACTTGAGGCAGAGAGCTCTAACAGACATGGAATAGAAAAAGGTGTCAAATGACGTTGCAAAGCTCACTTTACCAAGGATCCTGTGATCATCACTCATGCCACTTCTCCCTGCATGCTGGTGGCTGTTGGTGACTGTGGGGAGACGCTGGTTTCTGATGGGACAGTGTTCACAGGCGCACAGAGAGGGCCCTCAACAGCTAGCAGAGGAGATGCGTGCATTCTCACCCTCACTCACAATAAAATGGTGCGGCTCTTTTGCTGGGAAGCTTCTATACTAATGCTCTGTGTGTGTGTGTGTGTGTGTGTGTGTATGTCTATCCATTCTCTGGCCTACATAATTGAGGATCCAAGTGGGTGGCCCAAGCTCTAAAAGATAAATGATTTGGAGCAAAGGGCTTGAATTTAGTATAATTTTCCCCATAAGGGAATAGATGAAGCACTCAGTATACTGTTGGGTGTTCCTCCATCCCAAGAAAGTTGGACGGGGTCATTGGAAAGGTAAGTGCAGCAGCTCGCCCATTCCCCAGCCTCCCTTGGAGCCCGGGAGACAATCAGATGCAGAGGGGAGTCAGTCAAGCAGGAACTCAAACTCAATTATTAACACACAGCAAGCACTTTTTAAAGCAAAAAACACCGGGTGGCATGGGAGGGGAAGAAAAGGAACCAATCACTGTAAAGATCACAACCTATCATGCACCTAAGCTTCCACTGGCTGGTTAAACACTGAATGTAAAGCAAATTGGGCTCTGCCCACTCAACTCCCTCTCAGCACCATCTTTGCTGCCCAGTGCCCCACAGTATACCACTATGTATGTAGTTTACACTCATTGTCAAGTAAATGAAACCACCTTTTTCATTGTTAGAACACTTGGAAATGTGTCAGCTGATGTGCTGGTAGATTAGCCTATGGTGTGCTGAAAAACATGTTAGAAGAAACTCTAACTTAACATATACATACAGATGTATAAATGTATGTCTGCCTACTTGTACATGTGGGGCTAGGAAACACACACATATTTCCTCACTCTGTTGAAGAACACATGCCTCAGTAGCAAGGGCAATATTTGGTGCTCACAGCCTAATTTATAATGGCATTTTGCAAAATAAGAAATTGTGAGCACTGCTGAAGAAAGTATTGTTACTACCTCTGGATGGAAAGGAATACAATTAACATGTATCAGCACAAAAACCTGTATTGTCAGAAAGAAACTGGCAAATAGGAAATTAGAGAAATGCCACAATCAACACAGATGCGATAAGCTGTACATTTGAAAATGCTGCTGCGGAAACCTTACACAAGTAAAAAGTATAAAAATGAGAAAAAATAACACAACTACTGTGCAAAGAAAATTAAATAAAAGTAACAGCTGCATCACGTTGTGTGTCCATGTGTGTGCATGTATGTGTGTATATATGTGTGTGTGTCCATGTGTGTGTGTGTGTGAGTGTGTATACAAGCGATGGCCCTGGGGCTTAAGTTCAGGGATTGTTCTCTCACTTGGATTTTTCAGGGAGTGGTGCTTTGCCATGCCTTCAGTGCAGAATTTTGGTTCATTAACTGGAGATTCAGTCTCATGGGCTCCTCTGCCCAGTTAGACTGTGAAGTGCTATGATGGCAGCCTCTTGCAAAGCTAGAATTACAGACCTCAGCCACTGAAATCCCCTTGTAGAATTAACATATGCTAAGAAAAGATTTTAATATATGTCACCAACAATAGAAGAAAATGACTGAATGAACAGCACAGGGTAGGGGAATTTTGGGTTTGGTATTGTGTATTTCCAAATGAACTTCTCAGATACTTTAGTACACAAGGACATGGAGCATAATATTTGACATGTTAAAAATGCACTACAAGCCACGTAGCTGCTGGGGGCTCACATCTTTAATCCAGGCTACTCAGGAGGCTAAGAAATGAGACTGAAAACCAATCAGAAGTGGATAGTCCATAGGCTCTTATCTCTAATTAAGCACCAAAACGCACAATTAGTGCAGTGGTTCAAGTGGTAGAGCATTACACTTGAGCAAAAAAGCTCCATGATAGCCTCCACTCTCTGAATTCAAGCCCAGGCACCCCCACAAAACACAAAATGGTCTGGGTTTTTTGTTTGTTTAGTTGTCATTTCCACCACTCCTGGGGCTTGAACTCAGGGCCTGGGCTCTATCCTGGAGGCTCTCTGTGCTCAAGGCTACAGCTCTGCTACTTGAGGCACAGTACAGCTTCTGTTTTAGAGATAAATGTCTCATGAACTTTCCTGCCCAGGCTGGCTTTGAACCATAATCCTTAGATATCAGCCTCATGAGTAGTTAGGATTCCAGGGATGAGCCACCAATGCCTGGAAATGGCTAATTTTCAAGAAGCTCTAAATGTTTGGAAATGAAACACAAAAAAAGGAGTTTGTAAGGTCCCAGTGGGTCAGGGCTATAATCATATTTACTCAAGAATCCAGGAACTCAGAAGCTCAGTTCAGAGCCAATTCAGGCAGGAAAGCCTTTGAGTCTCTGACTTCCAATTAACTATCAAGAAAACTGGAAGTGATCTGCAGGAAAAGTGATGGAGCCCTAACCTTTAGCACCCAGTCCTTGAGTTCAAATCCCTGGCCTGAAAAACACATTGTATTAAAATGAAGTTTTATTTGCAACATAGGTTCATTTCCAATATAGGTCTTGTGACTCTCATTGTTGAAATGGGTCATCCTGTGACCTTGTTTCAGCATTTTGTGATGGCCCTTGCCCTCCCAAAATTAGAGAAATGTATATACAAGATGCAAGGTAACAAAATCAAATACAGTAACAACAGACATATACTACAGAAAAGAAACGAAGAAAAAAATCGCATGGTACATTAAAAACAACAACAAAGAAAAATATCTTGTGTCTGTATCTTGGGCCTCATTTTGTGTAGCATCATGTTGTTTTTGGTACACTTTTGTTAGTTTTATTACAAAATATCACTAAGAATGACAATTTTCAATCCGGGTATTTTTTTTGGTTTATTCAACTCACTCTGGCACCCAGCCCAGTCACCCCAATATCAACCCTGAACCTCTGACAGGCAATTCCCAGCACACCAACCACCAAAGCCAGCTATGCATGTGAAGGGCTTACCTTTAAGGGCTCACCCGGGGTACTGTTCTCAAACCCCAATGAACCAACACGAAATGAACATCTTCCCACCGGCTCCAGGGTTGCGGCTCCCTTCCTTCTAGCTCACTCTCATCCACAAGGGCACAGTCAGGCCAAAGGGCCGACTTTGGCAGCAAAGTCTGTGAGGCTTCTATCTCCCGAAAACCAACAGAAATCTGGAGGCAGAACTGTGACCCAAATGGTAGAGTGGCAGCCCTAAGGAGGGGAATGGAGAGGGAAGAGTCAGGGAGGACACCAAGGCCTTGAGTTCAAGTCCCAGGACTGGCACACACACACATTACAAGTGGAAATACAAAGGAGAGAAAGCTAAGGCATTCGATGACCCTTACTGGCAATACACCCACCATCACCCCGAAACACTCCCCGGACCCCAGGGAAGCCGTTCCTCCAAACCTCCGTGTCCCCTCCAGACCAGCCAAACACCTAAGGGTCTCACCTCAGACAAACCCCGCCGCCCTTCCTCTCAGCAGCACACCTGTGCAAACCCCACTGCTTCCTGCACCCCGTGTGCTGGGGTCTGGCCGTCCTGCAGGCTCCACGCCGGGCAAGGCACGGGAGGATCCGCTGCCCAGCCTGACAGCAACCATGGCAGAGCCAGGCGCCAAAAGACCGCGGAGGCTGCACGGGGCGGCACAGCCAGGCCTGAGCCCCAGAAAGGATGTCCACAAGTTCCCGCTTCACACAAGGCCTTGCGGGGTTTCCTGAGAGGCCTCCCTTCCCCAGCTGCCCTTCCTCATCGCTTCCCCCAGGACAGCACCTCAGCGCCAACTTCTCTGCTCCAGACCCCTGTCTCTCCTAGAAGCTGCAATGGCGGTACCGGAGGGGCTGGATTGCCAGTCTGAGCATGCGCACCAGCCATCCTCCCTCTGCGCATGTCCATGTGCGGCTCCAGAGGGGCTGAGGCCTTCCTCTCAAAATCTAAGGCCCTGCGGTTAAGAGTCCCTGAAACTCAGAACCCAGATTCCTAAATCACAAAGATCACAGGCCTGTGCCTCAGATGGCCAGCTCACAGCGTCTTTTTCATACAGATTTTGCTGAATTTCCTTATGTTTTCTTTATAGATACACACACACACACACTCAAATATATATTAATCGATTTTTAATCAATGGTATATTTACACACAACTATATATTTATATATTGATAAGCAATGTTCTATAAGCATTTTGCCCAAAAATGTTTTAGTAAGCAGGTATTCTGTGACTTAGGCCTTGCCCTGGGCTCTTTGTTTACAATTATTTTTCAGATCAACTGTTGAGTTTTGGCCTCCGAATGGCATTCAATTTTAAGTTCCTCATTTCTGTCTTCCCAGTTGCTCTGATTGATTAGAAGTGTGCAGCTCTACTACCAGGTTTACAAAACAAAAATTATATAAATAGAATAGTTCTTGAAACACCAGTACAAATGCAGAAGTCATGTACCATATCTCAGAGGTATGCATGATGGAGAGCTCACATTTTATATAAACTTGAATCCCTAGACTCAGATTGTAAAGCTAATTGGGTAGCACTTCGGTAGCTTGTATATATCTGGGTTCCAGACTCAAACAACAACAAACAACACTCCAGGATCTTCAATTGTCTCAGGCTGACAAAATTCTTTTCTTGTCACATTGAAGTCAGACTTCAAACCTTTGCTATGAACCATTTATGTGATTTCTTAGAAAATCAGGTTTAAAAAAGATTCGTGACTGCATGCTGTGGATCTTGCCTGTACTGCTAGCTAGTCAGGAGTCTAAATCCGAGGATCATGGTTCAAGGCCAGATCAGGCAGGAAAGTCCATGAGACTCTTCTCTCCAATTAAGCACCAAAAAATGGAAGGGGAGCTGTGACTGTAAGTAGAAGAGCATTAGTCTTGTGCAAAGAAAGCACAGAGACAGTGTCCATAACATGAGTTCCAGCTCCACTACCAAACGGAGAGAAGAAAAGCAAGAGAGAGAGAGACAGAGGCAGAGACAGAGACAGAGACAGACAGAAAAAGAGACAGAGACACAGAGAGAGAGAGACAGAAACAGACAGAGATTGACAGAAATAGAGACAGAGACAGACAAACACAGAAAGACAGGAAGACTGAGAAATCCCTGACAACTCCATTTAGAAAAATGTATATGGATATCTAAGATGTATATCCTATTCTTCCACAATTCACTACATAGTACCACCTCATCCTGATCCACATTTGGCTACTTGGAATCTATTTGGTGTTTCATAAATTATTCCACATGCTCCCATAGAACATAAACAGGCCCACACCTACTCACCAATGGTTTATTATGAGTCTGGCCTTTTTGCTTAAATATGTAATATTCCCATTTGTATGTTTTTCTGTTTCCATGGTTTAAAGCTATCATTCCCCACATTTCATGTCTAGATGTCTTCATCTTTTGTGCCAGTAGTGGAATTTGAACTCAGGTCCTTAAACTCCTGCTCACTTTTTGTTCCATGCTTAAACATGTAACTTCAACCATGCTATAAGTTCCTGACTTTTGCTGGCTCATTGGATAAGTCTTTCAGATTTGTCTACAGGGGCTGATTTGAACCTTGAGGAAGTATAGGGCATTCTTGAAGATACAATTATTGAGATGGGCCAGGACACCTAGCATGTCTTTGTCCCTCTGGCTAAGTCTTCTGTCTTCTATTCATGATGGCTATTACCGATTTCCTATGTATTTTGTCAAATACTTTTCCCTCAAAGTAACATTTTGGTGGCATTTTGAGGTGAAATGTCCTTGCATATTTGCACAGAGCAAAATGGGTGTGCGTACAGACTTGAATTCACTAATGGAAGAAAGTCCCACATACAGAACATTTAGTCTGGCATTTGTCTCAATAGACAGAACAACTTTCAAGGACATCTGGTTTGCCATGTCCTAGAATTTAGTAATGCCCTGATCACCCCATGCAGGCATGGGTTGGGTTCCTTGCCCCTCACAGTGCACTGGACAGTTCCCTTCATTTATTGTTGGACAGCTCCAGGTCACTCTTTTGCCTTTACTCAGGACTCATGTGTCTGGGACATCAGAATGTACAAGAAAACAAACCACAGTATTTAGCCTCCATAAATTGTACAACATAAACATATATATTTATTAAATTTAGAAGAATAAAAAGAATGAACATTTTACAACAATCAGGACAAAAAGAAAAAGAGAGATATCCCCAGGGAGAGGGGAGGGAAGCTCTAAGTCTAGGTCGGCTTCTAAGTTGCCGTGAAACATAAATTCTGCCTCAGAATCCTCCAAGGGATCTACCTCCTCATGAAAGATTGGAGTGGCTCCTGCAATTGCCGGAGAGGCAGATTCTAATTTCTCTGTTGGAGATTGGTTCTGCTGCAGCAGGACAGATTTGTCCAGATATTTTTTGAGGACAGATTCACTTTCCTGAGCTGAATCTAACTTTTGGACCTCACCCATTGGTTCCCCTGAACACAGACTGGGGACATTTTCCATCAGCCCCACGTGTGCTACTCCCTCCAGCACACCAGGAGGAGTGCTGATTTGACCCTTTATGAGCTGATCTGGGCCGCCTGTGAAAGTCAGAGGAAGGCAATCACTATTACTTTCTTCTTTCTTTGGGGTCCCTACAGGTTCAGCTCTGTCACATGTGGGGTTCAGAACCAGTGTCTTATCCACAGGACTCACAACCCGTTGGGGCCTCACTGCAAATGCATCCAACCCCTATACATGCTTTGTGGAGTCCAGTGATGGCTCCAGATCTCCATCCATCACCATCCCTGACATCACCGAGGGCTTCTTTCTTGGGAGGTCAGAAGAAGCTGCTCTATGGCAGCCAAAACCTGAGAAAGAGAAATAGGTAAAGGAGTTTGACAGTGGTCTCTGAATGTTAACGTGGAGTTCAATTTCCATGAGGCTCTCATGGAGGAAGCTGTACAAGTTTACTTTGGACTAAACACTGATGAGAAGGTAAAGTCTTTCCCAAGAGTGGCTAAGCCCAAGTGCTTTCACCAATAGAACAAACACTGCCTGGCAGAGAGTGTGATAAAAAGACATTCTTACAACCTGGGGGGTAATAAGGGCTCTCAGGCAATTAGGACCATCCCTACAGGCCCAGGCGCCATCCCCACTCACACGCTCTGAGGTGACCACACAGGGACTTCTTCCTCTGTTTCTTGGTCTCATTCTTCCCGGTCTCCTCCAGCTCATCCAGAAGAATGTGGAGGTGGAGGAGCAGGTCCGAGGAGGGCATGTGGAGCATGGCATAGTGGGTCAGTTCTTTCACTGGGTGTCGGTTCTGGGGCTCTCAGAAATCAGCAGGATAGCATTCCATCCACATGGTGAAGATGGAACAAAGGCTGCTGTGGGCAGATTGGTGACAAGAAGAGTGAGTACCTGCCCTCCCTATCCTGGGCCTCCCATAGCCCCTTTCTGCAAGGACTGCTATATGCACACTTGCATGTTGGGAAGCAGGAGGAGACTCCTGCAGGCAGGGTGATCTTCACAAGCCATGACTAGAAGCTTCTGAAAGATAATTCTCCAATATTCTCACTGTGATAGGTAACAAGAAGGAACTGATTTTGTACACACAGCCCTCCCTGTCATCCCTGAGAGTCCACAACCACACCACAGCTGTGTCCTCTGCCACCACTCCAATCCCAAGCCTCTGCCCCCTAGTGGAAAGCACAAGTGATGTGCAAATGAGAAATCTGCACTATGAATCAGAAGCCTCAAAGATCCCATTTTGCAAGAAGGGGCCTTTTCTTTGTGCCACAGTCCACTTACTTCTTTACTTGTTCATCTTCCTTGGAGTTACGGCCGGGGAATCTGTACCTATGGGAGGACCGGAGGAAGTCACCTCTCAGCTTCTTCTTTTCTGCCCATATGTATGGGATGGGCTCATTCCCAGATGGGAATGGAATCTGACACATAAATTAGATACAGTTCAGTGAAAATTCTGCTAAGAGACTTATATGCATTGGTCCAAGGTAAATGTGACAGTGCTCATGCCTCTAATCCTATCTAATCAGGAGCATGAGATCTCAGGTGCACAGTCTGATCAGACATTAGTCAGTAAAAGTCTAAGGACATTAATTTTTAAAAGGCCAGAATTGCACCTATGGTTCAAATGCTGTAGTGGTAACTCTGAGCACCAAAGAAACAGCACCAAGACGCTGAGTTTAGGTTGAAGGACTGACACACACACAAAAACATAAATGATTCAGGGGTTATAAATATGTAAAGCCAACATAATCCCTCCCTGAGGTCTCTGAGGTGATTCAGCCTCCAGTTCACCCGCCTCCCCCACACCCCAGCCTTCCTGGGGCTACATTATTCACAGACATCCAATTGCTAATGAAACCTTATTTACTCATGGGAAATGTGATTTCCTAGAACCTCACCTAGGTAAGGGCAGAAGTTGTGTGCCTCTGGCACATGCCTGTAATCTTAGCCCCTCAGTAAGCCAGCTTCTGAGGTTCCAGTAGCTTTTCTGGGAAATGTCCTGGGCAGACCGCTACTAAGAAACTAGGCAGGGTATGCACTTCTTTGTCTCATGCCAAGGTCCTGTGAGAAGACCCCCATGAAATCAACAGGTTCAGAGGGGTGTCAAGTATTCCAAAACTCAGCAAGGAGGGGCTGAACAGCCCCTGTTTTGAAGGGGGAACACTCACTTTTTAAACACAATATCCAGCACTTGCTCCATTGTCCCCCATTGTCTATAATTGTGGAGGAAGTTTCCAACATAGAAGAGATCACCTTTCTGGTAGGCAGGGACCAGGTTCATCACCAACAAGTCCAGCAGGCCTGCCTCTGGGCCCCATATATCGCATGGCACATTCAGGCTCAGGACTGACGCATTAGCACACTAAGGTGAGACAAAGAATCAGAAAAAACCATGGAAATGAGAACACTTTCTAATGAGTAATTGTGATAGAGTAGATTGAAAACTATGCAGACAGTATTATCTCAATAAACCCAAATCACATAAGGTTCTACTGTGGACCAGGTTAGGATTAAGTAGGTTTTCTATCATGAGTATACCTTGCCTGAGTTGCCTTGTGATTTCCTAGGTTTCTTCTTGGACAAATCTCTGAGATGGTTGGTTCGTGGCTTTCCACTGATCCAGTGTCTACAGTTTTCACTGAGGCACCCATACTTCTCTTGGCTGAGACCAGAGTCTCGAGACCTGCGAATACAGCACAAGAACATGTTTCTGGTTCCTGAGTCACAGGCCAAGTGAGCTGGCTTGAACCAACTGTGAGTTACCGTGGCCTGCTATCAGGGTTCCATGTTCTATTCCATTGTGAAGGAGGCAGGGTCACCTGTCAGGGCCCAATGACCTCTGCCGCTTCCTCATACAAGAAATATTCCCATCCACCCAATATGGCAATGTGTACATGTAGACACATTTAACAGCACACCTTGTTTGTCCAATCCTAATCTGCTAGCCCTAGGTTCTGGCATGTTCTCTGCTTCCAGGAGTCGCTCCTAGGTCACATTCATGGCATATCTGTCACTATTCCTCTTATCTGGCTCAAATTATTTTGCCTCTCAGGGCCTTCTGTGACTGCCACATCCTTCTGGCACATATTTTGACATCAACATCCTAGGTCATTGTTTACTTTCTGTAGCCTAATCTGTTTGTCCTAGGAACCCCTCTCTCATGTCATCTGGAGCCAATGCAAATCCTTAGAGATGGGAAATTGAAAGGAATAGTGGAAAACATACATTACATATATAATCAGCCTTTATTGCAGGTGTCTATATTTTTGGCCATTTCTGTGGCTTCACTTCAGGCTGGGCACTCCCCTGAGCTCTTTTGCTCAAGGCTAGCACTCTACCACATGTGCCACAGCACCACTTGGCTTTTTCTGTGTATGTGGTACTGAGGAATTGAACCCAGGTCTTCATGCATGCTAGGCAAGCACTCTACCACTGAGCCACCTTCCCAGCCACAGGTATCCATTTTTGTAAGTGAGAAAATTATTTTTTATACTTGAAATATTTCATGGAGGCAAGCAGAAAAAGGAAGAGCTGCTGCATTGTCTTTTTATGATGACTAGGATTTGTTTTACTATAGCTTTGAAGGAATGTAGTATTTAAGGTAGAAAACTGCTCCTTTACGTCTTACAAGCTAATCGTTTGTATAGTCATTTGCCTCTGAAGTCTTTGCTTCTGTGTCCCATGATCTATCCTCCTCCCTCAACACAAATGGGAGGAAGAATTTCACACATTGCTGAGCTGTTGTCCAGTCTCTGCATAGGAATTGAAAATACAATATTTACTGTGGTTTGTGTGTGTGTGTGTGTGTGTGTGTGTGTGTGTGTGTGTGTGTGTGTGTGTGTGTGTGTGTGCATTTCTGATCTTGGACCCTTTGCCTTATCCCTGAGCAATTTTCCTCAAAACTAGTGCTTTACCACCTGAGACACAGCTCCACTTTGAGCTTTTTGTAGTCAGTTGGAGATGAGAGATTCGTGGAACTTTCCTACCCAGCATGGACATTGCTCCTCTTCAGCCTCATCTTTCCTCAACTGTGGCAATGGCTGTTCAGTTTCTGGATTTCCCATCTAAGCACAGACACAAGCCATCCTCCACTGCACATGTCTCTTTGTGTCCTTGAGGGGCTCAAGTCTTCTCTCAAAACTTAGTGCCCTGAGGATAGAACCTCTGAAACTCAGAACCAAGTTTCCTGATTAATTGGGATCACAGGCCTGAGCTATATATGAACAGCTCATTACCTGCCATCGCACATTTTTGGGGGGATGAGGGATTGTTTGTTGGGCTTGAACTCTGGGCCTGGACCCTGTCCCTCAGCTTTTCAGCTCTAAGCTAGGACTTTACCACCTTGAGGCACAGTACCACTTCTGGTTTTCTGGTTGCTTATTAGGAGATCAGAGTCTCATGGATGTTCCTGCCTGGCTGACTTTCCGCTGTGATCCTCAGATCTCAGCCTCTCGAGTAGCTAGGATTATAGGCATGGGCCACCAGCGTCCAGCACATGACCCCTTTTTGCAACAGCATTTGGCAAATTTAACATGTTGACTTGAGATAGATATACCTACACAATATATGGGAATCAATGGTATATCACTGAATTCCCCAATAATGTCTTGTACATTAATGTTTTGTGAAACAACATATTCGAGACCCATAATATCATATGCTAGTCCTCCTATAAAATACATTCAAATATATGTATTATCATGTAGTATATTATATGATATATTTATATATATATTATGTTATATATAATATGTAAGTGATGTATATAGTGAACACAGAAAATAATCCCAATTTTGGAATTTAGCCTTTCCTGTCACAATGTTACCCAAGTCTTCTGTTAGACATGCAGATTTTCATCAACAATCTCCCTTGTTAGTCGTTTTTTAGTTTTTGAATAAATGAGTCTTCTTTACCACCAATAGTCTACACACAAAAATGATATGGATCAGTGTCTCTGGCTCAGGCCTGTATTCTTTGCTAGTCAGGAGGCTGAGATCTGAGGATCATGGTTCAAAGCCAGCCAGGTCAGGAAATGCTATCAGATTATCTCCAGCTGTAGCTCAAAGTGGTAGAGTGCTAGCCTTGAAGGAAAGAACTCAGAGACAGTGGCCAGCTTTTAAGTTCAAGCACCACCATTCTGTACACACACCTCCTACACGCACACTCTTCACTCGGTCCCTTCCTAAACCCTCTGTCCTCTTCACTGCCAGAGTTTCTGGATTTCCCACTCCAGCATGCCAACCACACTTGTTCCCTCTGCACATGCACCTCTGCCACACTGCAGGGCCCAGGCCTCCTCTCAGAATCCACTTCCCTGGGATAGAGAGCAGATGAAATTCAAGGATTCTCAGAACGTGTGCTTCAAGATAGGGAGACTCAGAACTGTTCCTCACCTGGTATACAGAGACACATTGATCTATTTGTGTAGAACAATGCCAACATGGTTAGAATATAAGTTTTTGACTACCACAAACGACACCCTTTTCCAAATACTGTTAAATATTCCCTCAGATTTTCTTAAATGTTACATAAAAGTACATCTATTTACATGTTAGAGGTTGTAGCTTCTGATATAATGAACGGGAAAAGGCAGCCAAAATGACTTCTTACAGAGAAAAATGCCTAGCCCAAGTAAGCTAATATGTGCAGCAAGCTCATTTCCAGACCATTCTCCAAATGCAGGCATGAGTCTCTTATTGTGTCATCTTGATAACTTACAGTCCATATCCACCCTCATGCAGACTTAGAAAATCTTCATGAAAACCCAACGCAAGGAACATCTTAAGAGCATAAAACAGCACCAAATATTTAATTCTAGCTTTTAAAATTTATATGTTCCATATTTGCACAGTGTAGACTGGCTCATTGTTGGCAGAGTGCTTCAAACATCAACACATTTACCCGACTAGCTGGAAAGGGGAAGTTATCCCTAGTAAGAGGTGGGGGCTTGAGATTCAAGTGGGACCAGCTTTCAAAGACACCTGTTCTGATATAACACAGAGCTTTTGTGTCTCAGCATCAAGGGTCCTATCTCGGCACAGGCTGCATCCTCCACTGCCTGCATTCCTTGTGGCTCCCTCTAGTCACCACTTCCTTGTAAATCCAGCAGATTTGTTCCCCAGATCCAGCACACTCTGCTTCCTCCCAATCAGGCCCCATGTGCCCAGGATATTAGATTGGAGGTAGAAAAGACCAGAGTCTTTTGTATTCAAGAATTTTACAACATCATGTAAACATGGACATTTTAATACTGTTAAAACAATAAATAGTAAAACAGGCAAATGTCCAGAGAGGAGGGAGGCAAGATCTAACACACACACACAAAAAGAGATTCCCTGACTGGACACTGTGGATCATGCCTGTACTGCTAGCTAGTCAGGAGTCTAAATGGGAGGATCATGGTTCATAGCCATATCTGGCAGGAAAGTCCTCTTCTGTCCAATTAACCACCAGAAAACTGGAAGGGGAGCTGTGACTCTAAGTTGAAGAGCATTAGCCTTGTGCAAAAAAAGCTCAGAGACAGGTCCCACAACATGAGTTCAAGCTCCACAACAAAACAGAAGAGAGGAAGAGACAGAGAGAGAAAGAGAGAGAGAGAGAGAAAGAGAGAGAGAGAGACAGAGAGACAGAGACAGAGGCAGAGGCAGAGGCAGAGACAGAGACAGACAGAGACAGAGACAGACAGAAACAGAGACAGAGACAGAGACAGAAAGACAAACACAAGAAAACAGACAGGAAGACTGAGAAATCCCTTACCACTCCAATTAGAAAGTGAATATGGATATCTAAGATGTATTTCCTATTCTTCCACAATTCACTACATAGTACCACATCATCCTGATCCACATTTGGCTAACTAGAATCTATTTGGAGTTTCATAAGTCATTCTACACACTCCCATAGAACATGAACAGGCCCACACCTACTCACCAATGGTTTGTAACTCTGGCCTTTTTGCTTAAATATGTAATTTTCCCATTCATATGTTTTTCTGTTTCCATGGTTTAAAGCTACCATTGCCCAAATTTCATGTCTAGATGTCTTCATCTTTTGTGCCAGTAGTGGAATTTGAATTCAGGACATTGAGCTCTTGCTTACTTTTGGTTCCATTCTGAAACATGTAACTTCAGCCATGCTAGGACTTCCTGACTTTTGCTGGCTCATTGGATAAGTCTTTCAGATTTTTCTACAGGGGCTGATTTGAAGCTCCATCCTGAGGAAGTATAGAGCACTCTTGAAACTAGAATTATTGAGATGGGCCAGGACACCTGGCATGTCTTTATCCCTCTGACTAAGTTTTCTTTCTTCTATTGATGATGGCTTTTACCTATTTCCCATGTATTTTGTCAAATATTTTTCCCTCAAAGTAGCTTTTTGATGTTATTTTGAGGTGAAATGTTCTTACATATTTGCACAGAGCAAAATAGGGGTGCGTACTGACTTGACTTCACTAATGGAAGAAAGTCCCCCATTTAGTACATTTAGTCTGACAGAACAACTTTCAAGGACATCTGGTTTGCTATGTCCTAGAGCTTTAGTAGTGGCCTAATCACCCCATGCAGGCATGGGCTGGGTTCCTTGCCCCTCACAGTGCACTGAACACTTCCCTCTATAGCCAGTTAGTGCTCTTGGACAGCTCCAGGTCACTCTGTCTTTTGCCCTTACTCAGGACACATGTGTCTGGGACATCAGAATGTACATTAAAAAACCCACAGTATTTAGGATGCATAAATTGTACAACATAAACATACATCTTAATAAATTTAGAAGAATAAAAAGAATGAACATTTTACAACAATCAGGACAAAAAGAAAAAGAGAGATATCCCCAGGGAGAGGGGAGGGAAGCTCTAGGCCGGCTTCTAAGTTGCCTTCAGACATAAATTCTAACTCAGAATCCTCCAAGAGATATACCTCCTCATGAAAGATAGGATTTGCTCCTGGAGTTGAGAGAAAGGCAGATGCTAATTTCTCAGTTGGAGATTGGCTCTCCTGCAGCAGGACAGATTTGTCCAGATGTTCTGTTAGTACAGATTCACTTTCCGGAGCTAAATCTAACATTTGGACCTCACTCATTGGTTCCCCTGAACACAGACTGGGGACATTTTCCATCAGCCCCACGTGTGCTACTCCCTCCAGCACACCAGGAGGAGTGTTGATTTGACCCTTTATGAGCTGATCTGGGCCGCCTGTGAAAGTCAGCGGAAGACAATCACTATTACCTTCTTCTTTCTTTCATCTCTGTCACATATGGGGTTCAGAACCAGTGGCATATCCACAGGACTCACAACCCGTTGGGGCCTCACTGCAAATGCATGCAACCCCTCTACATTCACATGCTTTGTGGAGTCCAGTGATGGCTCCAGATCTCCATCCATCACCATCCCTGACATCACCGAGGGCTTCTTTCTTGGCAGGTCAGAAGAAGCTGCTCTATGGTGGCCAAAGCCTGAGAAAGAGAAATAGGTAAAGGAGTTTGACAGTGGTCTCTGAATGTTAACGTGGAGTTCAATTTCCTTGAGGCTCTCATGGAGGAAGCTGTACAAGTTTACTTTGGACTGAACACTGATGAGAAGGTAAGGTCTTTCCCAAGAGTGGCTAAGCCCAAGTGCTTTCACCAATAGAACAAACATTGCCTGGCAGAGAGTATGATCAAAAGACATTCTTACAACCTGGGGGGTAATAAGGGCTCTCAGGCAATTAGGCCCATCCCTACAGGCCCAGGCGCCATCCCCACTCACACGCTCTGAGGTGACCACACAGGGACTTCTTCCTCTGTTTCTTGGTCTCATTCTTCCCGGTCTCCTCCAGCTCATCCAGAAGAATGTGGAGGTGGAGGAGCAGGTCCGAGGAGGGCATGTGGAGCATGGCATAGTGGGTCAGTTCTTTCACCGGGTGTCGGTTCTGGGGCTCTCGGAAATCAGCAGGATAGCAGTCCATCCACATGGTGAAGATGGAACAAAGGCTGCTGTGGGCAGATTGGTGACAAGAAGAGTGAGTACCTGCCCTCCCTATCCTGGGCCTCCCATAGCCCCTTTCTGCAAGGACTGCTATATGCACACTTGCATGTTGGGAAGCAGGAGGAGACTCCTGCAGGCTGGGTGATCTTCACCAGCCACGACTAGAAGCTTCTGAAAAATAATTCTCCAATATTCTCACTGTGATAGGTAACAAGAAGGAACTGATTTTGTACACACAGCCCTCCCTGTCATCCCTGAGAGTCCACAACCACACCACAGCTGTGTCCTCTGCCACCACTCCAATCCCAAGCCTCTGCCCCCTAGTGGAAAGCACAAGTGGTGTGCAAATGAGAAATCTGCACTTTGAATCAGCAGCCTCAAAGATACCATTTTGCAAGAAGGGGCCTTTTCTTTGTGCCACAGTCCACTTACTTCTTTACTTGTTCATCTTCCTGGGAGTTATGGCCCGGGAATCTGTACCTATGGGAGAACAGGAGGAAGTCACCTCTCAGCTTCTCCTTTTTGCCCAAATAGGACACAAATGGGATGGGCTCATTCCCAGATGGGAATGGAATCTGACACATAAACAAGTGAGATATGTCTATACAATTCAGTGAAAATTCTTCTATGAGAGGTATATGCATTTGGTCCAAGGAAAATGTGCCAGTGGCTAATACCTCAAATTCTAGCTCAACAGGAACATGAGATCTCAGGTGCACAGTCTGATCAGACATTAGTCAGTGAAAGTCTAAAGAACTAATTTTTAAAAGACCAGAATAGCACCTATGGTTCAAATGCTGTAGTGGTATCTCTGAGCACCAAAGAAACAGCAATCAGGCCCTGAGTTCAGGTTGCAGGACTGGCACACACACAAAATCATAAAAGCTTCAGGGGTTATAACTATGTAAAGCCAACATAATCCCTCCCTGAGGTCTCTGAGTTGATTCAGCCTCCAGTTCACCTGCCTCCCCAACACCCCAACCTTTCCTGGGTCTACATTATTCACAGACATCCAATTCCCAATGAAACCTTATTTACTCATGGGAAATGTGATTCCCTAGCACCTCACCTAGGTGAGGGCAGAAGTTGGGTGCCAGTCACACATGCCTGTAATAACAGCCCCTCAGTAAGCAAGCTTCTGAGGTTCCAGTAGCTTTTCTGGGAAATGTCCTGGGCAGACCACTACTAAGAAAGTAGGCAGGGGGTGAACTTCTTTGTCTCATGCCAAGCTCCTGTGAGAAGACCCCCATGAAATCAACAGGTTCAGAGGGGTGCCAAGTATTCCACAACTCAGCAAGGAGGGGCTGAATAGACCAAGATGCGAAGGAAGGGGGAACACTCACTTTTTAAACACAATATCCAGCACTTGCTCCATTGTCCCCCACTGTCTATAATTGTGGAGGAAGTTTCCAACATAGAAGAGATCGCCTTTCTGGTAGACAGGGACCAGGTTCATGACCAGCATGTCCAGCAGGCCTCCCTCCGGGCTCTATATATTGCATGGCACATTCAGGGTCAGGCCTGACTCATTGGCACACTAAGGTGGGAAAAAGAATCATAAAAAATTATGATAACGAGTAATTGTGATAGAGTGGATTGAAATCTATGCAGAAAGCATTATCTCAGTATAGACAAATCACCTAAGAAGGTTCTCCTGTGGACTGTGTGAAGCCCTGGGTTTGATTCCTCAGTATCACATAAACAGAAAAAGTCTCAAGTGGTGCTGTGGCTCAAGTGGTAGAGGGCTAGCCTTGAGCAAAAGAGGCTCAGGGACAATGCCCAGGTCCTGAGTTCAAGCCCCCAGGACCAGCAAAAAAAAAAAAATCCAGGGCTGATGACAATAGCACCTCCCTGTGAGAATACAAGATTCTTTCCAACCCTCCTAGATGGGGAGAAAGTAAGTCATAAGTGAAAAGAGGGCAGAGAAAAGAGGAAGGCCAGGAGGGAATTTTTAATGCATTACCTGTGTTAATGGGATAGGATCGATTTCTTCATCAACAATGAATGGCTCTGGCCTGGGGAAGACATGGACGTCAGCGGTCAGGTGGCCACACTCGAGCATAGCATGGAAAGGCGTATATGCCAGGTCTATCAGCTTTCTATAAGATGATCATGACTTATTAAGGGAGGAACAGTTCACATGTGGTACACATAAAAGGACTGTACACATGAAAATAACATTTCAAGATGTAAAGTTGGTTAAACCTTCGCACTGATTCCAAAACTAAATCTACTTGTGAAATGGAAAACATTTTGATGTTTCTAAAGAGGAAATTTCAATTGAGAGAGAAACCCCAGAGCAAGTTAAACTTGGGAACAGCTGAGTCTTTTTAAAGCATGACCACCTTATTTTACCTGCGAAACAGGCAACTGTGGGAAAATGGACTCACAATGTTAGAAATAATACAGTAACTGAGAGGTCGCCGAAATAGCTCAGTTGGGAGAACGTTAGACTGAAGAAATAATACAGTAACTGTTCTTCTTGGTTGTCAAATTATAATATCAGATTGTAAGGAAGCCCCCACCCCCCACCCCTCAAAAAACAACTTTAAGGCATATACTCACCCAAACATAGACTGCACGTTTTTCAAGCACAGGGGCCCATCAATAGTAAAAATTTGCCTTTCACCATTGTTGAGGTCTATGAGATGTTCAAGGCATTCCAGGAACTCGGTGCTCTGAAGCTACAAAGCAAGAGAGGACACCTTTAAAGTAGAACAAATCACCACATCACTACCAGCACACCAAGGCCACAGCCACTGTAACAAAATGGGCAATAAACGGTTTGTTTGATTTGTTCTTTTGGTTCTGGTACTGGGGCTTAAACTCAAGGCCTTACACTTTTTTTTTTTTGTCAGTTGCAGGGCTTTTACTCAGGGCTTGAATGCTGTCCCTGAGCCTCTATCTATTCAAAGCTAGTGTTCTACCACTTCAGCCTAGAGTTACTTCCAGTTTTTTTGAGTCGTTAATTGGAGATAAGAGTCTCAAGACTCAAGTCTCAAGTGGAGCCACAGCTCCACTTCCAGCTTTTTTGGTAGTTTTGGTAGATAAGAGATTCATGGACTTTCCTGCCCAGGCTGGCTTTGAACCATGATCTTCAGATCTCAGCCTCCTGAGTAGCTAGGATTACGGGTGTTGAGTCCGTGAGATGATTTTCTTAACAGTCAATATCAGAAGGAAGTAATTACAGGGGCTGGGAAGGTGGCTCAGTGGTAGAGCGCTTGTCTTGCATGCATGAGGCCCTGGGTTCAATTCCTCAGCACCACATAAGCAAAAAGAAAAAAGAAGGAAGTGGTGCTGTGGCTCAAGTGGTAGAGCGCTAGCCTTGAGCTGAAGAGCTTAGGGACAGCGCCCAGGCCCAGAGTTTAGGCCCCACAACCAGACCCCCCCCCAAAAGAAATACAAATAAAGAAGGAAGTAACACAACAATTGTTCTGTGTGTGTGCCAGTTCCTGGGCTCAATTCCAGAGCCTAGGTGCTGTCCTTGAGCTTTTTGCTCAAGGCTAGCACTCTACCACTTGAGCCACAACTCCACTTCCAGATTTTTTTGTAGTTTAGTGGAGATACTGAGTCTCATGGACTTTCTTACCTCAACTATTGCAATCTGCCTCAAGGTTACAAGAGGTGCTTCATTCATAAGTAGTTCTGCAGATTCTCAGGAGACCACAGTTAGTAGCCATATAGCATCTTCCCTACAACCTGTTCCTGACATGGTTTGGCAAGAGCCATCAATTATCAGCATTTTATATAGAGAAAAACTGAGGTAAAGTGAAATAATTCCTGACTCAATGGGAAAAGCAGGAAGTATTTAATAAAACACAGCAGAAGCCAGGTGCTGGTGGCTCATGCCTGTCATCCTAGCTACTCAGGAGGTTGAGAGCTGAGGATGGCAGTTTGAAGCCAAGCCTGAGTAGTAAAATCTGTGAGATCTTCAGCTCCACTAAACTACCAAAAAAGCCAGAAGTGGAGCTGTGGCTCAAAATGGTAGAGTGCTAGTCTTGAGCAAAAAGCTCAGGGACAGCATCCAAGCTTTGATTTTAAACCCCAATACCAGCACCACAACAAATAAACAAAAAGACCTATGTTCCCCCCTTCCAAAACTCCCCCCCCAAAACAAAAAAAAACTAAAGTATAACTCTGTCAACATTTCTGGAGGAATGGACAGAAAAAAAAGAACATCTCAACCCTTCATGGTCATCAGCAGAATGGGCATCTCCAGCTATACTCTTGGAGAGGTGAGTGTTGTTATGTCAAAGAGCATGTGAAATCAAGTCTTTTCAAATCTAAATGTTATACCGTACGCAAGAGTGTTCATTGAATATACTGAAAAATAAACCGAGCCCTGGGATTTACCTAACCCATCTAAAAAGCAGTTAGCAGAAGGCATTACCTCTTCCAGGTTTGCCATGCACATGATGTATAGCTTAGACGGGAAAGGGAAAGGCAGCGGGAACCTGTTGCTGTCGCTCCTTTGATTGTGTGTCGCTAGGGAATGTCGCAGGGACCCTCTACCAATGCCGAGACAGCTGTCCATCACCAGAACGACCTGTGTGCAGAGGACAAGTATCCATTAAGCCACATGCCCAACAGCTCCACCCAGGTTTGCTTTCACTGCTACAGGAATGTGCAGGGAGCTTTGTGGGGTGATGGGTATGTTCTAGGTCTTACTTGTAGTAAGGATATACATACATGCTTCCATTTGTGAAAATCTAGCAAACTGTGTGATTTATTTGTTTGTTTATGTGCCGGTCTTGGGGCTTGAACTCAGGGCCTGGGCTCTATTTGTGAACTATTTTGCTCAAGACTGGTGTTCTTCCACTAGAGCCACACCTCTACTTTTGCCTTTTTACTGGTTAGCTGGAGATAAAAGTCTCACAGACTTTCCTGCCCAGGCTAGCATCAAACCATGATCTTCAGATCTCTGCCTCTTGAGTAGGTAGGATTACAAGCATGAGCCCCTGATGCCTAGCTTATTTTTTTTAATTGTCTTTTTTTTTCTCTTGTCAGTCATGGTACTTGAACTCAGGGCCTGGGTGCTATCCCTGAGCTCTTTTTGCTCAAGGCTAGCACTCTACCACTTTGAGTCACAATTGCACTTCTGGTTTCCTGATGGTTAATTAGAGATAAGAGCCTCATAGACTTTCTTGCTGGGCTGACTGAACCTGGATCCTCAGATCTCAGCCTTCTAAGTAACTTGGATTATACATGTGAGCCACTGGCCCCCAGCTAAAATTATCTTTAACTAGTTATACCACAGGGTTTTAATTCAACGTCAACTGATATGTAGAATACACTTTGATCAGTGTCAACCTTTCTATCATTTTTCCATGTACTCCAAACTTATCCATCTGAAGTTTTCTAGTCCCAGTTTCAATATGTACATTGAATATTATGACTGTTTTTGTCCACCATTCTTTCTCTCTCTCTCTGCTCTCCTTAACACCCATCCTCATAGACAAGACCAAACCATGTATTTTGAATTTGTTCATTTAAAACAAAAATGCAGATACTAGAGCTTGAACTCAGGGCCTGGGTACTGTCCCTTAGCTTTTTCTACTCAAGGCTAGCATTCTCCCATTTGGCCCACAACTCTATTACCAATTTTTTAGTGTTTAACTGGAGATGAGAGTTTCATCTTTCCTGCCTGGGTTGGCTTTGAATGGAGATCCTCAAATCCTAGTCTTCTGAGTAGCTAGGATTACAGGCGTGAGCCACTGGTGTCCCACAAGAGCAAGTCTTTATGATTCTCTTCACTTTTTAGACAACTTAGTTGAGATGGTTAGAAATTTGCTGAATAACTGCTACACTGAGATAATGAAGAATAGACACTATTGTTCCGTGTTTACAATTCTACCCATAATTATAATCCGTCCTTCAGTGAATAGTTATAAATTCCACTGTGAGCCCTTTGTCTTTATATAAACAATATAAATTTTCAGTACATCAATTTACCAGGAAAATACTTTCCTCGAGGCATAGGTCTGCTTTCTGAACACATTAGTATGACTTAAATTCGTGTGATACGATTACAGTGATTTAATGCCTTCTTTAAAAACTGTACAAATAGTGTAAAATGTAGTTTGTAGAGTTATAACGTATGCGGTTAGAGCCTGAGGAAAATCAACACTACAGTGGTTAATGATTTGCATGTTTTGCACATGTGCTCATGCATGTGTACATGCACTCCTAGTAGCTTAACCTCAGGGTCTGGGTGTTGTCCCTGAGTCTTTCTGTGCTCAAGGCTAGCACTCTACCACTTGAGCCACAGCACCACTTCTGGCTTTTTCTGTTGATGTGGTATTGAGGAATCGTCCCCAGGGCTTCATGCATGCTAGGCAAGCACTCTACCACTAACCCACATTCCCTAGCCCTTTTTTAGCTTTTTCATTCAAGGCTAGTGCTCCATCACTTGAGCCACAGCTCCACATCTGGCTTTTTGCTAGTTAACTGGAGACGTGTCTCCCGGACTTTCTAGCCTCAGCTAGCTTCAAACTGAGATCCTCAGTTCTCAGTCTCTTGAATACCTAAGATTTACAGGCCAGTTTAGGGGGTCTATATTTTCTCTTCTTTTTTTTTCTTTCTTCTGGTGCTAGTCCTAGAGCTTGAACTCAGACCCTGTGCATTGTCCCTGAGCTTTTTTTGCTCAAGGCTAGCACTCTACCACTTGAGTCATAGCTCTACTTTTTTTTTTCTTTTTTGGTTAATTGGAGATAAGAGTTTCATATACTTTCCTGCCTGGGCTGGCTTTGACCAGCAATCCTTGGATTTCAGCCTCCTTAGTAGCTAGGGTTACAGGTGTGAGCCACTAGTGCCTGGCTCGTTAATGATATTAACTAAGGACATTGAAAAAAACTAAGCATTACCTGGCAAGGGATCGCACCGCCCCATTCTTGCTGAACAATGTTACAGACACCAACCAGTGAGGACTCTAGGCATGACTTGTCGTAATCGTCCATGTTACTCAGTGCTTCCTTATTGGGCGAGAAAAAAATTGCTCATTATTCTCTGCTGTTTTGTTATTAGAAACCAATCTAAACTGTACGAAGTGTGACACACACACACACACACACACACACACACACACACACACACACACACACACTCACCCAAACACAGCAAAACAGACTTCCTCAACTGTAAAGGACAATGAAATAAGCTTAAAGTAAGGACCAAAATGTATGGACCATTAACCATAATCTCCTAAACGCCATTCTGTGCACTTTACATGGATTTAATCATCCTACCATTGTTCACCCTACTTTTAAATGAGGAATTTTTTTGGGGGGGGGGTCTGGTCATAGGGCCTGAACTCTGGGCCTGGGCACTGTCCCTCAGCTCTTCAGCTCAAGGCTAACGCTCTACCACTTGAGCCACAGCGCCACTTCCAGCTTTTTTCTTTTTGCTTATGTGGTGCTGAGGAATCGAACCCAGGGCCTCTGGCATGCAAGGCTCTACCACTGAGCCACCTTCCCAGCCCTAAATGAGGAAATTTTTAAGAAGTGGCCTGACTCCAGAGCTTCTGCTTTTACCTCTTACACCTCATTCATTACATTGCAATTCTCTAAATTTTAGAACTGCTAACCACCAAAAAAATCTTTAGCTAAATAACTTATAAGAAAACCAGTACAAGCAGAGTGGGGTGGCTTAAGCCCATAATCCTAGCTATTTGAGAGGCAGAGATTGGGAAATTGCTGTTAAGAGGCTGGCCTGGGGAGAAAATTCACAAGACTCTATTTCAACCAAAGACTAGGTGTGGTAGCACACACCTGTTATCCCCACTGACATGGGGAAGCACAAGTGGAAGGATCAAAGCCCAAACCATCCGGGGCATAAACTGAGACTATAATCTGAAAATACCCAGTACAAAAAAGGGTTGGAAGTATGACTCATGTGGTACAGCATCTACCTACCAAGCATGAGGTCCTGAATTCAAGACTCAGTACCACCAAAAGAGTCCACCAGTACGATTAAAAAAAAATTTAAGTCTCATAAAGATGCAAGATAATAAAAGGAAAGCTTTAATAAAAATTAGTAAGAATTCAGCTGGGCGCCAGTGGCTCATGCCTATAATCCTAGCTACTCAGGAGGCTGAGATCTGAGGATTGCGGTTCAAAGCCAGCAGGGGCAGGAAAGTCCATGAAACTCTTATCTCCAATAAACCACCAGAAAACCGGAAGTGGCCCTGTAGCTCAAGTGGTAGAGCACTAGCCTTGAGCTGAAGAACTGAGGGACAGTGCTCAGGCCCAGAGTTCAAGGCCCACGACTGACAACAACAACAAAAATTACTAAGAATTCAAACTACATTAATCCTGCATTTCCAAATTACCCAACAATTATTTAATTGCTCAGTTTAATTTCAGAAACACTTATTGTCTACTCACTGGCCAAGACACTGTGCTAAGAACTATAGGAGATATTAATGGTTTAAAGACATCTGGCTAGCTCATAGAACTCATAAATATTATAGATCACAACAGACAATTTGCCCCATGAAATTAGAATGTGTTTGTGATTTTAACTAAGCATCACTATCTCTCAATACAGTGAAATTTGGGAAATTATGTAATCACTTAATCACAATAAAGAATTTGAAAAAAAAATAAAGACATCTGGCTTATCTCAAAAATATCTTTGAAAGACAATACCTATTAAGATTTTAAAATGAAGTATTATAAGACACAAAAGTTAATGAACATTGTCAACAGAAATAATATACAAGTAATGCTAAAGGAAGCAACAAGAAACCTGCACTGGGGATTCTGTCCATAGCCTTTCTTCACCTCAGTTAGAAGAGGCTCCCCAGGGAAGAACAATGGAAGGGGGGACAGTGATCCAATAAACTGATATGTTGAACTGAAACAGGAAATTATTTAGCTCAGTCACCTTACTTTGCTTTGATGCCATTTGTAATCACTAACTGCTAGTCATGCTTGTGTAACTTGCTTCCTTGTCAATTAAGAAACTGCCACTAACCACCTGCGAGTGCTTCCTCCCTCAATTCCCCGCCCCCCCCATGGACCTTGCCTTTAAATACCTTGAGCTGTTTGACTTCATTGCTGGCCTTCACTGCCTTGGTATAGTGGACGTCAAATCCTAGAGACACCCAGATTCCTCAAGTTGTCCTGGCTATCCATAGACAAACCAGAAAAACCCTGTGTCTTGGACAAATATGTCATGAGAGTGGGTTTGTTTTACTTTGTTTCCTCAAATAATACCATAGATCTCCAAATTTTTCTCTAATTGAATCAAACTTTTTATCTTAGAAATGTTTTCTAAATGCATGGTAAATATTTGTATATTCTAAATGTAAATATTTAAATGCAAATGTATATTTTAAAATTTCATTTAAAATTGATGCATAATAATCACTTATGCGATACATTATGATAATTAAATACACAGCTAGAAGAAGCATAAGCTTTTGTTTTGTTTTGTTTTATTGAAGTCACACTCATTACCATCCAGATTCCCCCTCTGAAGTCTGGGATTACAAGTGTGTGCTAGCATGCCCAGTTGATAGTTCTTAAACAGAAATTTAACAATAGAATATGGAGCCTGTGCTTATGAAATGTATTTACTCTGCAATTATTGTAACATTTCTGCTGAACATATTTAGTTCTCTTGTTATATTAATCTATTTTTAAAAGTTACCATATGTGGAGTATGAATACTTTTAAGCTTTGTCTATTTATTTTAAATGGGATCTTTTAATATGATTAAAATTACAAGATATAAAAATATTCTGTAGATGCCATGAGCTGGTGGCTCACACCTGTAATCCAAGCTATGCAGGAAGCTGAGATCAGAGGACTGCAGTTTGAAGCCAGTCCAAGCAGGAAAGTCTGTGTGACTCTTATCTCTAAGCAAAAAGCAAGCAATGGAGCTGTGGCTTAAATAGTAGAGTACTCAGTACTTTACTTAGAAAAGAAAAAGCTCAGGCACAGTGCTCAGGCCCTGGGTTCAAGGCCCATTACTGGTACAAAAGAAAATTTGAGTAGTGACAATTTTCCTTCCTACCCATTCAGGAAATTATGCTCCTGTATATCTTGAAAAATATACTAAAGTACAGCGATGCACATTGCTTTTTTAATTTAACAATTCATTTTGGAGATTATTTCATATCAGTATATAAATATAAGTCAATCACCCATGCAGTAGAGACATATTTAGAGTTGAGATTACTGAATCAAAAATTATATCATTTGTAATGTGGATGGCTATTGCTAAATAGTATAGTATAGGATAATTTACACCTATATCAGCAGTATTTGAAAGTATCTGTTTTCCTACATTCCAATCCTCACATTATGTTACCAAACATATAACATGTTATATCATTTAAATCAATATATTTTTAAATATAAAATATAAAAATAAATCAATATATATTTAAATCAATAAAATTAATTAAATTAAATCACATATAGTAAATGTAATATAATATAGTATAATATGATATAGTATAGTTTAACATGGCAAAATATAGTATAATGTAACAGTATATATGATACATAGTATGTACATTATACATATTTTGTATAGCAAACTATCACTATATTTCCTTTTAAATTTTTATTTTAATTTTTATTTAAGTAGTTTTTAAAAGGAGTTGCCATTTAACAGAGCAGTTTATACATATGATATATCTTGATCAATATCATCCCTTTCAATATGCTCACCAATTTCATTTTCTGTGTATTGCCATTTAATAGTTTTGTCCACTTTTTTGTGTGTGCTAGTATATGGGGCTTGAACTCAAGGTGTGGATGCTATCTCTGAGCTTTTACTTTGTTCAATGCTAGTGCTCTACAATTTGAGCCACAACTCCATTTTCAGGTTTTTCTGGTTTACTGTAAATAGAGTTTCATGGATTTTCTTACCTGGGTTGCCTTGAACCATGATCCTCAGATCTCAGCTTCCTGAGTAACTAGGATCATAGGTGAGAGACATTAGTGCCCCAGCCTCTTGGTCCATGTTGAAAAACTAGATTGCTGGTCTTTTAAAAAAAATTCTAGAAAGGTTTGCATTTTAAGAAAACTAGTCTTTTATTGTTGACTAAATTGCAAGTATGTTCCTATTGTACACTTTGTTTACCCAGTATTCTTTCTAGGCTGAAACATGTTGTTGGGAGAGGGAGGACAAGGGGATTGGAAGAAGAAAAAGGGAGGGGGGCAAATATAATCACAAAATTCAATATACATATGTGAAAATGGAACTGCAAAACTTAAAGTTGGGAGAGATGGGAGAGAATGATTGAAGTGATGATAAAGAAAGATTTCATTAATAAATTGATAAGTTGTCCCGAAACCTAGTTGAGCAACTACTTAATTTTAAAAATTATAAAATAGAATAAGGAGGTGGTACGATCAAACAGGATTCATTTCAGGGATGCAAAGCTGGTTCAATATACGCAAATCAATAAATATTATTCATCACATCAACAGGAGCAAGAATAAGAACCACATGGTTATCTCAATAGACACAGAAAAAGCATTCGACAAGATCCAACACCCCTTTATGATGAAGGTTTTGGAAAAATTAGGAATCCATGGAACATTCCTCAATACAATAAAGGCTGTATATGACAAACCTACAGCCAGCATTATACTCAATGGTGAAAAACAAAAGCCATTTCCTCTTAACTCAGGAACAAGACAAGGATGTCCACTCTCTCCACTTCTCTTCAATCTAGTATTAGAATGCCTAGCTACAGCAATAAGACAAGATGCAGACATAAAGGGGATCCAAATAGGGAAAGAAGAAATAAAACTCTCCCTCTTTGCAGATGACATGATCTTGTATTTAAAGAATCCCATAGACTCCACTCCCAAATTACTCAAGCTGATTCAAAACTTTGGCAAAGTAGCAGGTTATAAAATTAACCCCCAAAAATCAATGGCTTTTCTGTATGCCAACAATGAGAAAAGTGTGGCTGAAATTAGGAAAGCAACTCCATTTGTAATAGCCCCACAAAAAATAAAATACCTAGGAATTAACTTAACTAAAGAAGTGAAGGACCTCTATGATGAAAACTTTAAAATCTTGAAAAAGGAAATCAACACAGAACTTAAAAAATGGCAAAACCTCCCATGCTCCTGGATTGGAAAGATTAACATCGTGAAAATGGCAATACTTCCCAAGGCTATCTACAAATTCAACGCAATACCTATCAAAATTCCACCCTCATTCTTCAAGGAAATAGAAGAGGCAATCCAAAAATTCATATGGAACAATAAAAGACCCCGAATAGCAAAAACAATCCTCAACGGAAAGAACACTGCTGGAGGAATATCAGTACCAAATTTCAAACTCTACTATAAAGCCATAGTAATCAAAACAGCTTGGTATTGGCATAAGAACAGACCTCAGGACCAATGGAATAGAATTGAAAACCCAGAAATGAACCTACAGACCTATAGCCATCTAATCTTCGATAAGGGAGCTAAAACAATAGAATGGAAGACAGACAGCCTCTTCAGTAAATGGTGCTGGCAAAACTGGTTAACTACATGTAGAAAACTAAAGCTAGATCCTTATATATCACCCTGCACCAGAATCAACTCCAAATGGATCAAAGACCTTGAACTCAAAGCAGACACTCTGAAAACATTACAGGATGGAATAGGAGAAACCCTGGGTCTCCTTGGCTCAGGCTGAAATTTTCTGAATAAAGACCCGGAAACACAACAAATCAAAGAAAAGCTGGACAAATGGGATTGTATAAGGTTGCAGAGCTTCTGCAGGGCAAATGACATAGCTAGCAAGATCAATAGAAAGCCCACGGACTGGGAGAAGATCTTTACTAGCCATACAACGGACAAGGGTCTCATATCTAAAATATACTTGGAACTCAAAAAATTAAACCACCCAACAACAAATCCTCAAAGAAACAACTGCCCAATAAGTAAGTGGGCGAAAGACTTAAAGAGAAGCTTCTCTGAAGAAGAAAGAAGGATGGCCAATAGACACATGAAGAAATGTTCAACATCCCTAGCCATAAAAGAAATGCAAATCAAAACAACATTGAGATATCACCTCACTCCAGTTAGAACAGCAAAAATCAAGAACTCTAACAACAACAGATGCTGGAGGGGATGTGGACAGAAAGGAACCTTACTTCATTGTTGGTGGGAATGTAAACTTGTTCAACCACTTTGGAAAGCAGTATGGAGGTTCCTCAAAAGACTCCACATAGAGCTCCCCAATGACCCAGCAATCCCACTTTTGGGCATTTACCCAAATGATCACAAACAAGGCCACACTAAAGCTACCAGCACAACTATGTTTATTGCAGCATTATTTACCATAGCTAAGACATGGAACCAACCCAGATGCCCCTCAGTAGATGAATGGATCAAGAAGATGTGGTATATATACACAATGGAATTCTATGCCTCCATCAGAAAGAATGACATTTCCCCATTTGTTAGGAAATGGAAAGGCTTGGAAAAAATTATATTAAGTGAAGTAAGCCAGGCCCAAAGAAACATAGGTCCCATGGTTTCCCTTATTTGCAATATCTAGTATAGGTATGAGTCAAGCGGAAAAAGTCAAATAATGTGATGTTAGGAAAACGAAACCTCAAATATGTATTTTAATGTTTTTGTTTCTTTCATGCATGTGTTTCTAACGCATTTATAATATTATCTCTTTGTTGCTTTGTATGTCCCTCCCCCACAGTGTAACCCCCGCTTTCACTATATTTGATGTCAGTATAACATGTGGAGGAGATGGGGACAAACAAGTCGTTTAAGGATTCAGGTGGACCTGTTGCAACAATGAGAAGTACAAAATGTCATGTCAAAACCAGCTTTACAATGTCGGGGGGGGGGGTATGATTGGGTGGGAGGGAGGGGGGAGGCTGGGAAGGGAGGTGAAGGGTAAACAAAGGAGGAGGCTGCAATGCTTGGTAAGAAATGTATGCATTATCCTGCCCATGTAATTGTAACCCCTCTGTACAGTATGTTCTCAAATAAAATTAAATTAAATTAAAAAAAAAAAAAGAATAAGGAGGTGGTAACAAGTTTGACAAGAAATGTATTCATTACCTTACGTATGTAACTGTAGCCCTGCTGTACATCATCCCACTGTACATAGAATTAAATATTTAAATAAATAAATGAAACAGTGAAAGAAACATGAGCCATCATCCTTGACCTCATGAAAATTATAGCCTTTTAAGATAAGCATGTAAGCACATTTTTGCAATACCATATGCTGAATTAGTTTTCATTAGGTTTCATTAAAGGTACATACATAGTAAGTAGAAAATGAAAATACAGATTAGTCCTATCAAGCTCACTTACCCTACCAAGTAAATTTTTGTTCTTAAATTTCTTAATAATGTCCACCGGTAGCATTTAAGTATACATAAATTCAGAGAAAAATCAAAATAGAGACCTTACTCCTAATTCTTGGTAAGGTGGCAGGTCCTAGTTTAGAAGCTTCTACATCTGAAATGGAATCAACTGCTGAAATAATGTTTTCTTTTAAATAATCTGTCACTACTTGATGCTTTTAGAAAAGAGTAAGCTGGCAGCATACACACCTAGAATTTGTTGACTTCATACACTGCAATTTACTTTTTTTGATGTATAATGCTACAGCTACTATTAAATTTCATAGGATGGAAGGTAGTTATTTATTAGATAGGAAACTGCTCCCTTTAAAAATGTCTTCCAAAAAATGTCTTTCATTCTTTCACCACTTGGAAAACACTGCAGTTTAATTGAAAATTGGTCTAATCAATCTTCAGTGGGGTCCTGAGAAATAATTTGTGTGAATAACTTCTTCTAAGAGCTTCCCCAAAGAAAAGGTTTTATTAGGGCTGAGAATACTTTCTGATGATTCTAATAATTACCTTTCTTTGAGGTACTGAGTCACCAGCATGTTTGTCATGAAGTGCCTTGCTCAACTTCCCGGGACAGAAGGATATTGGTCAAGACATGAATGTTTATTTATATAAATATTTATATATATATATATCCTATAAATATTTATATATCATATAAATATTTGTACCTATAAATATTTATATATCATATAAATATTTATATGATAATATTTATATGCAGGAAGCTGAGATCAGAGGACTGCAGTTTGAAGCCAGTCCAAGCAGGAAAGTCTGTGTGACTCTTATCTCTAAGCAAAAAGCAAGCAATGGAGCTGTGGCTCAAATAGTAGAGTACTCAGTACTCAGTAAAGAAAAATATTTATATGATATATATCATATATATTTATAGATATTTATAATATATATATATACTTATATGGTAAATATAAATATTTATATGATAACTCATAGAACCTATTCTTCTACAATGGGACATGGCCTCTATTTATATTTAAAATCCTTATTAATTTCACCTGATGTGGATATAATCACTAGTGAAGTAAAAGCATGGGAAAAAATCTTTGTAACTGAGATAGAAGATCTGAGCTTGAGTTTTGCTCTACCTTAAATATAAGTTTAAGTGAGAGTAATAAAAACTCTCACTCCTGTGGATTGTTATAGAAGTTAATTAGACAGTGTAGGATTAAATATCAAGCATGATATATATGAGGCACATAGAAAATGTTGGTCCTTAAATTTCTTTCATATGCTAACAAGAGTTAATTAGTACTGTGTTTCTTCAGTCACTAAATTCAGCAATGTAGAATTTCCACTTAGTTGATACCATGATTGGATTGCAAAGAACAAAAGATACTACAGGGGGCCAAGACATTGCATTCCTATATTATATTGAATATAGAACAAAGGTGTCTATAAAGACTCCTGAAATAATTTAGAAGTGTTCCTTAAATCATCCTGTAGAAACTAGAAAAAAAAGAGGGCATAGATGAATAGCACTTAATCTTAGATATGATTATGAAGTAAAAGCTTCTCACATGGACAGAGTTGAGGCAAGATCAGTAGAAATATATAGATATGACAGAGCATGTGCTAGGCAGAGAGAGGGTGGAAAGAGGAAAGTATGGAAAGCAGGGCACTGAAAGTAGGAAGAGGTAGCAGGAAGAAAGTCATGAGGTGAGAAAATAAACATCAGATCTTGAAGGCTATGTTGTGGACTTTTCCTTCTAAGTAAATGTTTGCCAGGTTTACTAAATATTAGAAGCAGTTAAAAATATTTTCAAAAAATATAGATTTCTTAGAGCAACTTTGAAAAACTTGAAATTAGACTAGAGTTGGCCAACATAAACAAACATATACACGAGTAGATGAGACAGACAGATGATAGATAGATAGATAGATAGATAGATAGATAGATAGATAGATAGATAGATAGATAGATAGATAGATGTACATTGTAAGCTCTGCAGGTAATTTTTATGAGGATTTGATTCTTGGAGTTTTTAATTTGGGTAATAGGAAATGATTTGAAGATAACTGACAAGGAAGGCATGATGGAGCTACTTTTTTAATTGTTTTAACAAAGACAGTTCTGGCATTAGCATCAACAAGAAGGTTAGATGAAGACTGGATAGAAAGTAGAATTTTGGAGATCATAATGACCCAAGTGATAGAGGATAATGAGCAACGCCAACAGAATTAGAAGTCTATTTGACAGTAATGAAGGAAAGTGAATTAACACGTAGATTAAATTTGGGTTAAATTGTGGTTTTAGACTAGACTATACTATAAAAAGAGTAATGATTTTGTTTGTGTACCTCTGCCTGGGAGGAGTAAGTTTTAAACTTTCCATATACAGACAAAGCAATAGGTCTGAATTAGGCTATTAGATTGGATGTTTAATATATTTTCCTATTAAATGTTTATTTTTCAGCTCTGAGGATTTTTTGGAGTCAATAGAACAAAGATCAAATATGTTAAATATGCAAATCAGTCTACCCTCTATAAATATGTTCTACTAGGGAGAGTTCTTTTTGGCTTTAGAAAATGATTTTTACAGCCTATAGGCCAAAATAAACAGGTAAACTGAGAACAGGTATTTATGCAGCAAACACTTGCAAGGAATAGACCTTTGAGTGTGTTCATGAAAAAGCTAGAAAATTTGATATTTTGTTGGAAATAAAATTTAGTCTCACCAAATTTGAATTTTTAGTGCTCTGACATTAGTTATTTATACTGGATTTGTTTATTAGAATTTTTTAAAAGTTTACATTTAGGGGCTGGGGGCTTAGCTCAGGAGAAGAGCGACTTCCTGGCAAGAGCAAGGCCCTGAGTTCGGTCCTCAGCTCTGGAAAATAAAAAAGTTTACATTTAGTGGTTTACATTGGATTTATTAGGATTTTTAAGACTACATTTATTGCCAGGTGCTAGTGGCTCACACCTGATGATCACAGTTCAAAGTCAGTCCAGACAAGAACATATGTGAAACTCTTATCTCCAAACTCTGAACCACCAAAAGTCCTGAAAAATGTTGTGGCGCAAGTGCTAGAACACTAGTCTTAAGCTAAAAAAAAAAAAAAAAAAAAAAATCTCAGAGGCAGGAGACTCAGGAATATGGCAGAAAGATAACAGGGAAACAACTTAGCTCTTTCCAAAGAAGCAGTCTTAGGGAACCACCAGATTTTCCACATCTTTAGAGTCACATCAAGTAAGCTATAATTATACAGAAATTTATAGCAAAAAAGAAAATTGTAAACTGCCTGTATAGAAGACAGAGTTAATTGCTTGCCAAGGGCAGTAGCCTAGCCTGCCACAACGCCTGCAGTGGGAACACTATCAGCTGCAGCTGAGACAGAACCTGCAGGCATTCCACTGGCTCCAGGGCAAATTGAAAGACCAGAAACAAGAGCCCACAGCCAAGCTGGCCACACTTGGATGCAGATACAACTTGTCACATCTCAGTCTAAAACACCAAAGTACAGCATGAGTACTCCACAAAAGACATCCTCCCTTCCTCCCTCCAGAGAACAGCATCTAGAAGGATACCCTCCTACTACCTGAGAAAGTTGACATTTTTGAAAAGGACAAAGGGACCTGATACCCTCCCACCACACCTCTCCTGTGGCAAACAATAGGCCCAACCAGGGGGAGACAGCTCCACCCAAGGGGAAGAAGGCCTGCTCAGGGAAAGGCGGCCCTGGCCCTCATCAGAGAGCAAAGACAGGTTTGGCATTCCAGACAAAATGCAACTCAGCCCCCAGTTAGACAGGTACCTTGGAACTGCAAAACTGAAAGTATCTAAAAATCTCACAGAAAAAAAAAAAAAAAGAAAGAAAAAGAAAACGGGACTGGTCATAAAAGCTGAGGCTGATTTAGGCTGTGCTAAGAGGTGTGTCTCAGGAGCACCTCCCCATCTCCCTAAAACCACTGGTTCCAGATATGGCAGAGTATCACCCACACCAAGCAAGCTGAAGAGATTTAAGTGGCAGGCAGCTGACACCTTCTTTCTGTTCTAGAACACAAGGCAACTTCCCTCCCTCCCCAACTAAGTTAGACTATTAGGAGATCTGTAAACATTCCAAGTTTGTAGGGCAGAACTTTATTCTGACCATTCAAACAAACTGATTTGAGAATTCAACTATTCAATTTGAGCTATAAGTTAGGTTCAGACAGGCCTGAGTGTGAAAATCTAGGTAACAGCCACACATCAAGAAGGCTTCTGAATCCAACTACACCACAAGGAAAGCTGGCCTCCACAAAGAAATCAAAGACTCACTAAGAGAATAGCTGACATTGGGAGATACAAGCTCTCCCACACAAATTTGGCAAACCATTTATTTTCATTGTTCTCATGCCATCTTTTTTTTCATTTTTCATTCATATTGTTTAGTCTTAGATATACACTCGGTGATGATTATTAGGTTTCTCATGGGCATGTTTAATTTTTTATTTTTATTTTTTTTATTGTGAAAATACTGTACAGAGGAGTTACAATTACATGGGCAAGATACTGAGTACATGTCTTATCTAGCATTGTAGCCTCCTCCTTTGTTTACCCTTCCCATCCCTTCCCATCTTCCCTCCCCCCCAACCCAATCCTCCCCCCCCCAAGTTGTAAAGTTCGTTTTCGACATGACAACTTGTACTTCTCATTGTTGCAACAGGTCCACCTCTATCCTTACTTAAACGACTTGTTTTTCCCCTTCCCCTCCACAAATTATACCAACATCAAATACAGTGAAAGCAGGGGTTATATTGTGGGGGAGGGACATACAAAGCAACAAAGAAATAATCTTATAAATGCATTAGAAACAAATGCATGAAAGAAAAAAAAACATTTAAAATACATATCTTAGGGTTCATTTTCCTAACATCACCTTATCTGACTTTTTCTGCTTGACTCATACATATACTAGATATTGCAAATAAGGGAAACCATGGGACCTACCTTTCTTTGGGCTTGGCTTACTACACTTAATATAAGTTTTTTCCAAGCCTTTCCATTTCTTAACAAATGGGGCAATGTCATTCTTTCTGATGGAGGTATAGAATTCTATTGTGTATATATACCACATTTTCTTGATCCATTCATCAACGAGGGGCATCCGGGTTGGTTCCATATCTTAGCTATGGTAAATAATGCTGCAATAAACATAGTTGTGCTGGTAGCTTTAGTGTGGTCTTGTTTGTAAACATTTGGGTAAATGCCCAAAAGTCGGACTGCTGGGTCATAGGGGAGCTCTATGTGAAGTCTTTTGAGGAACCTCCATACTACTTTCCAAAGTGGTTGAACAAGTTTACACTCCCACCAACAATGAAGTAAGGTTCCCTTCTGTCCACATCCCCTCCAGCATCTGTTGTTGTTAGAGTTCTTGATTTTTGCCATTCTAACTGGGGTGAGGTGGTATCTCAATGTTGTTTTGATTTGCATTTCTTTTATGGCTAGGGATGTTGAACATTTCTTCATGTGTCTATTGGCCATCCTTCTTTCTTCTTCAGAGAGGTTTCTCTTTAAGTCATTAGCCTACTTATTTATTGGGCAGTTGTTTCTTTGAGGATTTGTTGTTGAAGGATTTAATTTTTTGAGTTCCAAGTATATTTTAGATATGAGACCCTTGTCTGTTGTATGGCTAGTGAAGATCTTCTCCCAATCAGTGGGCTTTCTATTGATCTTGCTAGCTATGTCCTTTGCCATGCAGAAGCTCTGCAACTTCATGCAATCCCATTTGTCCAACCTTTCTTTGATTTGTTGTGTTTCCGGGTCTCTATTAAGAAGATTTCAGCCTGCGCCAAGGAGACTTAGGGTTTCTCCTACTCCATCCTGTAATGTTTTAAGAGTGTCTACTTTGACTCCGAGGTCATTCATCCATTTGGAGTTGATTCAAGTGCAGGGTGATATATAAGGATCTAGCTTTAGTTTTCTACAAGTAGTTAACCAATTTTTCCAGCACCATTTACGAAAGAGGCTGTCTTTCTTCCATTCATTTTTTTTAGCTCCCTTATCAAAGATTAGATGGCTATAGGTCTGTAGGTTCATTTCTGGGTTTTCAATTCTATACCATTGGTCCTGAGGTCTGTTCTTGTACCAGTACCAAGCTGTTTTGATTACTATGGCTTTATAGTAGAGTTTGAAATTTGGTATTGATATTCCTCCATCAGTGTTCTTTCCGTTGAGGATTGTTTTTGCTATTCGGGGTCTTTTATTGTTCCATATGAATTTTTGGATTGCCTCTTCTATTTCCTTGAAGAATGAGCTTGGAATTTTGGTAAGTATCCCATGGAGTTTGTAGATAGCCTTGAGAAGTATTGCCATTTTCACGATGTTAATCTTTCCAATCCAGAAGCATGGGAGTTTTTCCCATTTTCTAAGATCTGTTTTGATTTCCTTTTTCAAGATTTTTAAGTTTTCATCATAGAGGTCCTTCACTTCTTTAGTTAAGTTAATTCCTAGGTATTTTATTTTTTGTGGGGCTATTACAAATGGAGTTGTTTCCTAATTTCAGCCACACTTTTCTCATTGTTGGCATACAGAAAAGCCATTGATTTTGAGGGGTTAATTTTATACCTTGCTACTTTGCCAAAGTTTTGAATCAGCTTGAGTAATTTGGGAGTGGAGTCTATGGGATTCTTTAAATACAAGATCATGTCATCTGCAAAGAGGGAGAGTTTTATTTCTTCTTTCCCTATTTGGATCCCCTTTATGTCTGCCTCTTGTCTTATTGCTGTAGCTAGGCATTCTAACTCTAGGTTAAAGAGAAGTAGAGATAGTGGACATCCTTGTCTTGTTCCTGAGTCAAGAGGAGATGGCTTTAGTTTTTCACCATTAAGTATAATGCTGGCTGTAGGTTTGTCATATACAGCCTTTATTGTATTGAGGAATGTTCCATGGATTCCTAATTTTTCCAAAACCTACATCATAAAGGGGTATTGGATCTTGTGGAATGCTTTTTCTGGATTTCTTGAGATAACCATGGGATTCTTATCCTTGCTCCTGTTGATGTGATGAATAATATTAATTGATTTGCATATATTGAACCAGCTTTGCATCCCTGAAATGAATCCTGTTTGATAATGGTGTATGATTTTTTGGATGAATTGTTGAAGTCGATTGGCCAAAATTTTGTTGAGAAGTTTTGCATCAATGTTCATCAAAGAAATGGGTCTATAGTTCTCTTTCTTTGATGAGTCCCTGCCTGGTTTTGGGATGATGGCTTCATAGAATGTGTTCGGTAGTGAACTTTCTCTTTCAATTTCATTGAAGAGTTGGAGGAGTATTGGTGTGAGCTCTGCTTTGAAGGCTTTGTAGAATTCTGCTGTAAAACCATCTGGTCCTGGACTTTTCTTAGCTGGGAGGCCTCTTATTGCTGTTTCTATTTCAATGCTTGATATGGGCCTGTTAAGCTGGTTTAACTCATCTTGGTTTAGTTTTGGCATGTCAATATTTGCTAGGAAAAGGTTCATTTCTGCCAAGTTCTCAAACTTATTAGCATAAAGTTTTGAGAAGTAATCCCTTATAATGTTCTGAATCTTGGTTGTTTATGTGGTGATGTTTCCATTCTCATCTCTGAGTTTATTTATTTGGGTGTGTTCTCTTCTTTTTCTGATAAGATTTGCTAAGGGTCTGTCAATTTTGTTAATTTTTACGAAGAACCAACTCTTTGTTTTGTTGATTCTTTCTATAGTTTTTTTGGATTCTAATTCATTTAATTCTGATTTAATTTTAATTATTTCTTTCCATCTACTGGATTGGGGTTTATCTTGCTGCTCTTTTTCAAGGAAGTTCAGATGTCTCATTAAATTGTTGGTTTCAGATCTCTCCAATTTGTTGATGTAGGAACTCAGAGCTATAAACTTGCCTCTGAGTACTGTCTTTCCTGTGTCCCAGAGGAGCTGGTAATTTGTGTGCTCATTTTTGTTGAATAGCATGAACATTTTAATTTCCTTTCTAATCTCTTCCATGACCCACTCATGATTCAGCAGTGTGTTGTTCAGCCTCCATGTGTTACCGGACTTTCTTTGGTGGCTTTTGGTGTTGAGTTCTAATTTTATTCCCTTGTGGTCTGAGAGAATGCAAGGTATAACTTCAATGTTTCTGAATTTGGACAAGTTTGCTTTGTGGCCTAAAATGTGGTCTATTTTAGAAAATGTTTCATGTGCTGCTGAGAAAAATGTGCATTCTGATGCTTTTGGGTGAAATATTCAGTAGATGGCTGTTAAATCTAGTTGATCTATGCAGTTCTTAAGAGCTACGGCTTCTCTGTTGAGTTTATGCCAAGTTGATCTATCTAGTGGGGAGAGTGGTGTGTTAAAATCCCCAACAATTAATGTCTTTGGAGTTATATGGGATTTGAAGGAAAGTAGTGTTTCTTGGATAAATTTGTGTGCTCCGTTGTTTGGCGAATAGATATTTAGAATTGTAATATCCTCCTGAAGTAGAGATCCCTTAATTAGTATGTAACTTCCTTCTTTATCTCTTCTCACCAATTTTAATTTGAAGTCTATTTTATCTGATATTAGTATTGCAACTCCCACCTGTTTATGGGGGCCGTTTGCTTGGTAGATTTTGTTCCAGCCTTTAACATTGAAAATGTGTTTGTTTTTGTGGGCAAGATGTGACTCCTGAAGGCAGCAGATGAAGGATCTTGTTTTTTAATCCAACTAGACAGTCTATGTCACTTAATTGGATAGTTAAGTCTGTTAATGTTAAGAGATAGGACTGAGAGGTATTTGGGAGTTCCTGCCATGTTATCCACCTTCTTGGGGGCTGCAAAAACTGGGTTCTTCCTATGGTTCTTGGATTCTCAGTTTGGGTGCAGTTTCTTGACCTTTATTGTGGTCTTGTTGGTTTTCTATGTGTAGGGCATCTTTAAGAATCTTTTTTAGGGCTGGTTTGGTGGAGATGTATGTTTCAATTTTTCTTTTTACTAGAAAATTTTTCTTTTTACTAGAAAACAATTTTTTTTCAAGAAAGGTAAAAATTAAAGATTAAAAAAATTTTAGAAAAAAAATTTTTTTATGAAAGGTACAACAACAACAAAAAAAGTTCTTTGATATTTTGGGGAGGGGTGGGAAAAATCTTGTATCTCCCTTGTGTCCATAACCAGCCTCTTGTTGGAGTCTGTGGTCTACTTGTGTTCCTGTGGCTTGGTTGGTTACTTAAGTGAGTTTCTTTGAACAGGCAGAAATACGGTCTGCTTTCCCCAATGTTTTGCGATCCTCCTCCCAGGTTATTTCAATGGGAGAGAGATCTGCTTTGAGTATCACAAAAGAGGGAGATGGCTTTTTCCTCAAGTTTGGAGATGCTGTGATGAGGCTAGGTTCTGGGTAGAGTTGAGGCCTTTCAGCAAACAGTAGCTTTTCCCGGGGGCTGGTTTGTGAGAAACTCACAAAGCCCAGCCTGGAGCCACTGTCAAGGTTTCTGTTTACTGATTTTCAATTGATTGTCGAGGCTGCTAAAGGGAGGGACAGCCTCTGGCTCTGATTACCCAGTGAAGAAAGCCACTCCTAGGGCTGGCGCCTGAACTGGGTGACTTTTCCCTGGGTGGAGCTGAGTCTGGCAGGCCACGCCATTAAGTTCTTGTGACCTGCTAAATGACTCTAGTTTTCTTCCAAGGCCTGAGTTGGAGCTAGCAGCTCCACCAAGCTTTGTCGGTATCCAAGATGGAGATCTCAGGTACTGGGGGGAGGGGGTGGCCTTCCCTCCTCTGCTCCCTGAGAAGGAGTGAGGACATCAGGCTTCTGCTCACACCGAGTCTTGGTTCCTAGGTCTTCTCTTGTCTGCGAACTGCAGGATGGAGATGTCTGCTCCTTGTCGGTTCTTGCTTGTATTGAGTAGAATCTGCTCACCCGCTGTGTCTGGCTCCTTCGTCCCTGACTCTCTGTGATTCAGGTATGGCGGCTGCAGTCACCGCCGCCACCGCCACCATTTCAGCCACCGCGGCGGCTGCTGGCAAGTACTCAGGGCTGTCTCCTTGCCTGTATTTTCTCTCTCTGGCCTAACTCTGTCCTGTGAAGGCACACTTGGTGTGATTCTCTGGCTTAGGACTGTTCACTGGAACTCTAAAACTGCTTTCTATGTGAGAGCTTGTTTAGCCTCCAACTTCTCCTCTGCCATCTTCCCGGAACTCGTGCATGTTTAATTTGGGGTGTATTTTTAATTGCTCAGTTTTCTATTTCTCTTAATATTTTTATTTTATCATTATTCATATATAATTTTTTTAATTAAAATTGTTTTTTATTTTAGGTCTTAGTTTTCTTCCTTCTGTTCCTTTCCTTTTCTTTATTCTTCTATTCTTATTTGCTCCTCCCTCTATTTTTCATTATATCTGTTAATAATTATTTTAATTTTACTTTAACTTGTTTTCTTTTATGTCTTTCTGGTCCTTCTCTCCTTCTTCCAATTCCTTACATTGATCCCTAATTGTTTGCCTGTGAGTTAGACTGTATTTGTTTCCATTTTGACTGTGTTCTAATTGCCTCATTCTGTTATCTTTCGGTTGGAACTCTTGTTGCTAACAGTCAATTTGCTCACTGGCTACAAGTATATATAAACTTTCCTTTTCTAAACCACAATACCCTTCCTTGAACAAAGTAAAGGAGAGTTAGGGGAATACCTAACTATGATTTTGAAACTCTACAGTCTGTGCAACCCAGAGCTCTGGGTTGTGTTTTGACTTAAATTGTGTTCTGTTGTGGTATTGGTATTGCTTTTGTTTTCAAATGGGGAGAATAAGTTATAGAAACACAAGGAAAATGACAAGTCAAGGAACCTCAAGTCCTACACAAAATAACAAAGCAATAGAGAAGTCAATAAAAGATCTAGAAGAGAGTTCTCAAAATGCTTTAACAACTCTGCTGATAAATTTGTTGAGTGGAAAGATAAAAGGCCCGAATAAGGCTATATACGAGTGTGATGAGACTAATCAAAGATTATTAGAGGAATTCATGAAATCCACAAAGAGAAAGCTAAATGAAAAGGAAAGGGGGGTCCAGTGAAAAAGTAGCCACTCAGCTAAAAGCTATAAGACACAGAAAATCAAACCAAAGAAGTAGTTTATGCAAGACCTAAAACAAAGCTTCAATAAAAATTGAAGCCATCAAAAATGATCAATTAGAAAACAGAGAAATAAAAAACAAAGTAGAAAGTCTTGACAGCAGATTAGACCATGTGGAACACACAGTCTCTGGAATCAAAGATAGACTAAGTATCATGAGAAAGAATAGACAATTTTTCTAACCAAATCCAAGAAAAAAGAAACATCCTTACAGGAGCTTCATGACTCAATCAGAAGATCTAATAAAGGACTTATTTATATTAAGAAAGGTCAAGAGAAGGAAGCTAAAGGGATAAGAAATATATTTAAAAGAATTCTTTTTTTATTGTGAAAATACTGTAAAGAGGGGTTACAATTACATGGGCAAGATAATGAGTACATTTCTTATCAAGCATTGTAGCCTCCTCCTTTGTTTCCCATCCATTCCCATACCTTTTCACCCTCTCCCCACCCCTCCACCCAATCCTCCTCCCCCACCCCCCACCAAAGTTCTAGCAGAGAACTTTCCTAACATCCAAACCGATAGGCCCATTCAGATACAAGAAGCCTTTGGAACCCCAGACAGACCAGAACAGAACAGACGATCATATCACCACATTATAATCTGCAGAGGATCAATAGAGATCAAGGACCTTTAAAGCTGTCAGGATGAAAGAATTATTATCTATAAAGGAAAATCAATTAGAATAACTACAGATTTCTAAGCAGAGAATATGAAAATAAGGAGAACATGGAATGAGTTCTTAAAGGCCCACAACTACTAACCAAGTATAGTATACTCAGCAAAACTCTCCTTCATAACCATGAGACAAATAAAAACCTCCCACAACAGGGAAGGTTGGAAGATGTTTTGTTTTTGTTTTTGTTTGAAGACTTTAAATATTTCACCAAATTTTCATCTTGTTTGAATGATTTCTGACTAGAAATTTGATGTAATCTCACTCAGGTTCTTTGGTAAGTGAGACTATTTTTGCTTTGTTTCAAGACTTTCTCCTTATTTTTGGTTTTTGAAAGTGTGAATATTTCATGCCATGATCTTTTTTCCTGTTCCTCCCTCTCATACCTTTCCTCTTTCTCCTCATTTTTGGTATTTATTTTGCTTTGTATTTATCTGAATCACAATGTTTTTTGTCATTTTTGGGGAATATTTTGTCATTAATTTGTCAACCATTTTGTCCTTTTCCTTGTATTATTCTATCTTCTTTTCCTGTCTTCTTTGTATATATTTTTACCCCTTTTGTAATTGTTTCACTGTTCTTGGATATTTTGTTCTATATTGTTCAATAGACTTTAGTTTTTAAAAGCAGTTCTAGGATCTAACAGAAAAGTTAAGAGGAAGATCTGTATATTTCCCATGATTTCCATGCACCTACACACAGATAGCCTTCATTATAAACATACCCCATGAATAGTACATGTATTATAATTAATGAATATTTACTTCAATGGTTAGATCTACAATGGCCCCTCATAATCCCATAATGTCCATCATTTACATCAATGCTATACATGCAAATTATAATGGCATCCCTCATATTATAGATTAGAGTGAGTAGTTCCAGTTCTTTACTTATCCTCTACTGTCTTCTTTTTTATCCTCCTTTCCTCCTAACCCCTGGTAAGTTCTGACCTTATTATTATTTCCACAGCTGTTCCTTGTCCAGGGTCATTTATATGTTTACTTTTCACATGGGATTCTTTCACTTAGCAGTATACATTGAAATTCTCTCTATGTCTTTTCATGTGTTGATAGATCTGATAATTTACTTTACAACAATATTATCCAACACTAACAGATCTTTTGTGGTGGGGCGGGGGAGGATACTAACATTTTTACTTGAGTCCTCATGCTTGTTTGGAAGGTATTATATCACTTAGCCCTCATCCCCAGCCCTTTTTTCAACATCAAACAACTATATATTAATAGGCCACGAACTGCAAAGAAGAATTTGGCAAACCAGAAATTATTAGGTTTAGGGAGAGATGTGGGTAAAAATAGGAATAGCGAGATGTGGGAAGGCTCAGGGAGAGTTAACTTGACTAAGTTCTAATCTCAAAGCGGGAAATAGGTTTGATAGGATGAAAGTAGAGAGAGATAAAAAAAGAAGAAAGAGAAAGAGAAAAAAACAAGTAAACTTAGAAAAGCAAAAATTAAAAATTAAAAATTGCAATGGTTAAAAATTATGCAGAATTGAAAGCGAAATATTCAGAGAAGAACGTGGATATAATGAGAGAAAGGGAGGGATATAAAGGAGACGTGGAAAATAAAAAAATAAAAATGCTTAAAATATTATATAGGTATAAAGTGGTAGTACTGCTATTAAGGAATTTAAGTCTAAGAGGTTTTGAATTGAGTAATAAATTTCTGGATTAAGTGTGTACACAATGGTGGATAAGGTGTAATAATCGACTACGGGTATATCTGAGGATGTGCAGAACAGCAATTAAGTCACACAAAGAATAACGAAAGAGAAGAAAAGGTGAAAAGAATGAGAAAGAAAGAAAAAAAAAGATCAAAAGTTCAGTAGAGCTAAACAAAAAAAAAATTTTTTAAGGAAAAAAAGAAAGAAAAACACACACACACATATACCCCTAAAATAAAAATTATAAGAGGAAGAAAGAAAAAAAAGTTACTAGAAAACAATTTTTTAAAAGGTAAATATTAAAAATTTAAAAAAAGATTTAGAAAAAATTTTTTTATAAAAAGTACAAAAAAGAAAAAAATGTTCTTTGATTTTTTGGGGAGGGGTGGGAAGATCCTGTATCTTCCTTGTGTCCGTAACCAGCCTCTTGTTGGAGTCTCTGGTCTGCTTGTGGTGTTTGATTTTCCTGTGGCTTGGTTGGTTTCTTAAGTCAGTTTGAGCAGGCAGAAAAATGCTCTGCTTTACCCAGGATTTTGTGATCCTCCTCCCAGGCTAGTTCAATGGGACAGAGATCTGCTTTGAGTATCACAAAAGAGGGAGATGGCTTTTTCCTCAAGTTTGGAGATGCTGTGAGGAGGCTACGTTCTGGGTAGAGTTGAGGCCTTTTAGCAAACAGTAGCTTTACCCTGAGGCGCTAGATTGTGAGAGACTCACAGAGCCCAGCCTGGAGCCATTCTCAGGGTTTATGTTTACTGAATTTCAATTGATTGTCAAGGCTGCTAAAGGGAGGGGCAGTCTCTGTCTCTGTTTACCCAGTGAAGAGAGCCAGTTCTGGGGCTGGCAGCCCAAGCTGGTTGACTTTTCCCTGGGTGGAGCTAGGTCTGGCAGGATAGGTTAGGTTCTTGTGACCTGCTAAATGACTCTAGTTTTCTTCCAAGGCCTGAGCTGGAGCTAGCAGCGCAGCCGGGCCTTCAAAGATGGAGATCTCCATCAGTGGGGGGGAGGGGTGGCCTTCCCTCCTCTGCTTCCTGAGAAGGCTTGAGGATGTCTGGCTTCTACTCAGGTCAAATATTGGTTCCTGGGTCTTCTCTGGTCTGCGAACTGCAGGATGAAGCTATCTGGTCCTTGTCGGTTCTTGCTGGTGTTGAGTAGAATCTGCTGCTTGCCGCGTCTGGCTCCTTTGTCCTGGACATTGTGTCTTGCAGGTATGGTGGCTACGGCTGCCGCCGCTGCCACCACTGCTGCCTCAGTGGCAGCTGCTGGCAAGTGCTCAGATCTGTCTCCTTGCCTGGATTTTCCCTCTCTGGCCTAGCTCTCTGTACTGTGATGGCACACTTGGTGTGATTCTCTGGCTTAGGACTGTTCACTGGAACACTAAAACTGCTTTCTATGTGAGAGCTTATTTAGCCTCCAGCTTCTCCTCCACCATCTTCCCAGAACTCTTCGATTCCCATCCTTATACATCAGAATTTTCAGCCTGAATCAGAAAGTACAACAACTAGGGATTTTAAAAAATAAATAAACTATGAGATGAGGATTAGATTAGACAAGAAATGTTTCATTACCTGGCTCTAGGTCTATTTGACCTTTGTTTAGAATCTTGGAATTGGTTAAATACTTATTATCTGATTAATACTCACATGAGCTTGCTTGTTTGTGTGTATATGTGATGTTCTCTTTTCTAAACTAATGATATTTTAGGACAAGGAGATTCTCATACAATATGTGTTTACGTAATTAGAAAATCATTAAGTGATTATGAGTCCATGTTAAGAGATCCTAAAAAATTGAGGAGCACAAATGTACATATGCCTTTACTGGACAAATTTCAAAACTGCCTGGAACTTGGTAAGAAGCACAAATATATTAATTTAATAATCAATGATGCTTCTTTTGGCATATGGAATATAGAGGGACATAAAGCAAAGGGTAAAACTCCTTAGTTTAAAAATTGAGGGTCACAAGAGAGCCCACCCATTTTTCAACCAGTAAATTTAAAGTTCTGGCAATGTCAATCACCTGTGAAAGACTACCTTTCTTTTAAGCTACTGATCTTCCATTCAGAAGCAGTGTAGAAATCCTATTCATTTATGGGATTTATCTTATTAATCATACTTAGTCACAGAATAATTGGTATGAGGACTGTAAAACATGTCCTGTTTTAGCCAATACACCTCAATAAGAAATTTTCTACTTGAAGAAGTTCAAGTGTTTAATCGTATCAGGTAACCCCAAGAAGAAAATTAAATATCATATGGAAGTAGCATTTTATCCTTGGAAAAACTATTTTGTTGAATAGTTGCCTAAAGTCACAGTTTAGCCAGGGCAGAAAGGAGTGTGAGTCCTGAGACAAGGTGTTCAGAGGGTTACTGTATTACAAAAAAAAAAAAAAATGACCATTTAACTGGATTTAATGGAGTCAAGGGGAAAAATGTTAAATACCTATAGTGCCTACAACATACAGTTGCAAGTTTGTGTTTGTTTTCTTAATCCCCTACTAAGAAGTTAATGCCCTTTTGGAAAATAGATGCAAGGAAGATCAGCATGAGTGGCTCAGGAGTCTGAGACCTAGAGTACCCTGGTTCAAAGCCACCCTAAGATCTTGGATCCTCTAGGATCCAAAACCAAAATAACCAATAGAAAGCTGAGCCTAGAGTATGGCCCATGTAATAAAGTACCCATGAGCAAGCATGAAGTCATGATTTCATACCCTAGTACTGCCACAAAGAAAAGAGAAAAATAAAAAAAATCTCCTTCTCGCTTCTATTAAGTTCCAGTGTTAAGCTGGCTTACAGTAACTAGACCATAGTCTTTCACCTAACACTGATGTCACTGATGTGCCTTCAGCTTGGCCTTTCCACCCTCCAAGCTCTAAGAAATAAGATGGGGTTTCTTATAACCCATCTCATACAGTACTTTGTTAGTACAGTACTCAAATTTCAAGATACAGATACATACATACATACAGATACAGATACAGACACAGATACATTACTTAAAATAATTATTCAGAAATTACTATTTTGGTAACTATGTGTACATTTGTGTATATGTACATAAATTTATGCATATATGCATGCACACAGGCACATATAAATACATAAATACACGTATAAATACACCTATAGATACATAAGATGCGTATGAATATAAAGACATGTATGCATATATAAATACACACTCACATGTGTGTGTGTGTGTGTGTGTGTGTGTGTGTGTGTGTGCACAATGAAACCTAACAGATACTGTTTGAAAAGGGGTTAGGAGGAATAGGAATATGGTGGAAAAGGTGCATATATTCAAATTGTACTGTTTTAATGTATGGAAGCACAATAAGAACTTCCTTCACATTACAAAAATATCCTCAAAATCAAATGGTTAAAATAAGGAAAATCATACTGAATACTTTACTACTTGATTTTTTTCATTTCTCTTGTATTTATCCATTTTTAAAATGCAGACACCTGAAAGAATGAAATGTGTATCTACTCAGCAGATTTTTTAAGTTAGTCTTGAAACTAGGAAATAGGAAACTATTGATCAAATATTATCCAGATTTATCAAAAGAAAAAGTTTGCTCTTCATGAAAGTCTTTTCTTTCTGAGATTCCATTCATGTAATAAGCATCATAAGTGATACTTATTTTCCAAGTCATCCATTTTTGATGAAATTTTATTCAATTTTCCTGGGTATGGGATTTCTGTACTGCATTTTAGCACTCTCATCATCAAATCAAGTCTGATTTTCTACAGAGATAGGCATAATTCAGGAATTTGCTACAGGCTTTTGCTCTGTTACTAACTTTATACTTCTTGTATTATGTTTCCCAGTTTCTTGAAAATGTGGTAACTTGCAAGTGTAATTCATATAAGGCATCCTACAACTTCAGTTTATTTTCAGAGTATATTTTAGAAATGGAGAGGGTCACATTTAAATGAGTGCCCTTAAAAATATTTAAAACAAGAAGAAATTGCATTTTCAGAGTAGTCCTTGACAAAAATATAATGAAATAGCTGCTTTTTCCACTGTTCTATGGCAGGCATTAAATATGTCTTCATTGGAGCCATGCATGTGAAATTTATGTTTTATATTATTTTATTTGCAGGCATAAGAATTTGTTCCATAACTTTCAATGGCATGTGTGATCTTCAAAAAATTATATCATAAATGATCCTTAAATAATGATATTGGGTCATTATTTTTAAGACTATGTATTGTTCCCATCTCATATCTATCTTTACAAATTTTCCAATGTTACAGGGAGTTAATATCATGGTGGTTCTCCATACATTAGAGGCAATGCTAACTTATCATTGCCCTCAGAAAAATAAGTAAGGCTTATTTGGGTCTGTTTGTTCCAGATTCACTCAGGAAGGTTTCAGGTAAGCCTGAATTTATTCCTCATGTAGGAGTTGTCAAGTTTTTTGTCAGTCTTCTTTAAAATGGTTCTATTTCATTGATGTATAATTCTTGGATGTTCTCTCTACCTAGAAGTTCAATACAACAGATTAATAAAATACGAGACCTTCAGTGTATTGACTCAGAAATATAATGTTAACCCATTCACCACATTCTGTTGACTACTGAAATTCATGTGATAAAACAAAAGTCCAAGAGGTGGTAATATTTCTTCTTTATTTTAGATACTGTGGTAAAAGGAGCTACAAGTCTAAATGCCAATGAGGATGAACCAAGGGAGGAATGAGCCAGGGGAGCCATCAGTGCTCAACTATTATAGCAGTGTTTTGTATTCTGCATCATTAATATATTGTCATTTGTATTGTACATAAAGGAAAAAAAACTCATATGAAATTAACTGGCTGTCCTAAAATAGGATGTCAAATTTCTGGAGTCTGTGTTTGGCTTTCAGATATTCAAGGAAGCAGTTTTAATATACATTTCATAAGTTGGGATTACCTTAATCAGACAGAGTGAAATCATAAAACTTCTTTCCACTGTTTTTTCATTTAGAAATGCATGATATACTAAAAGAAAGATTGCAAATTAGCATTAGCTTAAATGTACTTTAATAAGTATTAAGTGCTAATTGTGCAAAATAGTTACACTATACATTATAGATTGCATTAACATTAATACTGAAAATTATTAATACAAATTTTACAATTGAAAATTAAAATCTTTTAAATGATATTTGCATAATATTAAATTTTATTAGGCAAATAGCACATTTGCTATCTGTACTCTTTATGTCACTATTATCCAGGATATTAGGGATCTAATCCATTTTCAGTATGCTTGAATAGTTACTACCAATATTATGAGGTACTCAATCATTTTGATACCTATTTCAAATGAAACTATATAGTAAATTGTACTTGTAGTAAATTTTCTCTGGCACAACTATAGGTGCAACAAATTGTCCTAGGAAATTGTGTCACTTCTTACTCATTTATATAAAAAATTTCCTATGTATCTTAAACTATACTTTCACAAATCTCAGTTGAGCACATTGTTCCCAAATAACCATGTTCACAGATAACATTATTTTTTAATATCAAAGAGTAGCGTATTTTGGAATGACTTTGATCTCATGTCTTGCAGGCTGTCATCCATGCATGTAAAATGGGACAAAACTATTTTTATACACCTTTTGGACATTATTGAAGTTTACAATTATAATTTCAGTTTAGTTTATAATTTATCTCCTATGTATCATTAAGTTTGGTCTTTTAACCAAAAGATTCAACGTTCACCAGTTTGTCTTTTATTTATTTATTGTTGAATTTTTTTATTGTGAAAATACTATACAGAGGGGTTACATTTACATGGGCAAGGTAATGAGTACATTTCTTATCAAGCATTGTTGCCTCCTCCTTTGTTTCCCCTTCCCATCCTTTCCTATCCCCCCCTTGCCCCAGCCTAGCCAAAGTTGTAAAGTTCGTTTTTCAACATAAGGACTTGTACATCTCATTGTTGCAATGGGTCCACCTGTATGCCTATTTAAACCGTTTGTTTTTGCCCATCCCTTCCACAAAATATACCAACATCAAATACAATGAAAGGAGGGGTTATACCGTGGGGGCGGGACTTATTTGCAATGACTAGTATATGTCTGAGCCAAGCAGAAAAGGTCAAATAAGTTGATGTTAGGTGAAATGAACCCCAAGATAAGTATTCAAATGTTTTTTCTTTCTTTCATATTTATTTCTTTCTAACATATTTATAAGATGATTTCTTTGTTGCTTTGTAAGTTTGTCTTTTAACCAAAAGATTCAAATTGTGTCATTTGCAGGAAAATAGTGGAACAGAAGTTCATAATGTTTGGTAAAATAGGCAGGACTGAAAAAAGGCAAATAACATATGTTTTCTCTCATACATAGAATTTAGAGATAAGAAACTAAGGTACAATCATAAAAGAGAAGCAAGGGTCAATAAGGAGACAAGAGGAAGTGATGTAGTAGATATGATAAAATTGCATTGCATGTGTGCACGTAATATTTATAATACATTCTTTGGCATACAAAAGTGAATTGGAATCACAGTAAAAGGAAAAATGCTTTCACCTAAGAAATTTGCTTCCTTCCTTTTTCCTTCCTTTCTTCCTTCCTTTCTTTCTTTTCCTTATAATCCATAGGAGACTCCTTATAATCCAAATGTAAGACATTTGGAGAAAAATTATCATTGTCCTTTTATTTTACACTTGGAATAATATCAGACAAAACTACTTGATATACTTCACTATTGAAAATACTATTTGATTTTTCTCAGTGAAAGAGAGGAAAAGTCAATGAATTGTTCCATACCTAGTTGTGCACACAAAAATCTGTTTTCCTGTGACACAAGCTTTACAGGATGTTCAGTGTTTATTTAAACTCTGAATAAATAATACAACAAACACAACACTCTGAGGACTACTATATGGTTAAGAAAAGCTTAATGACCTCTCAGCAGACTCTTAAGAACACAGATGTGTGAGCTGTGATTTTGAATCAAACCATGTGAAGTACAGCAAATAATATGAGAAGTAGATTTAGAACAAGAGCTATGTGGAAAGGGGTTTTCACTTACCTCTAAACAGTGTAATTTGAAATGCTCTGTTCAGTTCACTTCATCAGATTTATAATACTTCAGAAACATTGCCTTGTTTATAAACACATATGAAAATATCCAGGATAATATAGTAGGTTTGAAAACAAAAATACAATGCACCATAATCAGTAAACAAAGAAATATATAAACATATAAAACCTTATTCAATTAAATTAGACCTTGGAAATTTTCTTACTTCTTGGAAAAAATTATAAATTGCTGAATATTCTAAATTACACTCTGTGTAGCATATAATAAATAAATTCCTTTGCGTTTCTTTTTGTAGATGTTACTTATGCAGCTAGTTGGACCCAGAAAAGATATTGATGACTCAGGTTAAGTTAACAAAATAAAATAACATAAAATAAAATAAAATGAAAATGCATTTACATCAATATAAGTATCTGATTATTTCTTCACATAATATAAAATGATACAATATGAAACTAAAAAGTTTAAAATTGTCTTAAAAATTAAACCTATTCATTGGAAGGATGTGTATATAACTATACCCTAAATATACCCTTTGTACCTTGTTACATTTTTAGCATTACAGATTAAGGCTTCTGCTTAAAAGTGAATGTTTCTTAAGACTATATTGTAGCCTTTGATATTGGTTTTTGTTCTTGATTATTCTGGCTAGAACTTTTTACTTTGTTAAACATACCATGTGACTAAACTTTAGTCACTGGAATGAGAATAGAAATTCTGTCACTCCTATTGTTTTAGCCCTTGTTGAACTTCCTGAATAAATTCTCTTATGCTTGATGTCTCATGTTGCTGATCTTTGGGAAACTGTGCTAAAGATGGTAGAGACATGATATTGTCATTGATACTGATTATCACTGCTTTATTACTTATGCTATATAAATCAATTGCTGGAAACTACTATCTTTTTAAGTGTTTTTGTTTTTGTTTTTGTCGGTCATGGGGCTTGAACTCTGGGCCTCTGGGCTGTCCCTGAGCTCTTCAGCTCAAGAATAGCACTCTACCACTAGAGCCACAGCGCCACTTCCTAAGTATTTTTATAACATCAGTAATTACACAATTTTCAAAACATTTCTCAATGCAAATGACTTTTTATTTTATATCTTAATAGATTATAATGACTTGTCATGGAAATCAGGAAGGAACAGACAAAATTATTACCCTCCATTTTACATTTCTGTAGAAAGAAGGAGATACATTCCAATTATCAACAGAAATCATTTTTGAATGAAAGTACAAATACTTCCTTTCACACATTATCTTTTAATTAGCAAAAAAATTCACAAACACATTTTTTAACAGCAACAAGAAGAAAAATATTGTCTTGATGTTTGGAAATTCTCTTTTCCCTTTTCATTCAAAACATATAGAGAAAAGAATAGCTCATGAGGTAGATGAAATTGGTCATCAACTTTCTCTATTCTTGCTTCCTTCCCCTCCTGTTGGCCCAGTGGCCTCCTTGGTCATAGCTTAGAATGTTCCTTTCTCAGGCAACACTTAGGCCCATTTAGTAAAGGCAGCAAATAATCTGCCTCGACTCCCCTTTACCTTGAGATGGCATTCCTTTGAGGCATTTACAACCATATATGGCAACAAGATCACCTTAGAGTGACCTTCTTGTCTAGGCAGCTGCAAGACCCCCTATCTACTACTTGGGCAACAGCCATAAATAATAATCTACCATGATGAAGCCCCAGGTCCACATGTCCACACCAGAGTCTTGGCCTCCTAAACCTCATAGGTTATAAAAGTCATGTCAAACAACAGCCAGGGCTTCTTTGGTGAGAGAAAGGGTATTACTGGTCCCTTTGCTGGCAATAAACCTTTCTTTGTTCTTTGTACCTAGATGTCTGTGTGGTTTTCTGGAAAAAAATAATATAGTCCAATACCCCCTCTTCTTCATGTTCAATCTATTGATCCTGCTCTATGTAGAATTCTTTCGCATGTTTTCTATTTCTCCTGCATTAACATTTGGAGCAATTATATGTGATATAATTGATTATTATAAAATGGCATATAACCTACATCTATCTATTTCAATGGTACAATTGCTCATGCATCAAGGAAATGGACACATTCTATTACATGTCTCTACCACCTTTAACATAGTTTACCAAAGATCAGCAACAGAGGGCATTAGGCATAAGAGAATTTATTCAGGAAGTTCAACAAGGGCTAAAACTACAGGAGTGGCAGAATTTCCATTCCCATCCCAGTGACTAAAGTTTAGTCACATGGTATGTTTAACAAAGTAAAAAGTTGTAGGTAGATTAATCAAGAACAAAAATAAATATCAAATATTTCTCATGCATTGGTGCATTGTCTATGTTAATCATCACTTGAGTTTAACTAGTACATCTGATGTTAATTTGCTGTGAAAATGTAATTTATTGGGTAAGAGATAAGAAAATAACTTTAAAGTCCTATTCAATTCAGGTAGTTCCATGCCCTTTACTAGTAAATAAAATGAGAATATGTATATTTGTCAAAATTGTGAATGTAAGCAGTCTTCTGGCATTCAAATTGAATGTAAATATTTTAAAGGCTGAGAAAAGCTTGAATACCTCTACTTTTTAAAATATTTCTATTGGTTTTTTTAACCATCTCCCTGATCACTACCTACCTACTATGTTATTTCCCCTTATGATAGATAAACTATAGGCACCCCCCTCCAACTGCATGCCTTTCTCTGTGGGAGATTTTTTTACATCCTAACTTCTCCCTAAGATGAAATAATTCTAAATTCTAAATGTATCTTGATTTCGATTTCATCAAGAGGGTTTATACAGCTCTGACTGATAGATTCGATGCACTGTTTAATACTCAATAAAACTATTACAATACATTCACACCGTATCACCCACCTGTTCCTTGTCACTCTTTTAGTAGACTTCATGTTTACAGCTCATCATTTGTTTAATCTGTTTTCCACAATATACTTTGTGTATTTTCTTCTTTGTGTACTACAAAAATTACCATTAGTTAGGTAGTCCAGAACAATAGAATCATGTTCTTCACAAGTTCAGAGGAATAAAATTCCAATATGAAAGTATGAACTGCTTCACAGTTCTAGGGAAAACTTTGTCCCACATATCTGTCCTACCTTCCTAACATTCCTTAGTCTGCACATATGTCACTATAATCTTGGTCTTCCCAAAGAGGTGTTAGCTGTTGGATTTAGAACCCACAGTTATCTGTTATAATTTCATTTTAAGAAAAAGTCAAATAATTAAAGCCAGACACTATTATTGATCTTATTAATTCATAGTGACTCAGTGACTAGCATATACTTATTTTATTGTATTCTGTGATTCGAAGTTAAATATTTTAAGATGTAATGCCATAGAAAACTAAAGTATATATATCCTTCGTGAAATGATTCATTATATAAAATCTAACTTAACTGACAATATGTATTATGAAAGAGATCATGGCAATCCTCATTTTCTTTTTTTTTTTTGTCAGTCGTGGGGCTTAAGCTTTGGGTGCTGTCCCATGACTCTTCAGCTCAAGGCTAGAGCTGTTAACACTTGAGCTACAGCACCACTTCTGGTTTTCTAGAAGTAGTTAATTGGAGATAAGAGTCTCACAGTTTTCTGCCCAAGCTGGCTTTGATCCATGATCATCAGATCTCAGCCTCCTGAGAAGCTAAGAATACAGGCATGAGCCACCTGGCACCTGGCTAATCCTCATTTTCAAATGATTGTTTTGATGAATATAGCATAGTTATAGGTATTATAGTAGGTATAGGTATTACCTCAGTTGGTATTAAGAGAAATGAGCATGTTAACACAAATGAATGTCTATTCACACACACACACACACACACATATATGTGTATATATGTATATATATATATATATATATATATATATGTTCACATTTTGCTTTTAATGACAAGAATAGGAAATAGAAAATAAAGATCAAATATTGCCAAGGTCCTTGAACATAAACTGTCAGGTAATTTATTGTTCCATTGAAAAATCAAGAGCCTAACATTGTTTTATTTTTTTTCTCCCAAGAAGAGTATCAAACTCCAATATTATCTTTAATATCTACTTTTCTACTTGCCCTGAGGTAGATATGTTTCAGTGTTTATTCTTTACTCCATTAGAGTAACTCAAGTATACAAGTCTTTCATAACTACTCTGCCTCAACAAGGAGCTGAACAGTTCTTTGCCCAAGTTGTGTCACTGACTGGGAATCTTGAAACCCAGCATTCTGCATGCGTTAATCTCTGACTTGAATAAAAATTACTTTCTAGTCAATGTAATATAAGAATATATATAGTTATTTAAAACATTAAATCCCTCTTCCTTTAGTGGGTGTTTTTTTCATCAGTCTGGGATATAAATTCCTACATTTTGATGATTGAATACCATTTTTAGAACATAAGTTTCTATGCAATTTATACAATTTTTCCATATTATTTATTTGCAGGTTGAAAATTCCCAAACACGGTGTCATTGACAATAGGAAAGGTTAATATTTAAGGGTAAACAACCAATACTGAACAAATCTCCTGGGATTTTCCATGTAAAAAATAGACCTATTATTTTTTTGAAAAAAAAACAATTCCTTTTTCAGGAAAATACCATAAAGAAAACATTTATACATCCGGAATTTGTATTATTTTAGTAAGACTATTAAAAGAGTAACTGATCATAATCACAATTAGAACAACTTGTGATAGTCATACTTAACCTATGCTTGTCATTGTCCCATTTCATGCATTATTAAGAAAAAGTCAAATACTAATGACTCATATGCATTACCAGCAGTTTGTTTGAAGAATAAATTGTTTAATAACAAGAGTGACTTTGGTCCAAGGTTGAATGCTTCATTGAAGATTTCCTGTACTTTTAGTTTAAGGATGTGGTTATATCATGTGATTATTACAGAAGATTTTGGGGGTAGCTATCTTCATATATATGCATGAGAACACTTCCTTCTTAACTTCCCTGTTTTACTCACTGTTTACTGTTGTTATTGTCAGGGCTGATATTGTGACTCCATAGCATTAACCAAACACTATACATTTCTCTTATGTATATAGCAGATGAGATTTGTCATGCTAACCAGCCTTACTCTGTTTGCTTTAACAAAGAAAATGTATGAAATAAACCCACATGTATGCATTTCATTGGTTCCAAATAATTAAGGCAGAAAACATTTAAAATACAGTTTTAAAAATAACAATATAGTAGGCTTTAGTGGCACACAATTATAATCCTAGCTCTATAAGAGGCGGGCATCTGTGGATTGTGGTTTGAAGCTTAGCTAGGAAAGGCAATGAGATACTTAGCTTCAATTGACCAGCAAAAAGCCAGAAGTGGAGTTATGTCTCAAATGTTAGAACCCTAGTTTTAAACAGAACAGCTCAGAGACAGTGTTCGGGATGTGAGCTCAAGTTCCATGACCAGTATGAAAAGAAAAAAATGTACATGTTATAGGCAAACGTGCATTGCTATTATAAATACAACTGACTGAAAACAAAATACTGTTTCCTAAAAATTAGGAAATATTCATGGATGGTTAGAGACTTCACCTAAGGTCTATTTAGCAAGCATTAGAAGTTAAGGGTGAAACAAGTTTCAATGCAAACTTGAATGGCTTTTAAAGTTGGAATTGTGTTTATTATTTAAGTGGAAATTACTAATGTATATATGGCTAACTCAATATGTATTATCTACTATCTACCTTATATCTATATCTATATCTAATATCTACCTTAATGTCCTTTAATCCTTGGTTATACATATGAAATTCTTAATTCACTTACTTCATAAAATACCTCAAAAGAAGCATAGTACCTATACAACTCATTCTTTTTTTTTTTTTTTTTGGTCGGCTGTGGGGCTTGAACTCTGGGCTTGAGTGCTATCCCTCAGCTCTTCAGCTCAAGGCAAACCCGCTACAGCTTGAGCCACAGAGACACTCTGGTTTTCTAGAGGTTTATTGATGATAAGAGTCTCACAGACTTTCCTGCCCAGGCTGGCTTTGCCTGGTGATTCTCAGAGCTCAGCCTCCTGAGTAGCTAGGATTACAGGCGTGAGCCACCGGCGCCCGGCTCAACTCATTCTTCAAAATAGCAATTTGTGTATTGTCTAGTTGGAATACTCTAGTTGGAAAGACTACTTGACATATTTAACAAAAAGGCTCACAATGGATTTGTTATCAGAGATATCTATTCATGTATTCAAGTAATATTCATAATCAGAATTTATATCATCTTATACTTTTCAACAAATGAAAAAGATTGCGACCACACTTTCAAATGTCTAGACAAATACTTCAAGATTATCATGATCATTCTAAAGATGAAAAATAAGAAGGGAGTTTCAGATTCTCTCCTTTTGGGAGATATAAGACAAAATAAATATTTTCTAGGCTTACAGAGGAAGGAGTTCTGAATATATTCCATATTCGTTTTACTTTTCCAGCTCCTTTAGGTTTATCACCAAATAGACAAATGCACCAGTGTTTATTTCAAACACATCACTATTAGTGGTTGAATATTAGGTAGTGTGACACTGTCATCCTCGGTGCTACCACCAGAGATCATTGCAAGCGTTTCCATGTGACACTAGTCACTGAAGCAACTCAGAGTTGGCCTGATGTTTCTTCTTAATGGAGTTACAAGCAGAAAGAATTTAAGTCCAGGCTTGGTAAAATCCTTACTACAGTGTAAGACTTCAGTCCATGCAGTGATACAATATTCCTGGTATCTTGCTTTAATTGCAGCGCATTCTGAAAGCTCATCCCTACCTCATTGTTCCTCACGGGACCTCCTGTCAGACTCTTGATGGATTTATCAGTGTGGAGGAAATTCTGTATCTGCTACTTCTAAACCCTTACTCCTTTATGTGTTGATCTTCCCCCAAATAAATGATGCATGACGCAGCTCACATCTTCACCTCTGTGAAGAACATACACATTAGTAAATTAAATTAAAAGAAAACAATTTAAATAGACACTGAGAAAACACAGAGATTAATACTAGGACACTTACAAACTTCCAAATCTTGCACTCATTTTGTCAACACATGTAATCAAAAAACCCATACAAACCTGGTGGAAAGAATTCTTGCAAGTGGGCCAAGTTTCTGTCTTAAAGACAAACTGCAGAGTCTAAGAAAAGTATGAGATAAGCTCACTTAAATAAATATGTTTATCTGATTTGGGGAGGTAAGGGGAAGCACAGAAATGTGGGACAAAGGGTGAACCCATTCAACAGTGACACCCACTAGATACTAAGTTAGAATTGAACTATGTAACTTGTGGCTAGGGAAGGAAGAAGGGGAAAACCTGGGAGAGAAAGAGGGTGGCACTGTTCAAAAAGAAAAACACC